>NC_060271.1:36784237-37084237 GCF_021613505.1 Equus quagga
ACTGCCCATGGGTCCTGTCCCCATGCAGCAGCTCTTTACTGCCCATGGGTCCTGTCCCCATGCTATTCCACACTATTCTCTAAATAAAAGAGCACTACTGCCAGACCTTGAGAGTCCAAGAAATCTTTCTTTCGACTCCTCCGCTCATCGACCCCGCATCATTGTTCACTCTCTGGAACGATATTTACTTTAAGTATATTCTCCCGTGAACCATTCTTTTAAGTGAATTATCCTGACTGAGCCTTGGTGACAGCATGGTGGATGAGACTATCAGACAGCACTTAAGTCTCACTCTTGAGGCAGGATTAATTTTCCATAGATCCAACTCTAGTTTTAGTCTTTGTAGTTATAGCATGTTGCCAGCAGAGGGAGATAGTTTCTTACAATTTGATTATATTTGGCTCTGAGCCCCAACAAAGGAATTAGGCTTTCCTGGGACTGAATTTTCCGGGAGACCACGAAGATAGAGATCTTGGAGATCATTTCAAGATGCTGCAAAGGAAATAGCTTTCGCTCCACCAAATGAACAATCAGGAGGTCAGCCGTAGTTAATCAAAGGTCCCTTGTGACCTTGGGCAAGTCCCTTCCTCAACTGTAAAACGAGAGGATGGGACCAAGTAAGCTGTAAAACTGAGGAAGTGGTGGTGGTTTCTTCCTCTGGGGGAAACCCCAAAAAGTTGAGGCAGTGGCATACACAGCTATTGGCAGAGACCCTCAAGCATGAGGTGGTCTCTTGTGAAATGTGTTTGATGCAGCATTCATGTCTGGGGCTTAGAGACCTGCAATCCTGACTGCAGGCACTTTTGATACACCACGTTAAACACCCTGACGTGTGATGGGAACACAGGAGCAAAGCTCATAGGGAGATAAAACTTTCCAACCGAAGCACAAGCTGAGGCTACATGGACAACTGTGTTAAGAAATAAATGGCAACTTACAAATATTTAAAATGTACATGCCTTTTGACCCAGCAGTTGCATTTCTAGGAAATTTCCCTGTAGATACATTTGTTCATATGCAAATAACAAAAGTACAAGGATATTCACTGTTATTTTTTTATAATCAAAAAAGGATGGAAATAAATTAAACGTCCATTACTAGAGGACTTGTTTAAAAAATATATGGTACATCCATACAAAGGAATAGAATGCAATTTTTTTTGTTGTTTTTTTGGTGAGGGAGATTTGCCCTGAGCTAACATCTGTTGCCAATCTTCCTCTTTTCCTTTTTTTATTTTTTGCTTGAGGAAGATTAGCCCTGAGTTAACATCTGTGCCAATCTTCCTCTATTTTGTATGTGGGTTGCTGCCTCAGCATGGCTGATGAGTGGTATAGGTTCATGCCTGGGATTTGAACCTGTGAACCTCCACCGCCAAAGCAGAGCACGCAGAACTTAACCACTATGCCACAGGCTGGCCCCTGGAATGCAATTTGTTAACAAAATTTAGATGGTCCTAAATATGCTGACATTGAGTGATCTCAAGGAACTATTTAAGTTAAAAAAAAGAAAAAAGCAAGGTACAGAACAGTGTGTGTAGTTTGCTGCTATTTGTATGTTTATTTATTTATCTTTGTATGTGTGTGTGTGTTGTATGCATCTCTGGGAAGATAATAAGGCACTTGTAACAGTAGTCACCTTGGTGGAGGAGAGAGGTTTACCAGGTAGTTGGGGAACTGGTAGGATGGACTTAATTTTTATTAAATACCCTTTTGTACCTTTTGAATGTTGTTCCATGTGCATAGTTTACTTATTCTAAATAAGTACATACATGAAAAATGAATTTCAGTAATTGATTATTGGGACAGACTCAAGGAAAACTAACTTTTCATTTATACTTATTAGAGAGGTGACAGCCACCTCTCATCCTAGCCTCATCCCTTGTCTCCTGGTCTCCAATCATGCCCCAATGGCCTCCACACTGCAGACATTATTCTAAAACACCATTGTCATTACATCTCCTTCCTGCCCCCAAAGCTCCATGACCTAGGAGGTCATATCTCGTTTTCCTCCTGATATTTTAGACCACATATAAACTGGCCTCAATCTTACCTCTTCCTCTTTGTCAGAAGCAACCTTGTGTAGAGTTCAATAGCACAGGCTATGAAGTAGACCACCTGGGTTCAAACCCTGCCTGTGACCACGGGGTTGTGATCCCTGTGAGCTTCAGTTTCATCATCTGCAAAATAAGCAGAATAATAGCACCTACTAGCAGTGTTTGGTACATAATAAGAGTACACAGTAAACATCAACTGTGATTATTATTGAAGATTTAATCTTAATAATGATACTTTTGTACTTATCACAATTCATAATTTTATATTAGCTTATTTACTTGTTTATTGTCTGTCTCTCCCAGTAGACTACAGGGACCCTCCCTGAGGGCAGGGACTTAGTTTTATTTAAAAATATATTACTATACATATCAATGGTTTGGCACATAGTAGGTGCTTACTAAATATTTATTGACTGAGTGCCTTCTTGGTTGTCAAATTCCCAGTTGAGTGCCCACTGTGTGCCAGTCTCTATATTAGGTGGTAAAGTCGTGAACAAAACAGGCAAGAATCCCAGCTGTCTTCGAGCTAGGAGACTCACAGCGGAGTGGTTTCTGTAATTGAACCTGTTCTGTGATCCAGCAGTTCCCAACCCTTCTAGGCATCAGAATCCCTACAGAGCTTTAGAAAAAGTCTAAAGTGGGCCCTGAAACGTGCATTTTTAAAAGGAAGCACTTAATAGCTGGTCCAGTGTTTCTAATATTGAGCTCTATAGGGTATTTTGGGGGGGTAGCAGGATTGGTGACAAGTTGGATGACAATTTTTAAGCTTGGGCTTTTTAAATATTTCTTTTACCAGTTATAATCGCCAAGTTTCTCTTTTGCAGTGACATTTCCTAACTGAAAGACTTAAGTTTCGGGGCGGCCCTGTGGCGCAGCAGTTAAGTTCGCACGCTCCACTTCAGTGGCCAGGGTTTGCCGGTTCGGATCCCGGGTGCAGACATGGCACCACTAGTCAAGCCATGCTGTGGTAGGCGTCCCACTTATAAAGTAGAGGAAGATGGGCACGGATGTTAGCTCAAGGCCAGTCTCTCTTAGCAAAAAGAGGAGGATTGGCAGCAGATGCTAGCTCAGGGCTGATCTTTCTCAAAAAAAAAAAAAAAAAGACGAGTTTCTTAAACCAGTGTTTCTCATACAGAGATTCCGTGAGTGAATTCTGAGGTGTCTCTGCATTATTCAAGTTTGAGGAACACAGATCTAGTGCTTTCTAGAGTGAGGCTGACCCAAATGTTTTCAATACAGCCTTGCCCTACCAACTTGAGAGGAGACTTGGTTTTGGACGCAGCCCGATGTCCCAAGAGATATCCCAGAAGGCCCACTTTATCCAGAGTGGTGGGCTGGCAGCTCAAGGTTGCTTCAGTTTTAGGTGCAAGGGGTGAAGACTGAAGCCCTTGGACTATGAATCTCTGGCATTTCATGCAGTACGGATGAGTTCATGAAGGTTTTCATCTACACACCAGCCTGCTCCCATGAAAGGGGGATTTTGCTGGAACCCACCACCTGGTGATAGTGACAGTGGGAAGTACGGGAGCTTGGGAACCAGACTCGCCTGAGCTCAAATTCTGCCCGGCTCTCTCCCCACCCCCGAGATGTGTGGCCTGAGAAAACGACTGATGCTTCTCTGGCCTCAGTTTCCTCATCTCAAAATGGAGCTAGTAACAAGTCACACAGAGGTTGCTCAGTTAAGGGAGGTGTCGCTTGTACAACCAAGGCACTGAGTTTCCCTCCTTCAGTTCACATCCAAGAGCACTTTCATCCGCCACAGCCCTCCCTGGTGGTCACAGGGCCGCGGGGGTACAAATGAGCTACTTCCTGGCCAAAGGTCTACCAGAATCCCCAGTCATTGGCAAATTTGCCCAGTTGCCCCAGGCAGTGCAGCTCTGCGGTCGGCACTAGGGACCCAAGGAAGGCAGGCGCGGAAGACCGACGTTTCCTTACTCCAGCTTCGCTCTCCCAATCGGCGTTCCAAACTCGGGAGAATCTCCGCCCCGGACCACTTCCCTTCCCAACATGGCGCCACATCTAGGCCGCCCCGCGCGAGCCCGTCGCGTTGACGTGACTGCGCGCGCGTGTCCTCCGCGCCGGGCCCTGGCGCATGCGCGATCTGTGCTGTCTTCTCCCGGCCAGAAGAGCAGCTGCGGCGGTGGTGGCGGCGGCGGTGTTTGAGTGGAGGAAGATGGCGGCTCCGGGCGGCTCCAGGTCCCGCCGTCGGTGAGGAGTGTCGAGTGCGGCAAGCGAGGCCTGAGGCGGGGCGCCTCTGCTCCGGCCGTGTCCCCGGCTCCTTCCCCGCCGTCGCCAGCGGAGCGAACCCGGGAGCGTGGCGCGGGCTGGGCCAGGTGAGGCCTCTCCCCTTCCCGGGCCGCGGTGGGGAGCCGGCGCCTCTGCCCTTTATGGCCGGGGCTCGCAGGGGGCAGTGGGCGCCCCGGGGCCGCGCAGGCCCTGCTGCCCGCGCGAGGGTCGGGGCCGGCTGGCTGGGGGCCTGGCTGTCGTCATCCTCGGCGTCCCCGGGTTGAGCAGGGTGGAGGAGAGCCCCTTTCCAGCTTGCTCTTGGGATGGGAGTGGACCCGGCCCCTCTCCTCAAGGAGGGCGGTTCTCGTCCCCTCACAGGGGCCACGAAGGGGTGTGCGACCAGGGCAGGGATGGCTGTAGGGGTGTCAGATAATCTTTCACCCCGCCCCCGAATCTTTAACGCCGCGAGAGGAGCCGGAGTGCGGTGCCCTCCAAAATAGAGGCTGCGGCGAGGGGCCAGCATCTCTGAAGCTGCAGCTGCAAAGGCAAGGTTTTGGAATTGGCTTTAAAAATAAAACACAAGCAGGCTTTCCTGCCCCTTAGCTTTTTGAGTGTGCCCCCGGGAAGTGGGAACTGCGGATCTCCTTCGTTGAGACAGCAGTCCACGTTGTGACTGTGGAAGGCTTCTGGTGAGAATTGTTTGTGCAAAGGGAACGGTGGAGGGTGCGGACGAATTTGTAAAGGAATTGAAAACAATTTTGAGATCTTGATAGTCTCTGCAGAGTAACTTCGTACTAACGAAGTCCTCGTTTCGTTTGAAACCTTTGGGTTGCTAAGATTCAGAATAGCCAATTGCTTTTGTTTGTTAAATCTGATTTTATTAGGAAAGTAAAAGCTTTGTTTCTCAATTGCCAGAGTCTTTGGACTTTTCTCTGGTGTGATTCCAATTCCTCTGGGTGAAGATTCAGACACGTTACCAGGTCTCATTTGCTAGCAGGGCCGTTCAGCTATGCTTATTCCTTTTTGAGAACAACTTTTTTTGTGATTGTTCAAATTCTAATTTGGAGACTTTGATTTAGTTTCTCTCACGTAGGGAAGCCGGTTTGAAGCCTTGTGGTCTTTTCCTTGAGGAATGATGGCTTCAGTTGGAATTCTGCTGTGGGGAATTGTTGAGGCGATGGCTTTGGTTTGGACACACTAAATACCTTTTGTAACTTAAATTCGTTTTGCTTGTGCTTAAGAATGATGCCATCGTGGGTTTAAGGGGACAAGGAAAATTTGAGAGGAAATAATCATCATTTAGAATTGAACATTTAATATTCAGTCAGTAGCTTTTACAGTGAATAGAGATGCTCTGTATCAAACTCCTAACTTTGGTCATATTCACGTGTATAATCTGACTGGGTGCCCTTTCTATCATATGTTGTCATTTTATACCCTGTAACTGTTTGTTTTTGACGAGCCCAGTATAAATATATTACTCAGTCTGCGTCGAGTTACGGGTGTTTTGTCTCCTTCAAAAAGCTTTTAAGTATTAAAATGGCAACTGTTTAGTTTAATGTTAGCTAATCTTTTGACCATTTTTTCCTTTTCTTAAAGTCTTTTCCGTGGAGATTTGTAGATTTTCTTAGTGACTTTGCTAGGGACGTAAACCTGGACCAACAACTTCTCTGTTGTATTAAATTGGAGAGCCCCTGTACATTTCAATTTGCTAATAAAGAGTCTTGAAATTAATGCAGTGGAACATCCTGGTAGTTTGACATTCTGCTTCTTGGCATAATGTGTTGCGTTGTTGTGCTAAATCATCATCAGGTATTGATGCAAGTTCGTGACATCCATGACATCATTCACTCTCCAGCATTTTGCCTTTTGCAATTCCTTACCTTCTCAGAATCATAAAAAGAACAAGGTCAGGAGAAAATAGCTTAGGCTGTTTCTTAATGTCTGATTTCTAGAAGAGCCTTCATCTAACATTGCTTTATGTAGTTAAAACCTTTCTGTAAGATTCAGAGCTGTATGATTCCTATCTATTATGAAGAGCAAGCATAGAAAATGCTAGCAAAACCACTGGGTTTTAGAAGGATATTGAGGTCCCCAGAAGTTATCTCAAAGAGGAACAAAAATGTGATTATCTTTGTGATTTTCAGGGTTGTTTTAGTCAGTGAGTTAACTCTTCATAAAACCAGAAGCCATTTGGTTAAATAATGCCCTTCCCACTTCACAAGATTGTTATGTGGATCAAAAGAGGTAATGTTTGTGAAAGTACTTTATAAAATAAAAGGCAAATGTAAGATGGTTTACTGAATAATCAATTTTATGAAAACACCTATCGAAGGCCCTTTATGTGCTGGGCATTTGGGGAAGTAGATACTAATGATTCTAAGTTAAGATGGCTTTTGGTCTCAAGTTGCCTGCAGTCTGACTGGGGAGCCAGACAAGGAAACCAGTTAAATATATTGTAGCGTAGAAAGTGCTTCGAATCCAACCAAGGGAATCGAGGAAGGCTTGAGATCAGGAAGGCAGAGCCAGGATGGCTTTCCCCAACCTTTCCTATTATTTTGCAGAAAAATCTGCCTTTTGAGAGTGACTTTCTTTTTATAAAAAGTTAAAAAATTCTGTCATAAGTTCTTTTCCCTTTTTATTCATTCATTGTCATGACACTTCCCACACAGTATGGCCCACTTCTGGGTTCTGCATTCTCAAAAATCCAACAGTGTTGGGAGAACCTTTCTGAGAGTGAGTCATACGCACAGACAACAAAGACAAACATTGCAGCTGCAATTAAAATATCTCAGATTACTAAGTGGTGACAACTTCAGAGTGATAAAGCTTTTGTTTTTATTTTGTAAACTGGGATAAGAAGCACTGTATGATTTTAATTTGATGACTTTTAGTTAATGTTTAGTTGTCAGTCACTTAGAATGTTCACTATAAGTGGTTATCAGTACTGTCTCCTTTCTCTCAATAATAAATAAAATGAGAAGGTCTTTTTCCTTTTGGGTGAAGCTGACAGCTTACACCAGAACTAGACTAAAGTATTCTATAGAATCGGTTTCTTTTTCTGTATTGTGACAGTTTGTTACATGTAGCAGGGGAACTTATCTCCTGACTTCCTTATAGTGTACTCCCAGTGGCATACTTGTCCTGTAGCAAGAATATGTTTTCTTTTTTCCCATGTGCTTCTCTTTCTATCCTTGATTGGAGAACTGGGCTTATTCATGGCTTCATTTGACACCACTGCCCTGATGTCTCTGAAACCCATCTAGATGTGATCTTTCTTTTATGCCTCTGGGTTTTCCAGGGACTTTATAGAGCATGTCTTCTAACTCAGCTGTCTGAGTGTTCACAACTGAGTCCTTTATTTCATCTCTCTCCTCCCTTAAGACAGAAACCTTCACTAACCAAATGCCCTTCTCAGTATTCACATTTCTGTAGGTAGAATAATTTTGGTCTGGTCTCATAGACCATAACGCTGGGAATCACTTTTTTATACTCTCCTTCATCTCTTGTATTCTGCCATGTAGTTCTGTATTACCTTCCTCAGCATCCCTCAGATTTCTCTTTTCCTCATTGTGTTTGCTGCCATGATGCTAGACCAGGCTTTCATGAGCTGAAGGCAGCCTGAATTAGTATTACAGTTCTTCGCTGGGACTTTATTATTTAGTTATTGCCAGGACTCTGCCATTTGCTACTTGTATGATCTCAGTCTCTCACATCTTCAAAATGGGAATTACAATTCCTACCTCATAATATGTGTAAAATATTTGACTAAATGCCTAACACATGGTAAACACTCAATAAGCAGTAGCTGCTATTATTTGAATTTTTCTCTTTGGTAATCTTTGGAAATGGTTAAGATTAAGGTGACAGGGGGCCAGCACTGTGGCCAATTGGGTGTTTGTGCCCTCTGCTTCAGCGGCCCAGGGTTTTGCCAGTTCATATCCTGGGCACAGACCTAGCACCGCTCATCAAGCCGTGCTGAAGTGGCATTCCACGTGCCACGACTAGAAGGACCTGCAACCAAAAATATACAACTGTGTACCGGGGGGCTTTGGGGAGAAGAAGGAAAAAATAAAATCTTAAAAAAAAAGATTGAGGTGACAGTATTATGACAGATCAGTCTTAAAGGACTACTATCTGAATGTTTCTTCTCTGATCAAGAACCTGTGGTACCTCATTATTGCCTAGCTCCCCTACTTATCTTTGAAGTTCTCCGTATGGCCCTCATTGTTCCTTTCCAGTCTTATTTTCCGTGGCACCCATCATGCAGAGTGTTCCAACCAGGCTGGTCTCACTGCCTCTCATGTATATCATGTTCATTTCTACAGCTGGAACATTCATCTTCCTAGGTAGGAGGCATTTTTTTCGTTTAGCTACTCTGCGCGGCTCTGTAGAGTACGTCCTGTGTGCTCTGCCATTAACCACTGCTGCCCTTCTGCAATTAGGTTAAAGTTAAGATCCCAAAAGAAAGTTATCGTGCTAATTGATTCCTGCCAAGTAGCTTAAAAGGGGTATATCAGGCAGTATAATTCTTATGTAATATTTTTAGTGCCTCGTAGGCACATTTAGTGTTTACAAATTAGGCACTCAAATAGTCATTCACTGTAGACGTTTGATTTTTATGGGTTGGTGTTCCTCATGAGCTTTCTGAGGCATTGTGTGATCCCAGGTGTCTGTTGAATCTTTCTTGCCTTTTTGTCCATTGGTCCATTCATTCAGCAGACGTTTATTGAGTGCTCCGATGTGCTAGGCGTGGTTCAAGGTATTAGGGATACAGTGGACAAAATAGGCAAGGTCTCTAATTTCCTGGATCCTACATTTGAGATTGGGGAAAGCAATTTATGAGTGAACAAAATTTCAGACAGTAATAAGCACTATCTGAAGAAATTAAAACAGGGTGATGTGATAATGACATGGCACAGAGGGGAAGACTCACTGAGATTGGGTGGCTAGGAGAAGGCCTCAGTGAGAAGGTGATGTTCAGGCTCAAAGACGCAAGGCAGGATGTTTGATGCTAAGTTTAGGGAACAGAGGAAACAGCAAGTCCAGAGGACTAAAGTAGGAACCAGGATCCAGTCAGGTTTCCCAAATTGCATTTGACTGTTATTTAGCTTTTGCTGCTTCATCAAAGCAACCCCCACCCCTCTTTTCTTTTCTTTCACTCAATGACGTTGACTTTTTGAAGAGACCAGTCTGGTTCTCTGGTAGACTCTTCCACATGCATGATTTGTCTCAGTGTTTCCTTGTATCATGTAACTCCTTTCTTTTATTGCCTTTTAAGACAAGTCTGAAGGCTTGATTATGTTCATATTTGCACTCCTTTGTGATACTGTGTACTCATATTGTATCACACTTGATGTCAGATTTTTTTGTTATAATTGTGTTAAATTTCATCACTTGGTTAAGTGAAAGTCCTAGATCTTTCCACTGTAAAGATTTCCCTTTACAGTGATCAAGTAATCTGTGGGGTGGCAATTTAACACAATGCAGTTATGCTGTTCCTCAACCATCTTTCACCTGTTGGTTCTAGCATCCATTAATGATCTTGCCTGAATCAGTTGTTTCATTGGAGGTTGCAAAAGGATGATGATGATGATTGTTCCACATTTATCAGTTGGCAAGATACCATCAACTGAGAATGAGCTACTGAAATTCTCTCCTAATAAGGCAGGGTGTTTAATTCTTTCCTTTTCATTGTAAATTTTCTTAGTAAAGAATAGTCACCTCCGTGGTAGCAAATGAGTTTCTTTGCTATTTTCTGTATCACTCTAGGCACATGAATTTTTATTTATTCATTATCTTACACTTAATTACAGCCATTAGTCTTCTTGATGCTGAACTTTGGCTGGTATCAGTCTCTTCAAGCTCATGTTGTCCTTTTGACATACCCGCATTGGTCTTTAGGTTGTTTTCTGTCACAAGATAATACCAAGTTCACCTTGTACTCTTACTGTCTGTGACCTGACATCAGTCATTTTTCTAGGAAGACTTAGTTTCTTGTACAGGGAACATCATTAGTAGAAACTAAGATCTGAGTGCTAGGAATGCTCGTGTTACTGGGTCTTCATTATTTCTAGATCCTTTTGATGGGCAGAGCTAGAACATATGATTTTTAGAAATCAAAACTTCATATTGATATTTCCACTTTAATTTGAACATATGATGGTTTTTTTTCCTTTAGATTTTGTATTTGTCTCTTCTTAAACTGAAAATCTTGGTTTTTAGTGCTATTCACATTTGCTTTAACCTACAGTATATATAAGTTTTAAAAATATAGTATCTGTATTACTACTAACAAAATTACTGAGGTGAATTTAAGATTTCTTTGTGATTCTTTTTATCCTTAGAATATTCTGTCAGGATCCAGTCAAGAAAATGGAAAATATATATGATGTATCAAATAGAGGAGATTTAAAATGTGAAATTGGTTATATGTATGTTGCAAGACTGAAAGCGCAAAAAAAAAGTAGGTTAGGGTAACTTAGAGATTAATAACTGTAGGGTGAAACTATTACCTCAAGAGCTGGGGGAAGAAAAGGGATGGATGATGTTACCGGAACTGTTAAAGAACGTGGCGAAGGGGTTACCACCTCAAGCACTGCCGCCACTTTCAGAGCCGGGACCATGAGAAGGAATTGCTAGGATGTACCACATGGCTGGTGCTTGGCTCATCCTCTTCTTAATTTTTATTAATTTCTGGTTTATCTTTTCAGTGTTTCTTTTTGCAAAAATAGGCAAATATCTACATATATTCTTTTTTAGCCTTTCTTACACAAAAGGTTGCCATGTTATGTACCCTGTTCAGCCTTTTCTCTTTTCACTTATTCTTGGCGACCATGCCATGTTGGAATAGAGATAATACTTAATCGTTTCCACAGCTTCGTTGTGTGGGTGTGCCAGATTTGTTCAACTAGTTACCTCTTGATGGACATCAATAAGTAGTGTGTTACTGCTGATTTTTAAAAATAGATTTTGGTGTGGTGTATTAGAAGGAGCACTGAGCTGAAAGACAGAAGATACAGATTCTCTTTTGCTGCTAATTGACAGCGTGACCTTAAGGAAGTCACTTAAGTTTTCTGACCTGTTTCCTCATTTGTAAAATAAGGGTTCAGTTGCTTCATAATCTCTAAGATGTCCTAGTATAATATTTTATATATTTCTGGAAGTTGCATTAGCCATATTTTAAACTATTGCTCAATAAACTATTTAAGGAATGGGAATACTTTAAAAGAGAACATAAGGTTAAGTTTTACAAGTACTAATAGTTTTATGAACTTGCATTAGCTGTGGTGCTTGTTAAAAAAATTAAGATTCCTGGACCCATCCCTGTTTTCTGAAGCAATCTCTAGGAAATTTACTTACTAGGTGATTTTTTATGGTCAAGCAAGCTTGTGAAACAAAGAGTTACTTCATCTGCGTCTATGACTGTCCTTTAAGTTTCCTGGGGATAGGGAGTAGTCAAGACATTACTTACCTTTCAAGAATTCCTTTGCTCTGACCACCACCAGAAAAAATATGAGCAGAATCTAAAATTTCCATTCCCTTACTGCATATTGTGAAAATGTATTATGTTCTTTGCAGAATATTTTTGTGTGTCAGTGAGGAACCTGGCTCTATATGCAAACTGAGAGATTTGATAGGAAGATTGTGGGGTTGTAGAGCACTTCGAATTCTACTTCCTGAAACATCATACTCACCGTGCTGCTCATTTGCTCACATTTAGCGAATTCCTTCCTAGAAACTTCAGAACAGATTGATGGAGCTAGTGGCTGGAGTCAGGGATGTTAGATTTAGATAGGTGTTTGCTACAGTAGTTTAAATATGAGTGACAGTTACCAGCATCATAGCAGGGGGAATGACAATAAAGGGAGGGAGAGGCTGGCCCCATGGCATAGTGGTTAAGTCCGGCGTGCCACTTTGGCAGCCCGCGGTTTGCAGGTTTCAATCCTGGGTGTGGACCTACGCCACTTGTCAGCCATGCTGTGGTGGCAACCCATATACAGAATAGAGGAAGATTGGCACAGATGTTAGCTCAGGGCAAATCTTCCTCAGCAAAAACAAAAACAATAAAGGAAGGGCATTTTGAAGAATGGGCAAATGGGGGAAGGTGAAAGTCTGTATGCAAGATACCATGTAATGACCATGTTATAGTTATTTTTTTGAGGATTATTTTAAATTAATTTCAGGGACTGATTTGTACTATCTCTTTAAAAAAAATGGAATCATAGAATTCAGTTCAAATTCTGGTTCCTCTTTTTACAAAGCTATATGTGTAATCCTGGCTAAATTAATTTATCTGAGCCGCATTAGCCTCATCTGTAAAACATGACTGATAATATGGCCCTCCTAGAGTTGAGGTAAGGATTAAATGAGATACAGCACCTGGCGCATACTCTCAATATCTGTTGATTCCCTTTCCTTTTGTCATCTAGTCTTGACAGCCACTGCATTTTAATAGTTACTTAAGGACTATTAAGTTACTAACTATTAAGTTACTAAGGACTATTAAGACTAATAGTTACTTAAAGACCTTACTTAAGGACTTGGTACTCAGAGTCTGTGGACTGGCAGCACTGGCATCACCAGGGTTAGAATGCAGACTGTCAGGTGCCGCTCCAGGCCTGCTGGATCCAGATCTGTAGTTCGAGATCCACATTAAAACTTGAGAAACATCAGAACCTTAAGAGATTTCCGGTGAGATTTCTTCCTCCTTTTCATCTGAGTTCCTAACCGTGTGGTTGCTCTTTTTACCTCGGCAGGTTGGTTTTACTATACGCTATCACCTTTTTGTCACCCTAAGTTTTATCACCTTTGTGTATATCTCTAAACAGCAGTTTAGTTTTGCCTGTTCGTCAGCTTTTCGTAGGTGGAATCATACTGTATGTATTCTTTTGTTGTCTTCTTTTGCTCAATATTTGAGATGTATCCATTCATTGTATAGATTTTCTTTTTAAAGTAATGAAGCCTGAAAAAGTCTGGGCAGTTTTAAACAATTTCAGCTATAGTGTTAAATCTTGAGGTTTAGTTCTTTTTGAAGAACACTCATTTATACCGTTTGCTTCCCCCCCACACTTAAAGATACACAGTTGTAAGGGGCAAACCACTCAGCACTTTGATTCTAAATATTACAAAGTTGCTAGCTTTGTTTTATTTATTTTTGGCAGGGATATTGTAAACTCTCCTGAGTATCTTTTGTTTTAAAGTTAGACTACAGAATATTCTACTTTTAAATGTGTATGTCTACATTTTAAAATCGAACTAAGTTGGATTTACTGAAAATTTGGGAGACATTTTAAGAAATTACAGAATAGTTGCTTGTTGTAACCAATTCACCTGAGTGAATCCTTTTACAAACTGCCATAGATAACTACTTTTTTTTTTTTTTTTTTTTTAAAGATTTTATTTTATTTCCTTTTTCTCCCCAAAGCCCCCCCGTACATGGTTGTATATTCTTCGTTGTGGGTCCTTCTAGTTGTGGCATGTGGGACGCTGCCTCAGCGTGGTTTGACGAGCAGTGCCATGTCCGCGCCCAGGATTCGAACCAACGAAAACACTGGGCTGCCTGCAGAGGAGCGCGCGAACTTAACCACTCGGCCACGGGGCCAGCCCCCATGGATAACTACTTTTAACAGTTTGAAATGAAATTTTTTCTGTGCTTACAAAAAAATTCACCCTCACATTTTTAGGCAGAAAAGACTTTTTCACAGTGTGTTGTAGAGTATTGAGTTAGTACATATAAATCTACCTCCGTTTTAACAGCTGCTTAGGATTATGGTTGTGTCATAATTTTTTTGTCTTCTCCTACATGAATGGACGTTTAGTTTGTTTCTTGTGTTTTTGTTTTCTTTTGCTGTTAAAACAGCACTGCATTGAACATTGTTTTTGCATTTGTCCCCAGGTTTAGTTCAGACATGTTCCTAGAAGTAGAATGTCTGGGTCATCTGGTATGTGCATTTAAAATGTTGACAGATAACATTTTTTAAAAGATTTTAACAGGTAGTGTTTAATTTTCCTTGACAGTCCTTAACTTGATTAGAAATCTTGAGTTATATTTTTTTTTTATTGAGTTATTGATAGGTTACAATCTTGTGAAATTTCAATTGTACATTAATGTTTGTCAGTCATGTTGTAGGTGCACCACTTCACCCTTTGTGCCCACCCCCCACCCCACCTTTCCCCTGGTATCCACTAAACTGTTCTTGGTCCATAGTTTTAAATTCCTCATATGAGTGGAGTCATACACAGATTATCTTTCTCTTGCTGGCTTATTTCACTTAACATAATTCTCTCAAGGTCCATCCATGTTATTGCAAATGGAATGATTTTGTGGAAATCTTGAGTTATATTTTATCTTTATTCCTTTATCATTGATCCAGTCTATTCATTTATCCGTTGTGTACTACTTGCTAGTTACTGAAGGCCGTACATATATGAATTAGACAAATAACCCATTCTTGCTGAGAAAGAAGTGTACCTGATTATTATATATGGTAGAAAGTGAGAAGGAAAGATAAAGGGAATTCAGAAAAAGAAATTTCTTCTAGTTGGAGAAATCAGGCAGGGTTTGCTGGAGTAGGTGGTGCTTGAGCCAGCCTTGAAAGATAGATGGATTTGCACGTATGAAGTTGTATGCCGAACAGAGAGCACCAAGGGCAAGGGATCATAGAAGGAGGAAGGAAGAGCTTCTATCGAAATTCACTTTGGTCAAACGATAGAGGACTAGACTGGAGTGGGGAGAGGGACACAAAAGTGAGGTTAGATCCAGATTGTGGTGACTTTAAAATGCTATGGTGGCTGTAGAAGACAGTTCCTCAAAAAATTAAACATAGAATTATCATATGATCTAGCAATTTGACTTCTAAGTATATATCCAAAATAATTGGGAGGAGGAACTCAATCAGATATTTGTACATCAATTTTCACAGTAGCATATTCACAGTAACCAAAAGGTGAAAACAACCCAAGTGTCCCTTGACAGATGAATGGATAAACAAAATGTAGTATATACATGCAATGGAATATTATTCAGCCTTAAAAAGGAACAAAATCCTGACACATGCTACAACATGGATGAAGCTTGAAGACATTATGCCAAGTGAAATAAGCCAGACACAAAAGGACAAATATTGTATGATTCCACTTATATGAGGTACCTAGAGTAGTCCAATTCATAGAAACAGGAAGTAGAATAGTGGTTACTGGGGGCTGAGGGGAGGGGGAAATAGGGAGTTAATGTTGAATGGATATGGAGTTCCTGTTTGGGATGATGAAAAAGTTCTGGAGATGGATAGTTGTAATGGTTGTACAATGTGAATGCACTTAATGCCATTGAAAGGTATACTTAAAAATGATTAAAACGTAAAAATTTATATTTTGTGTATTTTACTACAATAATAAAATAAACACAAAAAAATGCAATGCTAAAGACCTTGAATATTAAAGAATAGACATTGAGGGATCGCTGAAAGTTTTTGATCCAGATTTGCACCATGAAGAGTAATCCTGAAGCAAAATGAAGGCTGGATTGGAGAAGGAAATAGTAAGCAGTAGGAAAACCAGCTAATCCTCTTTATAGCAGTAGTTTAGTTAAGAGATGACTTGGGCCTGTAGGGCGGCAGTGGAGGAAATTGGGAGAAAGGGTGATTGTGAGAGAAATTTGACAGCTGACTAGATGTGGGAGGAAAGAGAAAAGGAAAAATAAAAGGTGACTCCTAGGTTTTGAGTCAGGTAAACAAGAGGATAAGCAGGTGGCTGGGAAAATGTTCAATATGAATTTGGTGTCCGCTGTCCGGAAGGCAACTGAAAATAAGAAAATGGAGAGATGTGTATAGTTCAGGAGAATCAGGCCTAGAGATGAGTTTTGGAGTGATTCATTCATCCATCTGTCTGTCCATGCATCCATCCGAACAGATGTTTAATTGCATCTGCCTTTTGCCAGGCATATCAAATGAATACATCAGTCTGTAACCTCAAGGGTCTCACAATCTAGTGTGTCATTCTCTTAGTGGTTATATTTGAAACTATATGATTGCCTACGGAGAAAATGTAGCAAGGAAGGAGAAGACAAAAATGGAATTTTAGGGGCCTCCTCCACATTTACTGTATGAAAGGAGAAAAGAACCTCAAAATGAGGGGTCAGAGAAGCAGTAGAGACCAAGGGGAACATTTAGTCATCAAGGATTAAACTGAATTTGAGGAAGCAAAATAGTGATAACAGATAAAGTTGGAAATTTTCAGAAATTTCTTCTTTAAAATAAATTTCTTTTGGTGAGGAAGATTGGCCTTGAGCTGACATTTATTGCCAGTCTTCCTCTTTTTAAATTTTTCTCCCCAAAGCCCCAGTACGTAGTTGTATATCCTAGTTGTAGGTCGTTGTGCTTCTTCCATGTGGGATGCTGCCACAGCACGGCTTGAAGAACAGTGTGTAGGTCCTGTGCCCGGCATCTAAACTGGTGAACCCTGGACTGCTGAAACAGTGCACGCACTTAACCACTTGGCCACGGGGCCGGCCCCCTCTTTCAAATAAATTTAAGGTTTGCACTTTCACTTCATTTTGTCCATAGGAGTGATGACAGGGTAATCTTAAGTTTCCTTTTGCTCTTGTGCCATTTTCCATATTTTTTGATCCATAACTGATTAGTGTGCCAGTCAGCTGTGCTTTCAGTTTTGGATTTCTGCTGTTATCTGGAATTTTTGTCCTTAGTTTTTACCTATAAATAAAATACTGTTTTCCTTCAATTTAAATTGGCCTGGCTCATAATACATTTCTTTTTTGTGGCAAAATATATGTAACATAAAATTAACCATTTTAGCCATTTTTAAATGTATAGTCTAGTGCAGTAAGTATATTCACATTTTTATGTAAACAGTAATAGATTTCTTTATTCTTACTTTTTAAAAAACAAACCTCTTTCCTAGCAGTTTTTTCATCTTTCCCATATATAAAATTGATTGTTTGTTTAATTTCACTGTAATGTTTAACTTATTTGATTTGACATACCCAGTAGAGTGATTCAAGAATGATACTGCATTTTCCTAGTTTCTTTAAAAAAAGAAATACAATGTTTTATACCACATTTTACAGAAAAATATTATTAGGTACAATACAATTTTTTTAAGCTGTCAACTTTACCAAGTTTGTCCTTTTGCTATATTTGCTTCAGAATTTTGTTTTTGAAGGAAAATACAAGATACAGGTAACAGTTGGAACCCTGTGTGTTCCCCTTCCAATCCCAGTTGCCTTTCTGTCTCTCTAACATAACCGTGATGAATTTGGTGTTTATCACTCCTATGCATGTTTGTATGTTTACTATATATTCATAACACAGTATAGTGATAGTATTGTTATGCAGGTGTTTACTTAATAATAATGACAGTCAATTTTTTAAAATTTATTTGTTTGTTTATTTATTTATTTATTTTTGAGGAAGATTTGCCCTGAGCCAACATCGGCTGCCAATCCTCCTCTTTTTGCTGAGGAAGACTGGCCCTGAGCGCACATCCATGCCCATCTTCCTCTCCTTTATATGTAGGACACCTACCACAGCATGGTTTGCCAAGCGGTGCCATGTCCGCACCCAGGATCCAAACCAGTGAACCCCGGGCCACCGAAGCCGAATGTGCACACTTAACTGCTGCACCACCGGGCTGGTCTGTCAATTTTTACTTTTAAATGAGCAGTATTGTACAATTTAGATTCTGTTTTATGAAGTCATTTTTGTGAATGTAAAAAATTGAGTTGGTGAATCATCTCTTTCGTTACTAACATACATAACTTTCTTTTTTTTTTTTTTACTAATGACTTCCCTTACTTTTTAGGTCTAAGGTTCATACAACTTGCTTTTAATTGAAAGTTGAAAGTATACATTTTATGAAATGTATATTTAATGAAATACATATTAATTAATGTATTTCATTAATTTAATGAAAAGTATATTCATTAGTTCTTCAGCTAATTTTTGGGTAACTACTGCTGCTAAACCAGCAGAGGGGGCTCAGCAGTGTTAAAAACTGTCATTGTCAATTCTGACTAGAAAACTCTAAAATTTAGTTCAGTATAGAAGTAGGACAAATAGAAGAATCTTGGCCACAACTAGAAGGACCCACAACTAAAATACACAACTATGTGCTGGGGGGATTTGGGGAGAAAAAGCAGTTACTAAAAAAAAGGTAAAATAGAAGAATCTTGGTGATTCCATCTCTGCATATAAGTGACTACATCTTGATTATTACAAATTTGATATCAGTACCACTGCAAGTGAATATTATTAATAATAAAATTTTTATGTAACATCTAAATTTTAAATCCTCCTCCCCTAATATGTATATATACACACGTGTGATTTTTGCATTTCTTTCTGAAAAAGATTCTGGTAGGTGGCAAACATTTGAGAATTTGGTTCAATTGTGTTGTTCAAATTTGAAGAATATTTTTTTCCTTCAATTCTTTAAGTTTGCAGATAGCTCCTTCTTTTGGCCATAGCACTATGTAAATAGGAATTAATAATAAAGATAATTAATTATGCTAATCTGTTGTTTTAGTTTGGAAGGCTTTTTTTTTTTTTTTTTGAGGAAAATTATCTCTGAGCTAACATCTGCTGCCCATCCTCCTCTTTTTGCTGAGGAGGACTGGCCCTGAGCTAACATCATGCCCATCTTCCTCTACTTTATATGTGGGATGCCTACCACAGCATGGCTTGCCAAGTGGTGCCGTGTCTGCACCCAGGGTCCAAACCAGTGAACCCTGGGCCGCCAAAGCTGAACGTGTGTGCACTTAACCACTGCGCCACTGGGCCAGCCCCAGGCTTTTTAAAAATAAAATTAAAATAAACACTTAGAAAGATAAAACTCTGGACTTCCCTCAAATACTGCTGCATTTTATAAAAATTTACATAAACAGAACTTGTGGCTAAGCTGATTTTAAAAGAAAGTTTTCTTGGCATTAGGCTTCCTGAATTGGAATACTTTAGTCAAGAAGTCAACGGGGAATCATTCTGGAGGGGGAATAAGAGAAGAATATTTAAGCAGATGAGTATTAGTATAAATAAATTGCCTAAGTTTAGTTACTTTACCAGTAAATATAATTTCTGTACCAGTTCGTTGTAAAGGATCATAATTAGAAAATTGTTTGCTTTTGGAAATTTAAAAGAAAATATTTTAAAAATTTATATGCAAAGTGTTCTGCTCCACTCAGAAGGCAGAAATAGGAATATTATTTGTATGAAGTAATGGTAGCAGACTCTTCTGTTAAAATGAAACTAGAGATTATAAAATCATTTGGAAATCAAGAAATATATTCTTTTTCATGATGAAAAATAGTTTTAGGAAATTTTAAAGATAGTATGAGATTTTGAATTGTGCGATACTTACTTGACATTAAAAAGATACAGAATATATAGAGATGTACATATAGATTATTATTTGTCTGCGTGTGCCTTGTGTGTATAAAGACAACTCCAAATGAGCTCTGACTAAAGGATTATGCTCATTGGAAACCAAAATCAAGTGAAACTGATCCTGGCAGACTATTTTGTCTCCCTTTGGACCTGTGGTATATGGCCTGCTTTCAATGGAAATTTCTTAGCTAGGCTTAAAACTGTTGACATGAGTGATTATATAGGGCAGATTTTTTGTTGAATAATTTTTGTCTCCCAGTGTAAGTGTATAAGGCACACTGTTTTGCTAAGCGCTTTGAAATAAAGCTGAGTATGTTTATATTTTTGTGCTTCTTAAAAGGATTGATTCATGTAATTTATTGTTTCTGAATATACAGCTACTTTCCTCAAAGGAAACTGTTTAGTTAAATACATCTTCTGGTGTAAAGTTGGTATATATGGTAAAACAAGTTTATTTTCACTACCAGCTTGTTTAAAATGTTTTACTTTAACCATAACTTCTGCAAATAGAAATGTAAAAACAAAATGCAAAAACCGTTTGGCTATTTACTATATGTCTTACATTTTTCCAAGAATTTATATGTATTAAAGCATTTAATCCTCACAATGGTTCTATGAGATAGGTATTATTACCCATATTTTATAGCTAAGGAAACTAAGGCTTTTTAAAGAAACTTTAAAATAGAACTTAAAAATTTAAATATAATTTTTTCAGGCAATTGTGATTCCAGGAAATACTTTCTTTTCAAGTCTGGTTTTATTCATATGTGTATAGAAGTGTTTTTGTACATTTGGACAACTAAAATGGTGCCTTTGTTTTGAAGATTCTTGTCATAGAATCACAGTTTTGCCACTGTTTTCAGCAACCCCCCATCAGTAATGTGCCTTTAATTAGTGCCTGGTAGTTCAGTAAACCCTTTTTCTTTCTTCCTTCTTTAACTTTATTTATTTATTTCTTCCTGAGGAAGATTAGCCCTGAGCTAACATCTGTGCCAGTCTTCCTCTATTTTGTATGTGGGACACTGCCACAGCATGGCTGATGAGTGGTGTAGGTCTGCACCCGGGATCTGAACCTACAAACCCATTCTGCCCGAGTGGAGTGTGCTGAACTTAAACACTATGCCAGAAGGAGGGACCGGCCTCCGTTTTTAATTTTGATGGAAAATTTCAAATATGTACATAAGTAGGATAATATGGTGAATCTATATATACTCATCACTTAGCTTCAAGAATTACCAATATATTGCCTGTCTTATTTCATTCTGTCTCCCCACTTGGGGGCAGAAGAGTGGTGGAGTATTTTAAAGTAAACTCTAAATATCCTATCATTTCACTAATAAATACTTAGATATTCATCTTTAACTGATTTTTCGGTCTTGGGTTTTTGTTTTTATTTTTTGCTTCCTGTATTTTGCAGCTCTTATTGAGAGTGTAAACGTTTAGAATTGTTATTTCTTCTTAATCAATTGACCTCTTTATCATTGTGAAATGTCCCTCTTTTTTTTCCTCATGATACTTTGTGTTTTGAAGTCTACAATGTGTGGTATTAATACAGACACTGTATCTTTCTAGTAGTTTCCCTTGTTGTTTCGCTTGTATCTTTCTCATCCTTTGACTTTTAGCCTCTCTGCACCTTTATGTTTAAAATGCATTTCTTGTAGACAGTGTATAGTTAGGCTTTGCTTTTTTAATGATTCTGATAATCTCTGTCTTTTGATGGGAGTGTTTAGACCATGTATATTTAATGTATTTTGATATAGTTACATTTGAATCTATTATCTTACTATTTGTTTTCTCTGTACCATCTGTGCTTTTTCCCTTTTATCTTTTCCTACCTTCTTTTGGATTAATTGAATGTTTTTTAGTATTTCATTTTATCTCTACTGTTGGCTTATTAGCTATACCTCATTTGTGTGTGTGTGTGTGGTTCTAGGATTTACAATAGACATTTTTAATTTGTCATAGTCTACAATATGAATTTGAAGTTTATCTACAGTCTGTTATATAGAGGTGTAATATTATACCTCTTTGCATATAAAACCGTATACTTTCCTTGTTCCTTATTCTTTGTGCTATTGTCACTGTACATTTTATTTCTATATATGTTGTAAACATCACAATACATTATTTTTGCTTTAAACATGTACCTTTTAAGAGTGAGAAAACGAAAGTCTTGTATATTTACCCATATATCTATCATTTCCTCTGCTCTTCATTTTTTAGTGTATATCCAGATTTCTAGCTGTAATCATCCCTCCACCTGAAGGACTCCCTTTAACATTTCTTGTCATGCAGGTGTACTAGTCTACCTTGCCTGCTATTTCACCTGTATTATGTTACTTTATTTTTTTAAAGATTTTATTTCTCCTTTTTCTCCCCAAAGCCCCCTGGTACATAGTTGTGTTATATTTTTTTAGGTGTGGGTCCTTCTAGTTGTGGCATGTGGGACACCACCTCAGCATCGCTTGATGAGCAGTGCCATGTCGGCGCCCAGGATCCGAACCGGTGAAACCCTGGGCTGCCGCAGCAGAACGTGCGAACTTAACCACTTGGCCACAGGGCTGGCCCTTCACCTTTATTTTTAAGGATATTTTCATGCATATAGAATTCCAAGTTGATTGTTTTTTCTTTCAGCACTTTAAAGATGATATTCATTGTCTTCTGGCTTTCACAGTTTCTGACTGTTATTCACTATCACTGGTTTTCAGCAATTTGATTATGATGTGCCTTGGTGTGGTTTTGTCTGTGTGTGTGTGTGTGTGTGTGTGTGTGTGTGTGTGTGTTTATCCTGCTTGGTTTGCTCAGTTTCTTGGATCTCTGGGTTTATAGTTTTCATCAAGTTTGGAAAATTTTTCACTATTATTTCTTGAAATCTTTATCTGGCCCCTCTGTTCTTTTCCACCAGGCCTCCAATTACATGTATGTCAGACCTTCTGATATTGTCCCAAAGGTTACTGAGGCTTTGCTAATTTTTTTCAGTCTTTTTCCTCTGTGTGTTTCATTTTAGATTGTATTGCTATATCTTAAATTTCAACTGATTCTTTTCTTCTGCGTGCTGAAATCTGCTGTTAATTACATAGAGTGATATTTCATTTCTTGTATTCTTCATCTCTACAAGCTCCTTTTTTTTCTTTTAAGTATCTTCCTTCCATTTCTTTCTCTATTATGGTCATGTTTCCCTTTAAGTCCTTGAGCATAATAATGGTATACTGCTGGGGCCAGCCCCATGGCCCAGTGGTTAAGTTCACATGCCTCCCCTTCAGTGGCCCAGGGTTTCGTGAGTTCAGATCCTGGGCTCAGACATGACACCACTCTTCAAGCCATGCTGAGGTGGTGTCCCACATAGCACAACCAGAGGGACCTAAACCATGTACTGGGGGGCTTTTGGGAGGAGAAGAAGAAGAAGAAGAAGAAGAAGAAGAAGAAGAAGAAAATATAATGGTATACTTCTTAGAGCTATTTTAATGTCCTTGTCTTCTAGTTCCATCTGTCATTTGTGGGTTTGTTCTTATTGACTGACTTTTCTCTTAGTATGGGTCTTTCTTTTCTTTTTTGTCTCTTGGCACATCTATGATTTTTGGGTAGGTGTTAGATGACTGTCTGGCTTTTGTTGTCTTTCTTTAAAGAGCATTTTGGCAAACAGTTAAGTTGACTGCTGGTCAGTTTCTTCTTTTTGAGGTCTGTTTTTGAGTCTTGCTAGAGTGCATCTAGAGTAGTCTTCATTTCAGGGACAGTTCAGCCCTGTACTAAGGGGTGAACCTTCTGCAATCTCCACTGAATATCCTAGGTGATCACCAACGACTTTCCACTCTGATTTCCTGGAGCTTGACCATCTTCCTGCTCGTGAGCTATGGGAATTGATCAGCTTACAAATTCTCTGTCATTGTTTGCCTGACTTTGTGGAGTTTCATTATGCATTTGTTACCCAGTACTTAGCAAAGATTCAAGAGGATGCTATGCAGATTTCTGGAGTTCTTTTTCTGTGTAGCTTCCTTCCTTTCTGGAATTTTGCCCCCCAAGTTCCAGCCTCTTCATCCTCCGTGAACTCTCGTCAACTCAGAGAGGTTGATGGGCTCCTTTGGTTCCCCCTCACTTCATTGAGGTCCAAAAATTGCCTCCAGGCAGAAAGCCTGGGCAATCAGTCTTTTAAACTGCAGAATGTCCCATAGTTTGGATTCATCTACTTGCTTCCTCATGGTATCATTTAGCTTGATCTAGAGGCATGATTAAGTTAATAATTTAAAGCAAGAATGCTTCACAGACAGTGCTGCGTACTTCTGATTGTATCCCTCATGAGGCATAATTCCTGGTGATCTCTCTTTTACCTATGTTTGGATTGAACTCTTGATTCAGATGATATTAGCCTGATCTGTCCATTAGAATGTTTTCCGTCGATCTTTCATATAATATTTTTAGCACCCTTTGTTGATTTTATAAATCATTAGGGTTTGCAAAATGATAGTTTTCTTCTGTCATTCCTTCTTCATGTAAATGGGATTCCTCACAAAGAACTGTTGGTTACTACAGGAAAGGCAGGAAAAGGACTTGATTCATTCCTTTTATTTATCAAGTTTTACAGTAATCATAAATTAGTCCCTTAGCAGCCTCCCCTGGTAACCAATTAATTTTCTTTAGTATCATTTTAAACTTACAGATTTTTGTATATTTCATATGTTTGAATCCACAGTAGTTTTGTTTTTTGTTTTTTTGAGGAAGATTAGCCCTGAGCTAACATCTGCTGCCAGTCCTCTTTTTTTCTGAGGAAGACTGACCTTGAGCTAATAATATCAGTTTCCATCTTCCTCTCCTTTATATGTGGGATGCCTATCACAGCACGGCTTGACAAGCAGTGTGTAGGTCTGCACCTGGGATTGTAACCGGTGAACCCCGGGCCGCCGAAGCAGAACTTGCGAGCTTAACTGCTGTGCCACCAGGCCAACCCCTGATTTTTGTGTTTTTGATGCTCAAATTGTTTCTTCTTAGGCATGTGGAAGTGCCTTCAAGTCGGGTCCTGTGACCTTTTAACATGACCACTTTAGTCTTTAGTGGTCTCCTTGCTTTCAGGCACAAGAAGATGTTCCAGGTTCATCTTGTACATTTCCTGCTGCAATTTTACAAACAGCCATTTCTCCAAGGAGGCCTGCTTCTTTTTAGTGGAAAAGAGAGTCTAAAGGCCACAGTCTGGGTGCTAGGGGTACTCATTGCTCCTGAAATGTCATTGCTGCTGAATCTTTTTCCAGTGGACAAGGCTAGGAAAGAGTTTCTTTTAAGAAGGAAAAAAATGAGTTCCTACTAATACGTCTGATCCAAAGTTACAATTACAGGGTTTTTATTTAATCTTTAATTTTATACTTGTATCTCCTTTCTTTTATGCTGAATTTTTTTGGTTTTTAATGATGTTAACATAATCACTTATTTGCTTTATCCTACACTATACCTATAGTAGTTTCAAAATAATATTGACAATATTTTTACTACAAATAAGGCTACTAAATACAGCTTTATTTTTTCCCATGGATTTTTTTTAATACGTAAAATGTAACTCACGAAAGATGTGTAGTCAAAAATATTGTATTTTAAAGATATTTGAACTAATTTCTCTCTGTGGTGTTATGCCACCAACTTGATATAAAATAGGTAATTTTATTTCTTAAAATAGTTTCTTTTCTTCCTCACAATATCTCAAGATCACTGTTTGCCTTTCTAAAATTCCATTTAATGTATGTTTGCTTTCATCCAAAGAATTTACAAGAATAAGAGAATTTGAATGTTTCTGCATACCTGTTTGCCTATATGGTTCATCTTCATGTACTCTAACATTTCTGCTGTTTGAACTTTTGATTTAAGGTTTGCAGATTAAAAGAAGTAACAGAGAAGTAAATAATTCCTAACAACCTAGGTGTTATCTTTCTTTGGTGTGATAATGTTATTGTGTGGTTGGGAATTCTATAAATGTATGGCAGTTTGATTTTAGAGTTTGTATATTGATCCAGAATAGTAAATATGAAGCAATGAAATTAGGGGCATTTAGTTTCATTTTATGTTCTTACTTGTGGGTTTCTTTTAAAAAATATTTAAAAGTCAGCTATTTAGAATAGACTGTGCAGTTCACCTTTGGCTCCAAGCACCAGTGAGGTGTTACATGAGGGCGTTAGTCTTGTCTGGAGAATCAGTTTTAAATGAAGTACAAAATTTTGCCTTCACATATTTCTTTCTGTCTGGTAGCTGAATTTAATCTTATAAGCTTTTTCTGAATACATTTGTATTCTGCACAGTCTTTACTTATTTTTATAGAAATGGTGCAAAATACTGCATTTTGAAATTTATTTTTTACCAGACAATTGATATATTATGCAAAATCAGGGCCTGGCCCTGTAGCCGAGTGGTTAAGTTCCTGTGCTCTGCTTCAGCAGCCCAGAGTTTCACTGGTTTGGATCCTGGGCACAGACCTAGCACCATTCATCAAGCCATGCTGAGGCAGCATCGCACGTAGCAGAACCAGAAGGACCTATGACCACTTATGTACTGGGGGGCTTTGGGGAGAAGAAGAAGAAGATAAAAAAACAAAGACGATTGGTAACAGATGTTAGCTCAGGTGCCAATCTTAAAAAAGAAAAAGAAAAATCAGTTTCTCTGAGATCATAGCGAATTTAAAGAAAGTCAAAGATGGAAATTAGTTCCATCTTTTTAAATGTAGACTCCTAAATTTGAAACATTGTTAAAGATTTTCAGCCATCACACTACCCCTTGTACATTATGTGCACAGTATGATGCAACACATATAAAAGGGCAATTGGCATTGGCAATTTTCACATAGTCTTGTTAAGATACCGTATCTTAGCACATATCGCCTGCCTTAAAGCAAAGTTCTGTCTATGCTTGTTGCCTCTTGATTGCCTTTTGTGCTGTTGCCTTTGTCTGGACTTTTTTGGAAACCATAGCAATAAGAAATGAAAGACGGGTTTTAATTAGGCAAGTTATTATTGAGCAGAATTGTAACTTGTGAAGTGGTGGAAAGTAGAAACTATCTGAATTATTTATCTAATGTTGGCTTAGGTCTTGTGGGCTGCCTAACTCAACAAATATTTATACAACTCTGAGATAATGAAGATACTGCACAGAATGAATAGAAGGCCAGAAAGTACTTAATTGGCTGGAGGGGATGGGAGAATCTCACAAAACAGATACCTCTTAGATAAGGAGTAGGAATTTGCCATGCTGGCAAGTAGGAGAATGGCATTTTAGGAAGAGGAGTATTTCAGGAACAAGTAGCTCAAAATGGCTGAATTGCAATCTGTTAGAAAGAGCAGTTAATCTTCTCATTCTTAAATCCCTGGCATGCTTTGGTAGCTATTGCCTGGTAATTTTATTCATTTTATCAAAACAATCGTATTGTTGATGGGAAAATTAAACCAAGTAAGATAGATTTTGCAGGGTCCAGGAGGATAGCTTTATTTGCTTTCTGTCCAGGTGACATTATATCAAAGTTGTGTCCGTTAAATCTTTCCATCTATTCCATGAATGTTCTTTTTTTGGGGAGATAAAGAGATATATTTAATCTTCCTTCTTTCAGTAATAATAATAGTAATAAAAGTAATCTCCTTTCCTACTATGTTGGAGAAATTTTAAAATTTTAGCCTATAAATGCAGTATCATTTTTAAGTATAAGCAGAGCTCTCGGTATATTTGATTAAATTTACTGAAGATGGTAAAGAGGCAGTGACATTTTTATTTCGTTTGTTTCCCCCCTCCCCATATCTGTTATCCCAGAATCAATCAATTTATCAGTAACTTTTGGGGGGAAACAAAGGAACATGTATAAAATGACATTCCTAAATCAATGGATCTTTTCTGAGGAAAAATATGCTCTATCAGAAGTGACTGAATATTAAAGATAATGAAATATTACCAGTAACTGATACTATATATTCTCTCTAAGTCCTTTGAAATGTTAGTTTGTTTATTATGATTTATTCTATAAATCCATTGTAGTTTACTTCCTGTGTACTTAGTTAGGTTGGACCTTTTCTTTGTGGCTTGTTTTGGAAGGAGGGTGTCTTAGCTTGTGCTGCCATAAAATATCAAAGGCTAGGTGGCTTAGACAACAAATGTATTTCTCATAGTTCTGGAGACTGGGAAGTCCAAGAACAAGGTGCTGGCAAGGTGGGTTTCACTTTGAGGCCTCTCTTCTTGTCTTGTAGGAGGCTGCCCTCTCATTTTGTTGCCTACATGACCTCTTTGGGGAGAGAGAGTGAGAGTAAGCTCTCTGGCGTCCCTTCTTATAAGAGTACTAATCCCATTATAAGGGGCCCAACCTTGTGACTTTATCCAACTCTAATCACCTCCCAAATGCCCCATCTCCAAATACCGTCACATTGGGGGTTAGGGCTTCAGCATACGACTTTGAGGAGGACACAAAACGTTCAGTCCATAACAGAGGGGACTAAGAGTTCCTCATCAGCACGTTGTGTTTTTATCATTTCAAGAAAATTCCCAAAGGAAATGAATAGAAGATCTTAAGAGTTTGCTTAATAACGTAATCAAAACCAGGCTTCAGAAAATCCTGTCATGGGGTCGATGGAGGCCTCCTTAATGTTGATGTGCCTTTAATGTGCAGCTCTTTTACCATCCCTAGTTTGATTTTTCATTTGCACAGAAGCTGATGTATTTAATAAATGTTGATAGTTCACCTCGGTTAAGGGAAGAATAGTTTGTAAGCAAGAGTTTTGTGATTGACTTATTTCATTATTAAGTCAGCTACTCAAACTAGCGGAGTCTAGTTCTGCCTGTGCAAACATAAAGGATGCTTGGGGGTAAGCAAAGCTTGGAAATCATAGGACAGTTGGAGATGAGGTCTTGGGGGCCTTGGTGATGCTTTTTCATGGAAAGTACTTAGGGGTTTTCGTTTCTTTATTTTTAATCTTCATTTCCCCGTTATGAATTTTCTGGCGTAGATATACACAACAGTTTTCTTAGCACAAGATATGAAGAATGAAGTGCTGCATCAGTCTTCTGGTTGAAATTATTTTCTCTCCATTATAAGACTGCCTTAGTGTCCAGCTACATTGTATGCTGCTAAGAATCTTACCTAGGTGAAGACAAGTTGGGAAGTTGGGGGAAATTAAGCTCCACCTGCTGGAAGGGGGAGAATCCACATGAATTGTTTGGAAATCTGCAGGGGAGATTTGTCTCCTGTTTTTTTTTTCAATCATTTATGTTAGTATGAACTCAGGGATATTTATTTTGTGCTCAAATTGTTTCAGCCTTGGCCATCAGGAGCTCTTTTCATTTGTCTCCTGTGTCCCTTTGACACCATTCCCTAAGTGGTTTGTTTTGTTTTTAATCACATCCTTACTTCCTGGCACTACAAGATTACCCAGGCTCATCTTGTATAATTCCCGTCCCAGTCCTAGATTCTGCCATTTCGCCAAGGAGCCTTAGTTCCCTTCATTGGAGAATGGTGTTAGAAATCAAGATCTGAGTGCTAAGTATGTTTGTTGTTGCTGAGGGTGGTGTTGATCCTAGGCCCTTGCAACTGACAGAGCAAGGAAATATATGTGTGTATACTAATGCATGTATGTACATAAATATGTAAATATTTCTGTATGTAACCATCTGCATCTATATTAAGCTAAACATGAGTTCATTTTAATGCCTCTCAGGCTAATCCGTTATCACATGATCATTCTACCCTCCTCTCCTCTCCTTGCTTATCTGTGAATTCCCACTCCAACAATGAGAAATTTGGCTCCAGCCATCTGCCATCCATTTACTTAATTGTTCAATTCCGGTATACGTGTATCGTTGTGTTGGAATTATTAACTATGCTCCTGTGGGAAGCTGCTTCATCAAGTAGAATCTAGTGCTTATGTACAGTTCCTTTTGCATTTATTTAGTCTTGTAAATGCGACTTATTTTCAAAGTTACTTAGGTCAGCACCTTTCTTCCACCCTTGGCTGTTTTATATATACTGTTTGTAATACAGTTAGGTTCTTTTGTCCTGGTCTCAGTCCTTCCTAGTAAGTTTTTTTCTTTTTTAGTTTGCATATGTTAAGGTTTGCTCTTTGTGCTGTAACGTTCTATGGGTTTTGACAAATGTGGATTGGGACAGTAAGTTTTACTTGAATTTTAAGGTGCTTAAAAAAATGGTTTGGCCAAAATGACTTTAGGCCCTACTTTTAACTCTAAAGTGCTATGATTCTAACATTCATCTTTCTCATTTTGATCTCCCTTTGATGTTTTCTTCTGGGACCTGTCACTATTGAAAGTCGTGATCTTGGGGGATTTGCTTGTTTGTTGTTTTTTCACCTAGGCCCCTGGTAACATGCAGATTTCCATAAAGGAATAGTTATGTCTTTGAAGAAGCCAGGCATCATAGAATCTGAAATTGAATGATGACAATTAGTCATAATATGACATAGAATAGTTTCCTGGCATTTTTCCCCGTGATCATTTTTTTTTCTAGTCATATTTGTTGACCTAATTTTTTTTTATTGAGGTAACATTGGTTTATAACATTACATAAATTTCAAGTGTACATCATTTTCTTTTGATTTCTGTGTAATTATATCATGGTCACCACTCAAAGACTAATTCCCATCCATCGTCATACACATGTGCCTAGTCACCCCTTTTGCCTTCCTCCCTTCTGTCTTCCCCACTGGTAACCAACAATCTAATCTCTGTATGTGTGTGTTTGTTGTTGTTTTTATCTTCTAATTATAAGTGAGGTCATATGGTATTTGACTTTCTCCCTCTGACTCATTTAGCTTAGCATGATACACTCGAGGTCTATCCATGTTGTCACAAATGGCAAGATTTCATCTTTTTGTGGCTGAGTAGTATTCCGTTGTGTATATATACACCACATCTTGTTTATCCATTCGTCCCTTGATGGGCACTTAAGTTGTTTCCAAGTCTTTGGCTACTATGAATAATGCTGCCATGAACATAGGGATGCATGTATCTTTATGCATTTGTCTTTTCATGTTCTTTGGATAAGTACCCAGCAGTGGAATAGCTGGATTGTATGGTAGTTCTATTCTTAATTTTTTGAGGAATCTCCGTACTGTTTTCCATAGTGGCCGCACTGGTTTGCATTCCTACCAGCAGTGTATGAGAGTTCCCTTTTCTCCACATCCTCTCCAACACTTGTTGTTTCTTGTCTTGTTAATTATCACCGTTCAGAAGGGCATGAGGTAATATCGCATTGTAGTTTTGATTTGCATTTCCCTAATAATTAGTGATGTTGAACATCTTTTCATGTGCCTGTTGGTCATCTGTATATCTTCTTTGGAAAAATGTCTGTTCAGATCTTTTGCCCATTTTTTAATTGGGTCGTTAGTTTTTTTGTTGAGATGTATGAGTTCTTTATATATTTTGGATATTAACCCTTTATCAGATATATGGGTTTGCAAATATCCTCTCTCAATTGTTAGGTTGTGTTTTCGTTTTGTTGATGGTTTCCTTTGCTGTGCAGAAGCTTTTCAATTTGTTGTAGTACCATTTCTTTATTTTTTCTGTTGTTTCCCTTGCCTGGTCAGCCATGGTACTTGAAAATATGCTGCTAAGACCGATGTTGAAGAGCATACTGTCTGTGTTTTCTTCTAGAAGTTTTATGGTTTCACATTGAAGTCTTTAATCCATTTTGAGTTAATTTTTGTGTATGGTGTAAGATAATGGGCTACTTTCATTCTTTTGCATGTGGCTGTCCAGTTTTCCCAACACCATTTATCGAAGAGACTTTCCTTTCCCCATTGTGTTCATGGCTCCCTTGTCAAAAATTAGCTGTCCATCAATGTGTGGGTTTATTTCTGGGCTCTCCATTCTGCTCCATTGATCTATGTTTGTGTTTTTGTGCCAGTACCCTGCTCCTTTGGTTACTGTAGCTTTGTAGTATATTTTGAAAACAGGGAGTGTGATACCTCCAGCTTTGTTCTTTTTTCTCAGGATTCCTTTGGCTATTCTGGGTCTTTTGTTGTTCCATATAACCCCCAGATTATTTTATTTTATTTCATTTTTTTCTTAAGGATTGGCATCTGGGCTAACAACTGTTGCCAATCTTTTTTTTTTTTCCTGCTTTATCTCCCCAACCCCCGCCATACACAGTTGTATATCTTAGTTGCAGGTCCTTCTAGTTGTGGGATGTGGGACACTGCCTCAGTGTGGCCTGACGAGCGGTACCATGTCCACCCCCAGGATCCGAACCCTGGGCCGCCGCAGCGGAGCGCCCAAACTTAACCACTCAGCCACGGAGCCGGCCCCACCCCCAGATTATTTTTATGTATTATCCCTATTGTTCAGTTTACAGTTTTAGACTTAGGTGGTTGGCTCATTTGATTAGCAAGTTCAGTGCAGCAAGTAGTTTAAGATTTATTTTTATTTCAGTAACTTCATCAGTGAAGGAAAACCTATTTTGTGTTCTACTCTCAACTAAGGCAAACTGTCTTACAGAAGGCTTGTGCTTTTGGTCACAAGGATAATGTGAAAGTATGGTCCGATAGGGAGTCCTTCAGCACTAAGCACTAAACACCTCGAGAGTACACTTGGCAACCAGAAGTGAGTCAGTAACATTAACCTCTTCAGTGAGTGACCTTGTGATCTTCATTCATTAAAAAAGTATTGATATTGATAAGGTGTCTGCTGGTGTGCCAGATGTATAAGATGATGTGACTTACTCTCTGCTTTCAAGTAGTGTACGATCTAGTACGATCTAGATATTTGCAAACCCATATATCTGATAAAGGGTTAATATCCAAAATATATAAAGAACTCATACATCTCAACAAAAAAACCAACGACCCAATTAAAAAATGGGCAAAAGGTCTGAACAGACATTTTTCCAAAGAAGATATACAAAGAAGTAAAATGAAATTTAGAAGTAGGTCATAAAGAGAAAAGGGGCTGTATAGGTGAACAGACTTTCTGGTGACATCTTTTGGAGATTAGAAAAGGTTAAATGGCTCATAAACTGAAAGTTTTCAGAGCAAATGAACCTTGTTTAAGGGTATGTACCCATTACTTAGATGACATTTGTAGCTAATCTCTACATTTTGTCAGTGCAGTAGTCTGAGTTTAAATTATGTGGGTAAGGAAAGCTATAATTGATTCTGACTAGTGTGTTTTCTCTTAGATGACATATAAATTTTCAGAAAAAAATAGAATGTATCAAAACTAGCTCGAGAAGAAACAGAAAACTCAAGTAGTCCTATTAGAAAAGAAATGGCATCCATGGACAGATATATGTCACAAAGAAAACACCAGGCCTAGATAGATTGACACGCAATTTCTGCCAAGTATTCTAGGAACAAATAATTTCAGTTTTTTAAAAACTCTTCCAGAGAATGGGTCGGGGGGGTGGGGGGGAGGAACAGTCCCCAAATCACTTTATGAAACTAGAGTAATTTTGATTCCAAAGCCAGAGATAGACAGGACAAGAAGGAAAAAATTATAGGCCATGTCTCTCATGAACGTACATGCAGAAATCCTAAATGAAACATTAGCAAACTGAATCTGGCATTGTTAAAAATATAATAAATCATGGCCTAGTTCAGTTTATCTGAGGAATGCAAGTTTGTTTTAACCTTAGGTAATTGATTAATGTAATTTGCTTCACCAAAAGACTAACAGAAAACCATGTGATATTTTAATAATTGCAGCAAAACATTTGATAAACTTTAAAAACTTGTTTATGATTTTAAAATCAAATCAAATTAAAATCACTTGCAGCATACACTGCACATGGGAGTGTAAATTGGAGTAATCACTTTGGAAGACAATTTGACATTACTTAGTAAAGATGTACATGCCTATACCCTGCACCCAACAATTTCACTCCAAAATATGTACTCTAGAGCATGGTTTTCCAATCTGTGGCTTGCAGCCCAGTAGTAAGAATGAAGACAATTTAATGGCATCTGACCAACCTTTTTTGCTGAGGAAGATTTGCCCTGAGCTAACATCCATCGTCAATCTTCCTCTTTTTGCTTGAGGAAGGTTGTTGCTGAGCTAACATTTGTGCCCGTCTTCCTCTATTTTGTATGTGGGACACTGCCACAGTATGGCTTGATGAGCGGTGTGTAGGTCTGCACCCCAGATCTGAACCTGGGCTGCTGAAGCGGAGCACGCTGCACTTAACCACTAGGCCACCAGGCTGGCCCATCCAACAACTTTTAAAGTATTAAATACAGTAGAAAATATCAGTGTACCTCATTGTAAAGATATTATTTTGAGAAACTTCTTCCCAGTTGTGTATGTGTAGGTGGACTGGTTTGTGAGGTGAAATGTATTTTCTTATTGTGGTTGCTGTCAAGAAAGTTTGAAAGCTGTCACTCTAGAGAAACTGAAAAATGCTCGTTATTTCCTAAGAGCAAAACACTGGAGACAGTTGATTCTTTTTAACAGTAGAATTGATACATTGTGATGTGTTCATACAATGAAATTTTACACTGCAGTGAACATGAGCTACAACTTCATCCAACAACTAAGCAATATGTTCCTTAGGAATATATTTTTGTGTGATATCTTTGTGTAGTAAAACTATAAAGAAAAATAAGAAAGTGATAACTAAAACAGCATAGCGGTTACTTCTGATCGAGTCAGAAGTGGATGGTAATGAGGGGAGCATGCAGAGGCCTTCTAAAGATCTTGGTGATGTTCTGTTTCCTAATTTGGACATGGGTACACAGTGGTTCATTTTATTATTTTTTAAATTGTGCATCTGTGTTCTATACAGTTTTTTAAAATTGTAAAATATAACAAAATTTACCATTTTTAATCATTTTTAAGTGTATAGTTAAGTGGCATGGAGTACATTCACATTGTTGTGCAACCATCACCACTGTCCATCCTAGAACATTTTCGTTTTCCCTGACTGAAATACCCTAACCATTAAACAGTAACTCCTTGTTGTCCCCTCCCTCTAGCCCCTGGCAGCCACCATTCTATTTTATGACTGCCACCACCACCACTACCACTACTACTACTATGAATTGATCGCTCTAGGTACCACATGTAAGTGAAATCATACAGTGCTTCTCCTTTTCTGTCTGGTGTGTTATACTTTGCATAATGTCTTCAGGCTTCTTCCGTGTTGTAGCATGTGTCAGAGTTGCATTCCTGTTTAAGGCTGAATAACATTCCATTGTGTGTATGCACTACTTTTGTTTATCCATTTGTCCACTGATGGACATTTGGTTTGTTTCCACCTTTTCCCTATTGTGAACAATGCTGCTATGAACACGCGTGTACAAATACTGTTTGAGTCCCTGCTTCCAATTCTTTTGGGTATACACCCAGAAGTGAAATTGCTGGATATGGTAATTCCGATTAATTTTTTGGGAAACTAGCAAACTGTTTTCCATAGTGGCTGCACCTCTATGCAGTTTCATATGTACAGTTTGTTTGGCTATTAAAAATTAATTAAAAAGGGGCTGGCCTGATGGCCACGTGGTTAAAGTTCCACATGGTGTGCTTCGGCACCCCAGGCTCACAGGTGCAGGTCCCAGGTGCAGACCTGCACCACTCATCAGCCGTGCTGTGGCAGTGTGCCACGTACAAAACAGAGGAAGATTGGCACAGATCTTAGCTCAGGGTGACTCTTCCTCACCAAATTAATAAATTAATTTTAAAAAGGCAAAGGCTTCTTCTTTCCCTCCTCAGAGACAGTGCTCTTAAGTTTGATGTGTGTCCTTCTAGATTATTTTTCTATGCATATATATATATATAGACAGATATCTATGTGGATATATAATTTTGATTTGTTGTTGTTGTTGAACTAGCTGTGCTAGAGTTGTCTGGGTACTTCATTAAAAGTGAAAATGACTGGGGTCCAACCCCCCAGAGATTTCGGTTTGGTTGGTGTAATACTGGTGCTTAAATTCTGTAGTTTAGATATAACATAATTTATCTACCATTCTCCTATTAATGGCTATTTAGGTAGTCACAAGTTTTTGTCATCACAAAGAAGATGCAAGAAACCTCCGTTTTTGCATACATGGTGGGCATGTGTATGGATATTTGTATTGGACAGATAGCTGAATATCAACTTGATGAGTCAAAGGGTTTGCACATTTTAAATTGATAAATATTGCCGCATCCAATACAGTCTTGAACTTTTCCTTCTTCTATATGAACTTTTCCTCCTTCTGAAGAAGGAGATACTTATACAGGTATTTCTGTGCAATAGCAGAAATACCTGTATAAGATATTTAGATATATTTAGAAGAAATTTAAAATCAAAGTAGAAGTGGCCTTTAATTTTTTTTTAATTGTGGGGAAAATATTCATTTAATGATACAGAACCGATTGTGCAAAAGTAAACTGCTTGAAAAAAATTATTCTTTTCGTTGAACTGGATCTGCAGTGGACAAATGAACCAGAAGGGTGCTGGTTAGCCCTTTTTAAAACTGAAGCCCAGGAAGTGATTGTGTTAGCCATCCTTGACCCAGGGGAGACTTTTGTTTTCCTTATTATTTCGCAGACTTTCCTCTGGATCTTGGAGAGTTTTCTAACTTACATCATTTTGGAGTGAGGTTTGGACTTGTTCCTCTTTTTGTTTTTTGAAAGTAGCATAAAATAGCATCTTGCACGAGAATCTGGTGGTTCAAACTGCTTCTGGGGAAAGTTGTGAAGCTCCGTGGTTTCCCTGTAGTACCTCAGTAAGAGCAATAAATCTGACTGATGCACTCAATTGCAATTTAAAAGAGAAAAAGTGCTGAGTGAAATCTTGTTAAAAATATGGATTTTAAGGATTTATTGAGGGAAACACATGAGTGAAAAAACATTATGAGTTTACCAGCCAGCTGAAAAAAGGAGCAGTTAAGCTATTTCTAAAAGAAATCAGGTTGCATTCATCTTTCATGCACTCTTTCCAGTAGCCGTATCTCTGTTTTTCTAGCATTAGCAAATGGTTTCCCAGCATCCAGGAAGCAACTAGTTTTAATTTGAATTAGCCTTGAAAAAAGGATACACACTTCTTAAAAATAAAATTCAGACTATATGACTTGTTTTAATTGTGAGATTTTTTTTCTGCAAAGCAAATAAGTAGTAAAATGAAACAGCATGACATAGTTGTGGTTCCCAAAAATACTGGTTCACGTTCCTACTGTCTTGAGGGTGTGTGCTTGTGTGTATGTGTATGTGTGTAAGGCTTCCTTTCTTGGAAGGGGAGGCCTTTATTCAGAGATTATGGTCTTCCGACTTGTTCAGGTTTTTAAATGTCCTTTTACTAAATCATGATGATAGTAGATGATAAGGGGTGTGCATGTGTGTGGGGTTTTGTTTTGTCCTTATTTGGGAAAATAAAGTTATTGACCCCTATGTCAGTCCTCTCCTATGTCGGTCCAAAAAAAATTGCTGATCTGTGAAGTTCAGAAGTCTGGGAACCGTTGTGATAGAACCTTTCCCCGAAAGGCTGGGAGAATCCTGGCGTGTAGTGGTTTTTGCACACTCTTCCCTTGTTGTCAGAGTGAGGGTGCACAATGGCAGAAATAGCTGAACATCTTAAAAACCATAATGAATTGCTTCGAATACTGTATATTTTTTAGTGTAAGAATAAGAATTCCTACTTCTTCATGCCTCCTTTCTACTCTCCTTCCTGTAGTTTTGTCTTTAGCCATCTGAACTCTGATTTTATTTTTTTATTTTAATTTTTGATATGAAGTTTCTGTTTTTTTCATCAGAATATCTAGGAATAAACACTTAGGTTTTCTCGTTGACTCTAAAATGAATCCCGGGCTGGCCCGGTGGCGTAGTGGTTAAATTCGCTTGCTCCGCTTTGGCGGCCCAGGGTTCACACATTCAGATCCTGGGCACGGACCTACACTGCTCATCAAGCCGTGCTGTGGCAGTGTCCCACATGCAAGATAGAGGAAGATGGGCACGGATGTCAGCTCAGGGATAATCTTCCTCAAGCAAAAAGAGGAAGATTGGCAACAGATGTTAGCCTAGGGCCAATCTTCCTCACCCAAAGAAAAAAATAAAATAAAAAATAAAATAAAATGAATCCATAAAGCTATGTTTACTTATATATTCAGCAAACTTTTGCTGAGTGCTTACATGGGTGCAGAAAACAATTATTTCTGTTGTGCTCCAAGGGGAAAGGAGGAAACAGACAGACAGCTAAGTGTAGTAATTGCTAGTGTGGAGGCAGGTATTTAGTACTCTGTGAGCATAGAAGGAGAGATAGATCTGCTTTGAGCATTTCTGCAGCCTGATGCAGTCAATTTTGAGTTAATACAGTTTACTATTGTTACAATATGGTTATTTGCCCCTTTTGCATTTTTCTTACTTTCTTAAATATTTTTGAGAGGTAAAAAATTTCTAAGCCCAGAAAATGCACCTTTTTTTTTTTCCTGAGGAAGATTCACCGTGAGCTAACATCCACTGCCAGTCTTCTTCTGTTTTGTATGTGGGTTGTTGCCACAGCATGGCTGCTGATGAGTGGTGTAGGTCCACACCTGGGAACCAAACCCACAATCCCAGGCTGCCACAGCAGAGCGTGCAGAACTTCACCACTAGGCCATAGGGCCAGCCCCAAAATGCACCTTTTAATGCACCTTTTTTCCCCTCTAACTCCCCTCTGATTTGTACTCTATTTCAAATGAAAGTGCTTTATTTAAAATTACTATTATGTTAAATTATTACAATCAGAATTATTCTATATTTGTATATTATTACCAGCTTCTCTTAAAATCTGAAAATTCAAGCTCTTACACAGTATAAATTTGGGTATTAAAGTTCCATTGTACTTTTTCTACCAAATGAAACGTTTTGCTGAACCTAGAATGTATGGTTCTCCATAGGGAATTTTCAGAATCTAGGGTATCTCCATTGATAATTGAAACCAGTACATTTTTCTTGACAGTTTATACTTAATAATAACAATCCTTTGCCATGTATGAATATGGAGAATGGCCCTGAGAACTGGCCCATTTCTGCTAGTACTCTGTTTAACAGACATAAAGCACTTTCATTTAATATCAACCATTGTAAAGAATGATAAGAAAGTTATACTGATGGGTCGTTTGGGGAAATACGTTATTTTTCTATTTCATTAAAGGGAATCTTAATTGGATAACACACACTTGAGTTAACCATTTAAAAAAACTCACTGCAGCTGATATCTGGTATTAAATTTGGCATGCTTTATAGAAACAACTCTCTGAATTTGCTCGTCAGAACAGCTCACAGTTTGCTAATAGCAACAGTAGTTATGCCAAATTCTTCTATTTCTAGACTTTTTTGTCAAAACATTGACAGTCAGGAACTAAAGAGTCCCCAGATTATGAGCGTCTGTTAATGTAGATAAAATATTAAGCATATGTGCATGTGGTGAAACACCCATCAAGTAAAATGCAGTTTTATCCTTTTGTCCTAAAGGTAATTCTGTAAGTGGCAAAGAGTATCAGTTCAAGAGACAACAATTTGAGAGTCTTTCATCTCTCCACCTTCTCCCATTCTGTTCTTTCAAATCCTACTTACTCTTTAAAGCTCACTTGCTTGCCTCTGTGTAACTCCCTTCTCATACTAGTTGGAAGCCATGTCTTCCTTTCCTGAACTGCTAAAAGCTTCTTGTTTTGTGCCACACGTCTGTCCTGTGTTGGTATTCTTTATGTGTCTTTGACTCTTACTGGGTTAATCTCTGGGAGGAAATAGTGGCGTGGCGTAGCCTCTTTTTGTAACTCCCATGGGATCTAAGCACAGTATTTTCACATGTAGCAAATGTTCCGTTGATGTTTGTTAAATGCATGAGGTAAGGTAGAAGTTTGTATTTTACCATTTTTCCACTTCCTGTAACTTTCATATGACTTAGTACAGTGATAATAATAAGGTGGTGTATTAATAAGAAGGCTTATTATCATCTTAGCTGGAATCATATTGTGGTCTTCTGTAAATCCTCATTCAACAGTGTTTTATATTTTCAAGGGTAGCATTTAGGGGCTGGCCCAGTGGCATAATGGTTAAGTTCCTGCTCCCCTCTTTGGCATCCCAGGGTTTGCTGGTTTGGATCCTGGGCGTGGACCTATACACCACTCGTCAAGCCAGCTGTGGCAGTGTCCCACATACGAAATAGAGGAAGATTGGCATGGATGTTAGCTCAGGGCCAACTCCCCCCCAACCACCAAAAGTAGCATTTAGTACTTTTTAGCTCACATTAGTGTAGCTGAGGTAACTTCATGAGTTCATGATGAGATCTGTGCAAGGTTGCTGCTTTGCTCCTGAAGCCTCAGAAGCCCTCCTGCTGAGGGATGACTGTGGGTACTTTCTGTTCAGTCCAGCCACACATTCTTTAGTTAAGTCTCAGCACTTTGTTTACACCAGTAAGGAGTTCCCTTAATTGCATTTTTTAAAACCTTTTGAAATTGTGAATAATAAGCCCAATTGCATTTTAAATCTACAGCTTCCTTTTAGGTAAGTGAAGTGTATTCTGATTTTTGTTAAGATGTGTTTATTCCAAGAGGATTGTCAGATGTCTAGCTGTATAGGTATCAGAGGCACAGTTAATCAAGTATAGTACTAGGATCTAGCGGTGATTTTTATGTGGATAAGAGAGTAGTTTCATTCCCATCTTGAATTTCTTTGAATGGGTTTTAACTCTTCACCAGTTAATCAGTTTCCTCCAGTGAGTTCAGAGTAGTTTGTTGATATCTGCTATCTTTCCAGAATCTTTATGAAGTAGGTGGAGAACTAGGATTACTTAGGGGTAGAGAGATTTTTCTGTTTTTACTCTGTATGACTTACCCTAGGTCATACAGCATTACAGCTAGAAACGTAGCCACATCTCCCAGTCTTAAAATGTTGACCTTAATTTGTACTTCAGAAGGGTAAGGTGTTTTGATTTTAAACACTGGTTTGTATTTAGTTGGATGTAGTATAGTAGTTTTTTCAAAGGAAGAGATACTACTGGGCCAAATAAATGGTTTCTTCAGTACCATCCCTCTTGATCTAGCAAAGGGTCATTGGGTATGGCTCAAGAGTCTGGCAGCAGACTCTGAGGCCAGTGTACACCTTAAAAGGTCAAAATTCAAGGAACCAGAGATGTATATTCATTCTGACCAATAAAATATCTTGACAGCATCCAGTGACGCATAAGGGTAGGGTCTGCTACTTCCTGGATGTACTAATGATGTAATTTCTATTATAAAATAACATCAAGTCAGCTCAAGGTTGTGAGTAGAAATGTCAGTAAACCTTATGCTCATTTGAACGACTAGTGCTAGGAAGACAAGTTGCCTAGGCAAATGGTCTCGCCCTCAAGGAGCTCAGATTCCAGCAAGTTGACTTCAGTTTGTGGTTTCTCTCAAAGACTTGATCACTTTGGGGAAACTGAGAAGGGTGAAGATTTCTTTTAAAGACTTTCGTGAAAATCACATTCATTGAGTTAATACACTTTCATGTGAAATGTTTTGTAGGGCTTCTTTTGGCATGAAAAAGCAAAAAAGTTTCAAAATGCCTCTTTATCCTCTGAGAGTATGAGTGATGATTTTATTACCTAATCATGGAAGTGAAAATGAAGGGCTGTGCAAATTGATGCTGGGCATGTAATTACAGAGGAATTGCATCTGAGCCCATCCCCGTGCATTCTCGTTGGCATCTGTGCTCAGGGCCAAGTTAGCAAACATGCCCTCAGGGGCCTGAGGTTTGATGCTTTTATGGGCAGTGAAGTGGTTGAATAGTGAGAATTGCTTCAAACTGGGTATTACAAAAGTGTGAGTCCCTTTATTTAGGCTTGCTAATTGTACTTTGACAATTCGAAAGGGAGTAAGAAGTTGTTTTATTGAGCCAAACAGATTTCTTTTGCTTGGGAAAAGAAATAGTACCTTAAATAACCTTTTGCAGCCTTCATTGATTCAGTTTATTCTGAAGCAGACCCTAGGCTTAAAATCTGTCAAGATGTGTAAGAGAACAATTGTATTTGAGATGCTGTATTCAAAAGATGCAGCCAAACTCAAAGAATCTGTTTCTTTTAACTCTTTTTTCCTTGGTGAATTTCAGAGCTGAATGGGGGTTAAAAATATGAGAAAGTCAGTAAATTAAGGGAGATAGCATAGCCAATAGGAGATGAGAAATAATAATTTGCAGGGAAAAGAGTAAGAGGGAACATGGGAAGTGATATTTTTTTCTAGTAGAAAAAGGCATCTCTTTTTTTTTTTTTGCCAGAAAACAATTTTAATTTTGCTTTGTATTTTAGATGACTGCACTCTTCAGGGTAGGAGTTAGGGCTTGTGGGTCTTCATTTAACAAGTTAAGCATGTGGAAAAACAGCTCATCCAAAGTGAGGCTGGGGAAGCTAACTCTAGGATCCTTTATCTAATGCGGTTTATAGCAAACCTGTTCCAGCGTTTCTCTACTCTGGGGGAGTGGAGGTAATTGCTGCTGCCCTCCCTCTGCCACTGCTCCCCTCCTCCAGCTGGGAGAACTTAGGTTATGCCACTGCTTCCAATTAGCCACCAGTTGTTCATCATCGTCAGGATTCTGGCAGTCTCTTTGCTGGGACACATTGCAGTATTATGAACTAATTTGGTAGGTAAATATCTTGGAAGGAAATTTCATGAGTTTTGATTCCTGTTTTCCTTTTCTTTAACGTGATCATCCAGATCACGTATATGAATTACAGCAGTGGTAGAGACGAGGTGGGACGTTTCTGTTCTTTGCTCTCCCCACCCACCTCACCTTTTGGAATGTTTCAGATCTTTCTCAAAGCCCCAAAGTACATTTCAGAATCACTCTTCTCTTCCAGTTGTTTCTTATTCTTCTCATCAGGGCTAGAGGAAATGCTGGAAATTCGTAAGGTGGATGGCATAGTGAATGGTCTGGGTAGGTATGTATGGTCATGGGGAATAGATGTATTAAAAAATAGTAAAATGAACTCAGGTGCCCCGTCAAGAAAGGACTTGCTGCCCATCTGTAAGGACTGTAGCTAAAGAAAGCTGTTAGTCCCTTTAGGATCTACCTCAGCTTTGGAGCCAAGGTCGTGCTCTTCTCAGGGCAGCCCCCAGCCAATGGCTGGGCAGAGTAGAGGTATAAGAGCCTCGCCTTCTCTCCCAATACTAGTCCTAACTGGCCGTCCTTGCTCCTGAGCTCTCTGTTGGACAGGCTTTGTCAGGTGCTCATTGTGGTCTGATGGCTTCTCCTGTCCATTCTGCTTCCTCCTTTCTTTCTCACAAGAGTTCTTCCCGTTAAAATTTTTTCATTCCTAATTCTATTTTAGCATTTGCTTCCTGGAGAATCTAACCTGCAACACACTATTTACATAAATTACCCTATTTCCTTCGTTTTACCATTTTTACCTCAAGCTTTGCATGAAACGTCAGGGGAGTGGTGTAAATGAGTTGCCTGCCTGTGTGTGTGTTTTAACATGTGCTCTTTCTAGAAAATTTAGGGAATACAGATAGCACAAAGAAGAAATTTAAAAATTAGCCAGGGGCCGGCCCCGTGGCCGAGTGAAGTTCACGCGCTCTGCTACAGGCGGCCCAGTGTTTCATCGGTTCGAATCCTGGGTGCGGACATGGCACCACTCATCAAGCCACGCTGAGGCGGCATCCCACATGCCACAACCAGAAGGACCTACAACTAAAAATACACAACTATGTACCCTGGGGGCTTTGGGAGAAAAAAAGGAAAAATAAAATCTTTAGAAAAAAAAATTACCCATAATGATTTTTTTTAATTAATTACCTCCACTAGAGGTAACTGTTGATAATGACTTTTTTGGTAAATAAGAAGAGTATTAAGCGTTAAGTATTCAGCTTGGTGAATTTTTCACAAAGTAAACACATCTGTGTAACCATTACCCAATCAGGAAAGGACTTTACCAGCACCCCAGGAGCCTCCTAGTGAGGTAACCACTATCCTCACTTGCAGCAGCATAAATTAATTTTCCTAGTTTTGAATTTGATATAAGCATGGTCATGTAGAATGTACTCTTCTGTCTTCTTTTGCTGGTTATTATGTTTGAGAGATTTATCTGTATGTCTGTGGTTCCTTGCTGTATGGTATTTCATCATGTGAATGCATCACAATTTATCTGTTCTCTTCTTGATGGGCATTTGTATTGTTTCCATTTGTTTACTCCCTGGATCTGTTAATGATCCAGGAAATTCGTTTTCTAGTATAAATATTGCCTTTTATTTGGTATTTTAGCTTGTTAAGCCTATTCTTGGAAAATTTATTATCTTCCTAAGTGAACAGTCTTGTGTAAAAGCTAGAAACACTGTTACTTCTTAACCCACATCTTCAGAGTATTCTTATTGTTCTTTGTAGGACCTACGGTTTTTCCTTCTAAGTTGGAGGTCTTGAATCATGTTACTGACCAAGGGAGGCTAGTTGTTATTCCCTTCGACATCGACTACTCAGTCAGATCCTTGAGTTAGAGGAATTGTTAGAGAATAAGTTTTCTGGTTTTATGGTAATCCCAGAACCTGGCTATCATTCTGGTTTTCAGTGGAGAGAAAAAAATACAATCAAAAGCTTTTAGGAATTTGTTAGATATTTGGGATGGGCTTGGTATTTGAGCTGCACCTATCAAATTAAGGTGGCTGAAAACTAGTGTGGGAAAGTGCTGAAGAACAGATTTCATATTGAGGGTCTAAAAGAAATGAACAGCATGTATGCACATGCCTGCGTTATTTCAGAGCTTCTGACAATGTATGCTGATGTTTGTTTCTTTCCCACTGTAGCTATCAAGTGGAATGTCATGGCCAGCTCCTCAGACAGTGAAGATGACAGTTTCATGGCTGTGGACCAAGAAGAAACTGTGTTGGAAGGGACAATGGAGCAAGATGAGGAGCCCCACCCAGTATTGGAGGTTGAGGAGACTAGACATAATAGGTCCATGTCTGAACTGCCAGAAGAGGTTTTGGAGTATATCCTGTCCTTTCTTTCACCGTACCAGGAACACAAAACTGCAGCCCTTGTCTGCAAACAGTGGTATCGACTTATCAAAGGTACTGTGCAAAGTGGAAAGATGGATCGATTGATTTAAAATTTGTTTGAGTGATTTATTTTTAAACTCCAATTTCATTTTCTGTTTTCTTCCTTAAATTTATTGTGCTTCTAAAATTTAGTGTTAGACAAGACCGTACATTTTTCTTTCTCTTTGTCCTGGTTAGTTTTATGAATAGCTTGAATGCTGTAGTACTTAACCCAATTTGCAGTTTTAAAAGGAGGAGTCATTTTTGAGCATATTAGAGTTGATCTGATAAATTCTCTTGTTCTTGAATAGGCAAAGTAGGGATGAATATGGGATAACAGTAATAGCTAACATTAATATAGTTCATACCATTGTCAGGCACTATTGTAACTGCTTTACAATCTTCAGCAAACTATGAATAGATGAAGAAACTGAGTGAGGGACAGTTAAGTAACTTACCCAAGGTCACACAGGTAGTAAATGGAAAATCAAAGATTCACATTCAAGCAGTCTGGCTTTAGAGTCCATGTTCTTTATGAGGATACCATATTTTAAAGCAACTAATTGTGGCAAATGAGGGGGTTGAGAAAGCATTTGCTACTTGATTTTATCTCTAAGCATCACAGGCTTTGTATCTTTTACTTTTACATATCTTTTACTTTTTTACTTTCTTTTCTTTCTTTCTTTCCTTATTTTTTTTTTGGTGAGGAAGTCTGGCACTGAGCTAACATCTGTTGCCAATCCTCCTCTTTTTGCTTGAGGAAGATTGTTGCTGGGCTAACATTTGGGCCAATATTCCTCTATTTTGTATGTGGGACGCTGCCACAGCATGGCTTGATGAGTGATGTGTAGGTCCACGCCCAGGATCCAAACCCGTGGACCCCAGGCTGCCAAAGCACAGCATGCAAACTTAACCACTATGCCATTTTTCTGGCCCCTGTCTTTTACTTTTTAAAGTAAGTTTCTTCTTTGTTGCCATTCATTTTCTAATCAAGATTTCAACTTCTGCTAAATGTTGAGATTACTAGCTGTGCTGGGATTTTTTGTTGTTTTTTGTGTGTGTGAGGAAGATTGGCCCTGAGCTAACATCTGTTGCCAGTCCTCCTCTTTTTGCTTGAGGAAGATATTGCTGAGCTAATATCCATGCTGGTCTTCCTTTATTTATTTTTTAATATGTGGTATGCCACCACAACATGGCTTGATGAGTGATGTGTAGGTCTGTGCCCGGGATCCAAACTCGTGAACTGCAGGCCACTGAAGCAGAGCATGTGAATTTAACCACTATGCCACCTGGCCAGCCCCAGCTGTGCTGTATTTTTAATTAATAGATGGAAGTTATTTGGCTTCATTCCATTTTAGGTGGAAAGAGCCCATTTTTTGAATGAAGATGACCAGGCTGGTTGAATAATCTTTGATCAAAGCAAGGGTTGTATCAATTTGTTCTTTCCTGGTGGGAATAAGGGAACCAGAGATAAGAGAGAAAAAACTTGAGTTCAGAATCAATCTTAAAATCTTTTCCTTGCATTGGGGTGGTTCTCAAGGGGAGTGGGTTCCTTGTCAGTTCCCTAGAGTCCAGCCTGGAGAGCCGAGGACCATCTGTGTTGAAACTGTTCGCTGGGCCCTGTGCTCATCTGCTCACAACTGCTAATACTGGTGTGCACAGCCTGCTTCTGTTTGCAGAGGTAATGGTCTCTTCAGGAGAGATTGGCTCCCCACACTGTGGAAATAGATGGTTTAACCTCTAAAACAGAGGTGGAAGAATCACAGGTGAGGGGCTGTGATCTAATCAAATATGTGAATTTATTCTTAGGTTTTATTTGCCGTTCTTATGATTTTGATCTTTTTCTTAAGAGAGAGGAACCCTAATCTAGTACTCACAGTCTTAGATCTTTTGGGGGAGGTAACTGCCAAGACAGCTTTTTTTTTTCCCCTCTCAATCATTATGTATGTCTTTTATTCATTATTGCCTTACCTCAGTTCAATATTTGCAAATCTGTATGGAGGTTCCTGAAAAAATTAAAAATAGAGCTACCATACAGTCCAGCAGTTCCACTTTTGAGTATTTATCCAAAGAAAAGGAAAACACTAATTTGAAAAGATACCTGCGCCCCTATGTTCATTGCAGCATTATTTGCAGTAGCCAAGGTATGGAAGCAACCTAAGTGTCCATCGATAGATGAATGGATAAGGAAGATGTAGTGTGTGTATATACACAATGGAATATTACTCAGCCATAAAAAATGAAATCTTGCTGTTTATGGCAATATGGATGGGCCCTAGAGGGTATTACGCTAAGTGAAATCAGTTAGAGAAAGATATACTGTATGATTTCACTTATATGTGGAATCTAAAAAGCAAACTAAACGAACAAAATAAAACAGAAACAAATTCATAGATACAAAGAACACATTGGGTGGTCACCAGAGGGGAGAGGGATGGAGGATGGATGAAGTAGGTGAAGGGGATTAAATAGTACAAACTTCCACTTATAAAATAATTCACAAGATGTAATGTAAAGCATGCGGAATATAGGCAGTTATGTTGTAGTAACTTTGTATGGTGACAAATGGTGACTAGACTTGTGGTGGTCATCTCATAATGTATGCACATGTTGAATTGCTATGTTGTACACTGAAACTAATATAATATTGAATGTCAACTATCCTTCAAGACAATTAATTAATTTTTTAAAAGATTTGCAAATCTGTTACTTTCTTCACCAGTGTATATAGTTGGCAGTGGTGTCGCACATTAAAAATGGCCATGTCTTTTTAATGTTCCCGTTCTTAACTGTGAGTTCAACCAAGAGATGATGATCATCATTGGAAAAAATGTATAAGTACTATGATCCTGCTTAAGGATACACTAAGGTAGCATAAATTCAAGAATGATACATTCTTTGAAAATGTAACATAATTGGTTGTACTCTTCATTCAAAATGTTGCTCTTTGAAATAGTCATTTCTTGTGTTAGAAAAATAGATTGTTCCAGAAACATGAAGCTCTCACTTTTTTTTTTTCCTGAGGAAGATATGCCCTGAGCTAAGATCTGTTGCCAGTCTTCCTCTGTTTTGTATGTGGGTCGCTGCCACAGCATGGTTGCTGATGAGTGTTGTAGGTCCGTGCCCAAGAACTAAACCTGGGCCACCGAAGTGGAGCTTGTTGAACTTAACCACTAGGCCAGGGGGCCAGCCTCTCACTGTTTTTTTATCAGAGTTTATTTTTTAGAGCAGTTTTAGGTTTATAGCCAATTGAACAGAAGGTTCAGAGATTTCATATATAACCCCTGCCCCCACATGTGCACAGCCTCCCCTACTATGAACATTCTCCACCAGAGTGGTACATTTATTACAGCTGACACATCGTTATCCCCCAAAGTCCATAGTTTACATTAGGCTTCACACTTAGTATACATTCTGTGGGTTTAGACAAATGTATAATGACATGGAACCCCATTATAGTAAAAGCTCTCTTTTTAAAACAGCTTTCTTTAGTTATAATTTCATCATTTCATAATCCACTGTCAGCTACTATCTCCTTATTTAAGATGGAGAATGCTTGATTGCTATGGTCTAACCATAGGTATTTACTAAACGCCTGTCATATTCCAGACGCTGATCTGCGTACTCTTTCTCACAAAGCTGAATTATCCCCCAGCTCCTTTGCCTTGGAGTGAATAATCCCAGGTATTTTGATGTGTTGCCTCATGGTTGTGACAGCAAGGGGAGCAGAGTTACAGTGTGAGCTAATTTGGTGACCTTGAGTGAGTCACTTAACCTTCCCCAGCCTTGGTAAAGTGAGACGATTGGATCTTCCAGTTTGGAGATTCTGTGATTTTCTTTCTTTGAATGAAAAATCAAAGAAATTTGGAGTTCCTCAAAGAAGCTGTGTCTTATAAAAATGATAAGACAGTTAATAGACGCAGTTTTACTAATTTGATTTACAAGTGAAATGTCCCGGCTGAGGCATGTGTTATTTTTGTCTTTAGGTGTAGCCCACCAGTGTTACCATGGTTTCATAAAGGCTGTCCAGGAAGGAAACATTCAGTGGGAGAGTCGGACTTACCCTTATCCTGGAACCCCGATCACCCAGCGGTTCTCACACAGTAAGTGTTTACCGTGAAAGCGGATCACACCCTGCCTGCGGTCATGTTTCCAAAAACTTCTTTGGAGGCATGGATATTATGTGATTTTTTAATGAAGAGAGTGTAAAATGAGGGTTTATATTAGTTTTACAGTCAGAATTAGGGAAGAGCATGAGCCTGAATACATTGTAGGCACTCTAATTTTATATTCTGCTTTTTCATTGAATTTTTCATTGGATTTTCATATCTCTGCTCCAAAGAGGTCAAGGTGTTATGCTGATTAGACTTTTAAACATCTGACATGTAAGAGGACAACAAGGGAAAGGTGTACATGAGGGTATTTCTAAGATCCTGCTTAGGGAGTAGCCAGAGTTTAGCACGAAGTCTTAACAATAAGTCTTTATTTGAACATACTATATGTTCAGCAAACACTGAATTTGACTGGGATCACACAAAAATTTTGAACCTAAAGGGTATTGATTATAAAATACAAATTTAAATAGTAAAATTATAAATAAAACGTTCTGGCAAATAGACATAATTTAGGGTTTTTGAATTATTCTAGAACTAACTCTCCATGTTAATTGATTTTTGTAGACACCATTTTATTCTATTAGTGATTCATATCCCTCCATCAATTGAGGTTGAGATGTGGCATATCTTAGGCCGGTAAAGGCCATTAATAGTGCTGCATAAAGAAAGCTCATTGCGGGGAGGAGGGGCCTGTTAGAGAGTTCTCATAATTACTGCTTTCATTATATTATTTCCCTGTTCAAAAACCTTCAGTGCCTGTCTGTTGCCTACAAGATAAAAGCTAAACTTAGTTTATGTTCAAAGCCCTCTTTAATTTGACCTATGTCTAAATTTACCACTTGATCTCCCAACTTTTTCCAAGAGCTCTCTTTTTTCAAGCTGTCATTTTGCCGTATTTGTTTCTTTCTCCCTGGAGTATTCCCATCCACTTAGCTGAAGCCTGCCTCTCCTTGAAGACTCAGTTGAAGTTGTAGCTCCTTCACAATATCTTTTCTCAACTCTAGCCCACAGAAGAAACGTTCAACGTTCCTGTTCTGAGCTTATGTTGTTGTCTGGAATATTAATTTGGCACTGAACTCACATTGTCTTTCATTGTTAGCTTATGCGTATGTGTCTTTTTTTCTTTTAACTATATTTTGAACTCTTGAGGGTAAGGAGAGTGTATTAGTTATCCATGTTGCATAAAAATTACCTGAAAACTTAGCAGCTTAAAACAACATCGAGTATCTCACAAAGTTTCTGAGGGTCAGGAATTTGGGAGTGGCTTAGCTGGAAAGTTCTGGCTCAGGGTCTCTCATGAGGTGGCAGTGAGTCAGTCAGTGAGGGCTGACAAGGTTTGACTGGGGCTTGGAGGGTCTGCTTCCAAGCTCACTCCAGGAACTGTTGACAGGAGGCTTTAGTTTCTTACTACATGGACCTCTCCATAGAACTGCTCACAGCTTGGCAGCTGGCTGCCCACAGAACGAATAATCTGAGAAAGAGACGCACACCAAGATGGAAGCCATGGTGTCTTTTACAACCTAACCTCTGAAGTGAATGCCGTCTTTTCTGCTGTGTTATCTTGGTCACACACGGATTGACCAAGGGTGTAAATGCTGGGAAGTGAGGATCATTGGAGGCCATCTCGGAGGCTGCCCCAGACCTAAAGTTATACTCTCCTATCCAGAAGAGAGTTTAGTAAATAATTACAACTCTTTGTAATTACAACTCTTGTCTTTTAATTGGATCAAAATAGATCAAAGGCACAGGCCAAACTATTGCTGTGTTTTCATTTCTCTCAAGGAGCTATTTTTACTTGTGCTGTTGTCAACTCTCTAGAGCGGTGGATCTCAAAGTGGGATTCCTGGACCTCTGGGGAGCAGGGCATCTATGAGACCCTTTTGGGGGTCTGTGAAGTCAGAACTGGCTTTGTTTGTTTGTTTTAGATGGTGAGTGGGTGACAGTGAAGAATATAGTGATCTCTGCAATAGTGGAGTGCCCCTGCCTTGATTCATGCACAGGCTGCAACAGTTTTAGCCAGCATTGCTTTTGTGCTGTTAGTGCAAATGTCAACACACTGAAAAGGGCAATTAATTACTTCTCCTTCTTATCGCCCTTCTCCTCATCCTCCTCATTATTATTATTGTTGTAAAAATAGTTTTGAAAGGGTCACAGATGTTTTCAGGAGTCCACAGACCACACTTTGACAGTTGCTGCAATAAACTGTAAATGAATCCTTCCTGAGAATATTTAATGAAAGTACAGGAGGATCTGTGTTAGGCCCAGTATTTATTGTTGAGAGAGGGGTGACTCAATTACCTGTAGATAATTGGAATAAGAAATAGAGACACGGTTTCTAAAGGCTGAAGACTGGGTTTTTGTTTTGTTTTGTTTTTTAAATTTTTTATTGAGTTAATGATGGGTTACAGTCTTGTGAAATTTCAGTTGTACATTATTGTCTGTCAGTCGTGTTGTAGGTGCAGCCCTTCACCCTTTGTGCCCACCCCCACCCCCCCTTTCCCCTGGTAGCCACTAATCTGTTCTCTTTGTCTACCTTTTTAAATTCCTTATATGAGTGGAGTCATACAGAGATTGTCTTTCTCTATCTGGCTTATTTCACTTAACATAATTCCCTCAAGTTCCATCCATGTTGTTGCAAATGGGATGATTTTGTTCTTTTTTTACAGCTGAGTAGTATTCCATTGTGTATATATACCACATCTTTATCCAGTCATCTGTTGATGGGCACTTAGGTTGCTTCCACATCTTGGCTATTGTAAATCATGCTGCAATGAACATTGGGGTGCATGGGATGTTTGGAACTGCTGACTTCAAGCTCTTTGGATAGATACGCAGTAGTGGGATGGCTGGGTCGTATGGTAGTTCTATTTTTAATTTTTTGAGGAATCTCCATACTGTTTTCCATAGTGGCTGCACCAGTTTGCATTCCCACCAGAAGTGTATGAGGGTTCCTTTTTCTCCACAACCTCTCCAACATTTGTTACTATTAGTTTTAGTTATTTTTGTCATTCTAATGAAGACTGGGTTTTTTTGATGGTTTTTTGAAACGAGTAGTTTTGGAGCCCTAAATGAGGAAAATTAAATGAATCTGGATAAAATAGAAACGAGAATAGGAAATATTCAGAGGTGAATAATTATCATAGCAATAGTTCAGCTTTGTGATGAGAGAGGAAAAAAAATATTTTTTGTTTAACTAGCGTTTGGAAAGAGTATTACCACAAAATAGAGGCAATTGTTTGAAGGGGGAGTGGAAAGGAATAGTACAGTGAATCAGCTCACAGAAGTTCAGAGGTTGGTGGGTTCTGATAGTTGTTTTTATTCAAAAGTTTTTTTCATATCTTCACTTGAAATCCAAGAAAAGTTGTCATGGATTGTTTTAAAAGGTGTTTCTGTGTCTCATTGTCTCTTTTGGTCTGTCCCACATTGTTTCCTTCTGTCTGTCTCTGAATGCTATCTAAGTGGCACACTGAAGCAGGCAATTACAGGGAAGTGGGCAGTTTTCAAAATAGGTTGAAAGCAAAGAATTCCTTTAATTTCTTTCCTCTTCCTACTGTATATTTCTCTCTTGGGCTCAATTTTGTTTCTTATTCCTGACTCATGTTAAGGTCTAAATTGACATTTTTAATTCTTTGCTCATATTGCCATAGAGATACACAGATGTTTCATATTTAGTCAGCTAAAAGTGGAATTCACTTCCCCCCAGATTTTCTCCTCTCCCTAATGGCATTATCATTCTCTCAGTTACATAAGCTTAAAATCTTGGATTCATCCTCAATTCCTATCCTTCCCTCAACAACAAAAGTCAAATCCTATTGATTCTGTTCCATCTCTGCAATCTCTCTCATATCTTTCCTGTTTTTCCCCATTACTCACACTTAGGATCTAATCATTCAGTCTTTCCTGAATCTTTCCTAAATGGTCTTCTTGCTTGTCCTCTCTCTTCATCTGAACCTGGAATAGACACTGGTGGCAACCATCTCTAAAACTGGGGCCTTTGGAAATGGGTAAGGTCATTGTTAGATATCTTGACTGGAAAGCACTACAAGCATTTAGTAGGCAAGGACCAAGTATGCTCAATGTCCTGCAGTGAATGGGATGATCCTACACATAAAGAATTGTGATCTTCCAAAATGGCGGGAGCCCCTGTCAGGGAACATCGCAAGTCTGAAACGTAAAACCAGCCGTGTCATTCTTCTGCCAAAAGGCTCAGCCTTTCTGCACTGCTTGTAGAAGTTACCAGTCCACCTGGCTTTCAAGGCCCTAGCTCGCCCTTCAGCCTGACTCACTGCCTCATCCTCACACAGCCAGGCTCCACCCACACGAGGCTTCTTGTTGTGTTTTAAACTTCTCCACTTCACAGCTTTGCTTGGATGCCCGGATTTCATTCTCTGCTTCCCTCCCATTTTTTTCCATCCCTAGAATTGTTCACCCCTTGTTAATTGATTGAAAATGTCCTGTCCTCCAAAACCCATCTCAGAGACAAAGCCAAAAGCTACCTTTTTCACAAACTCCTCTCAAATTCCCCACCATGGAGATTAAGCTCTTCTTCCTCTGCTTGCACTCCCCTGAGAGACTCTTCATACCTTCCTCTGACGGTTTATTGCCACCTGTCTTTTACCATAATTGTCTGTTTAAGAGAAGCTGCGTGCAGAAGAACAATTTTAGACTTGGGAAGCAAGTTCCTTGGCTTCTGTAACCCAAATTTCCTCATCTGTAAAATGTGTGTGACAAATTCCGTTTATACCACAAGATTGCTAGGAAATTTAATTGAGGAAACACTTTAAAAAACATGTTTTAAACTGAAAAATGATAAGATGATGGTGATGCCTCCTCCACAAGGTTGTTGTCTGCTTGAGGACAGGCAGGTTCCATGTCCTAGACGTCTGTGCACCTTTCATAACACCTGGTCAGAGTTGATATCTATTAAATTCTGTGGAATTAAGTTTAACAAACATTGAGCAGTATGGGTTCTTGCCTATGTAAAAGTCTGGGACAAAAAAGGCAGGGGAAGTAAAGTGAAGCCAGTAGCCCTAGTTTTTGGTGAGTTTGTGCATGACCAATTATGCAAGCCTTGATTAACATAGGATATCCTTTTCAGATTGTAGGATGTCCTTTTCAGATTGACAGAGGGGTCTGGTGAGTCCCCAGCATCATGCTTTGAAAAACATTTTAGTGTTCAGGCTCCAAATATGGTCAGGTCATCCCACATGCAAGCTAATCGTGCTTCTGCAGTAGCCAGCAGGCCTGGACTAGATAACCAACCTTGCTTGTTCCATAGTTATGTAATTACAGGCCTTATCAAATATGTCCTGGCTTGTGGATGTAAGACACATGACAGCATAGTCTCTTGAAGTATGGGATAAATGCCTCAGGACCTTTCCCTGGAGAACAGTGGGGAAACAAAAGAGTATTTAACATCTGAAAGTGCAAAAGAGTTCAGTGAACATTTATTGAGTGACTACAGGCACCACAGAAAATATGAAACAACTGGAAGACCTTACACTCAAGAGGATTGTAATACCGTAGGGAAGTATTCAGAATGTTAAAGGGCCATTTGCTTGCTGTGTGCGTAATTGTGAATATTTGACTTGTCTTTTAATAGGGATTATTAGATATTAACCAGTATCTCTTGCACTAGTTCATGGAGCAGTCAAGCACATTTGAGAAAATTTGAAAAAATCTAGTAGTTGTAATAAACCTTCTCCATGTTATTTCTTAGTAGAGTATTCATACTGTACTCTGAACTGTTACTTTTTTATAGTACATTCCAATGGTCTAAATATTCTGAAAGGGAAACCTCTTTGGGTGGAGAACTTTGGTAAAAGGGAAATGACTACTTGAGCACTGGTATTTGCTTAAATTCTTAATTTCTTCTAAAAGGCCTATTGAAGTTGTTGAGTCCCCCCATCCCCACCCATACCAGCGTGGAGGTATCTTAAATAAAAATAGACAAAGTTCAGTAAGATGCTTAAAATATTTGAGTGTGTTATTGATGGTTTTCTCATTGCGTTTTATCTGAGTTCTCAACATAGCTGCCTCAGTTGACTCCCTTCCTCTCCAAGTGTCGTTGATAATTGACTGCTGGACATTGAAAATACAGTATGTGAAACTGGTCATTTCAGTTTCCATTAGCTTTGCATAGGTTTGGGCTGTACCTTCCTCTTCCAGAAACCTTTGTTTGCTCAAAGAGAAGCAGGAAAATGCCGACTGTCTTATTTTAGTATGGGATTAAAATACACGTGGTAAGGACCTCCTGGGGCCCAGCTGCTGGCTGGGTTTTCACTCCAAATAGAGAAGCAGCATGTTTGCTGCCTCTTTGAGAAAGAAAGGCACTGTGCTCTTTTGCTGCACAAAGGAAGCAGCTGGCGAGAGTTGATTTTCGAGGAATGGTGAGGCATGAATGAGCCTTTGACTCTTTTAGTTGGGAAATCATGGACTTGTCTTATTAAACATTGTTATAATGTACACAAATTAAGGTTTCAGAAGCCATAGGACGTTGCTAATTTCTGTTCTGGTGATATGGATTATCAAGAGGGAAAGAATATTCTTTTATGAGTTGGCATCAGTTGGTTCACTTCAAAATTGTCCCCTTTGTTGTAGTACCTAGTTCAAGAAAGGTATGAGAAGACCATAGTGGAGGTTAAAATGTGACTTCAGTAATTTTCCTTTTTGTTTAACTAATGTTGTCTAACTCGATCCTTTGTTATTTGCAATTCTTAACCATTCTTATTGGTCTGTGGATTAAAAAACTGATTTACATATAGATTAGAAGTTATTTTCAAAGGCAAAGAAAATGGAAGATGTAAGATCATTTAAATCTTCATATACCATTGTAGCATGTCTGAGTTCTGGGAATGTATTTAGTATTTTGCAGTTGTGAACCTATTGATGATTAGAGGATATTTCATTTCTTCACATCTCTAGTTTCATTAATTTCTTTGTTAATTTGACAAGTCTGCAGCTCCATTACTGCAGTGTCACAGGTCAGATGATTTGGATTTACTCCTACTGACTGAGATTCCTGGGTCAAGTGATTAAACACACTGCTTTTATTACCTCTTAACTCATCTGATTTTCTAACTTGGCCTCCCTAGTGTAGATTCCTTAAAGGGCCAATCAGATGGGCTGAGTTAAGGGGGGGAAAAAGAGGTTTATTCCCAGAGTTAGTATATCTCACAGAGGTAATTACAGCAGTGGCATTTCCCTTTTCCTGAACTTGAGTAAGTGGTGCCAGATTTCCGAAGAGATCTTAAAAACAGTGGTGTGCTGAACTGAACTAGACCTACAAATAAGCTGGATGGTCACTGAAACCCTGCACTAGTGGGTTGGATCTCCTAATTTCTTTTCCCTTTCCCTTTCTTTTTATGTGACGCTTAACTCTTCTAGCATAGTTTCACGTGAACATCGAGAGGTCTTTTTCCCCTGCTGGTATGCGTGAAAACAATGGAAAGGAAAGTTTTGCTCAGCTCTCTTCCTGAGATCCAACTTGGGAAATGTAGGACTGTAAGGAATGTGGTCATCTTTTCCAAAAGAAAGACTAAATGAGCTTTCCAGTGAGAAGCAAGGTCCAGAGCTTAGCTCTCATGCCTCTCGTTAGACTCTGACGCTGGTCTTTCTAGTTTTAGAGAACAGCCCCTCTCACAGTCATTGCCTCTTTTCTTTGGAATGGTGCCCATTCATGAAGTGTATATAATCATCTAATTTAAAAGGCTCTTCTCAGAGACCTTGGTGCTTTGTAAATATTCCTTGCTGCGTTGGTTTTCTATTCCACGTCAACCAGCCTGCCTTGGTGGGTTTTTTTATACATCTAGGGGCTTAATGACTTTCATGCTTTTTCTCTCAGTTGTTTTGAGACCATCCTACTTTTGCGATCCCCAAGCTACATTGGTCTTTATGTGTGGTTACTTACTGGAATTGATTAAAATTGTTTTCTGTCATTCTCTTTCATATAAAGATTTGTTTATTGGTGTGTGTTCCAGGTTTCATTTGAAAGCAAAAGCAATAAGTGAAGGACTGGAGGAGAGAAATGGGGGACAGAGTACATCTGTTAGCACTGACTATCTTTTGCCTAGCCCTGGAGGATTATGATGCAGATTTAGATTAATTATGCAGCTGTTCTGAAATTTCACTCATTGAGCACCCTTAATATGAATCTTGTATGCTCATGCTGGAATTAGATTGTCTTATTTAATGGCATCATTGTCAGTTTGCTTAGTGTGCTCAGAAATAAGATTTCCATAGCTTTTCTCTGGGCCTTATTTAAAGGTTAGTGTGATACTGACCAACCTGAAAACAAGAGCCTGGTTATAGAAGGTTGCTACCTGGGAACAGAGTTGCAAAATGTGTGAAAATTGATCTTTGAAAGATATGGGCCTTGGTTAAGGTGTTAGAGGGGCTTCAGAATTAGACATCAGTTATTAATTTACTGTGTTCTTTCTAGGTGCATGCTACTATGATGCTAATCAGTCTATGTACGTATTTGGAGGCTGTACCCAGAGCAGCTGCAATGCCGCCTTTAATGACCTCTGGAGACTTGACCTAAATAGCAAAGAGTGGATCCGACCTTTGGCTTCAGGTAAGAGAGAAAATACTCATCTTTGCCTTCTTACTGGGTAACTCCCTTTGCATGGAAACTCCACCTGATCCTTTTTGGTATTGGTCTTGAGGAAGAGTTTTGGGGTCCCAGGTCCTTTGTCAAATCTGTGTAAATGCTAAGAGTAATATGCTTGTGTAAGGTAGTTGAATTTTTTTAAAAAAACTTATACATTTTTATTAGTATAGGTGCCCTGCCAAAATTGTTGTGCTAATGTGCGAATTCGTTTGCGTGATTTCTCAAGCACTTGCACAGGTGTAATATGCTCTCTGGTATGAAGTTGAAGTAAGAACAGAAACACAGAGTCGTGAGAACTGTAGTTGACTGACAGAAGCTATTGTCCCAGGGCTAAGATCTCTGAATGTCTTTTGTTGTTGCCAGCTCAGATATTTGGGGAGTGTGTGGAACATGCCTCTGCTGGTTACTGTTAACGACTCAGGAGTGTGGGAATATTCGACAAGTAGGTACATTCCTGCACAGTCCCAGTATGCCAAAATGCTGCAAGAAAGAAACTAGATTATTTTCTCCTTTCTGACCTAACCTTTCTGGGGGGGGGGGGAAAAAAAAAACACAATTGTTTTTGTACTCATGAAGCAGGACAATTTGAAAAGGCACAGTTATAAGATTGGAGGAGCTAGCGTGATAGAGAAACAGAGTACCAGGTATAAAGTATTCTGCTAGATTTGGTGGCAAGCTTTTCTCAAACATTCTTCATTTGCTTTTCAAGGTTAGAATTCATTCTAGGACTAAGGAGACTCTGGTTTTTCTTAGGCAGATTCCTTACTTCTTTAGGTCTTGATTTACTGCTACTTTGATTACTAAATGGGAGGCAACATGGTATATTAGAAAGGGTACCAGACTAAGAGTGAGGAGACTGGGTTTCATTTCCTGGTGTAATCACCAGTTCTCCATGTGACTATGAACAAGTGACTGCATCTCTCTGGGAGAAATAACAGAGTAGGACTAGATTCTATTTTTAAATGGATTGGGAAGGCTAGTTTATGTTTCCCTTAATTTTTCTTTTTTTTAAAGATTGGCACCTGAGCTAACAACTGTTGCCATCTTCTTTTTTTTTTTTCTGCTTTATGCCCCTAAACCCCTCTTTACATAGTTGTATATCTTAGTTGCAGGTCCTTCTAGATGTGGGATGTGGGACGCCGCCTCAACGTGGCCTGACGAGCAGTGCCATGTCCCCGCCCAGGATCCGAACCCTGGGCCGCCGCAGCGGAGCACTCGAACTTAACCACTCGGCCACGGAGCCGGCCCCTCCCTTAATTTTTATAACAACTGCTATGAATGTCTAGGCCAGTGGCTTAAAACCTTTTTATGAGAAGAAGCTACGTTTTGCTTCCCCAAAGCTGTAAGCTCCTGTCTCTTCCCCCTGCAATAGGCAAATATAGGAGAGAGGAGCATACTGACACTGGATGCTTACAAGTGGGGCTGGGTTTTGTATAGATGAAGTTCTTTATTAAAATTATTGGAAAGATGAAATAGTGTTAATCTTCTAAAAATTTTGAAGGTTAGTTTTATTTTAGCACTCTCAGAATTTTACACTTCAGAGAGTTCCCTTTTCTAGCCATTTCTTCACTATTGGACGTAATGCAATATTGATTAATATTTAGAATCACAGATTCTAAAATGTAGAGCATCTTTTCAGCTTAAGCATCCTATTGCCACTCTACTTGGTGTCCAGGCCCAATTTCAGAGCAGCTTTGATTGTCGCAATCATGAAATACTAATATTTCCTTTCTCTATTTTGTAACCAAGTTTTATGCCTTTGATAATGTGGCATGAGTGTTTCTCTTTCTTGTAGAAGTAGACCTCTGGACTTGGGGGCCTTCGTAGCCTGTTGCCAATTACTTTCCTTATTTTTCCCATTTCTTCTGTAAGATGGACATGGGATTTTTTTTTTTTTTAAACCACTAAGTTTGAAGAGTGTTTTGAAATCCCCAGGGTAGAAGTATCAGAGAAAAACAGTGTATTTTACAAATACAATGTTAGACTGTTCCCTTTTTTAAAACATAAGCTCCTGAATGTTTAAAGTAATTTTCTAACAGTGTCTCAAAGAATCTAGTTGCTGCTTTACTCTAATCTGCAATTAGAGCCTAGTTTTAGAGGGGAAAAACTGAACTTTTTGAAATGTCTACTGTTTAATAAAACAAACAAACAATAGTTTAATAAAAAGTCCTATGAGATTCTCATTTAGGCAGAAATCCCGTGGGAAGATTGCCTGAGGAAACGTTTCTGTTTGCTGTCATGAGTCCCAACCAAAACTGCTTCCTAACTGAAACACCGCTGTCTTTCTGAACAGAACGCAGTTGTTGGTATGTCTTGGTGTGCCTGATTCACCCATTTTAGTGCACAGATGTGGGTCGGTTGGAGGGTGGCTGAGGGCAGGGTGCTACCCACCACCCTTTGGTGCCAGGTATGATGTCTCCTTCTATCATTTGAGTATTTGCAAGCAGTTTCCGAAAGTATGGCTCTGTGGAGAAAAGCATCAAACACGCAGTGGAGCCCTGTGGGTTGGGAGAGAAAGCCTTGATAGAGAACACTGCCGCCTCGGTTGCCTCTTTCTATGTTTTCAGTCATACTGCAGGTGAGACTGGAGCGTCCTCACTTTGCTTGGTGTCTTAGTCGGCTCAGGCTGTCATAACAAAATACCACAGACTGAGGGGCTTGAACAGCAGACATTTATTTCTCACGGTTCTGGAGGCTGGGAGTCTGAGATCAGGGTGCTGGTGAGGGCTCTCTTCCTGGCTTTCAGATAGCTGCCTTCTCGCTCTGTCCTCATGTGGCAAAGAAAGTGAGTTCTGGTGTCTCTTCCTCTTTTTATAAGAGCACTAATCCCATCACAAGGGCCCCACCTTGACTGCTAAACCTAATTATCTCCCAAAGATCCTATCTCTAAATGCCATCACATTGGGATTAGAACTTCAACATATGAATTTTGGGAGGACATAATTCAGTCCTTAACAGTTGGAATTAATGTAATTTGTCAATGAAACCTTGTCTTTAGTTCCTTTTGAAATGATAGAAATGCTCCATCTGGAGGGAGCGTGGTGATGAAGAGTGTTGTAGTGACACCTCTTAGAGCTGAGGGAGACCTAAGCTGGTACTTCTCGGACGCTTCCGGTGAGACACCTCCCTCCCCCTCCTCCCTTTTACACCTGGTGTACTGGTCCCTATCTGCATGGAGCTTATGTTGTAATGAGGAAGAAACAAAACACAAGTAAGCAAATTCTTAGAAATTATGAAGGAAACAAACAAGAAATGAAATATAGAACAGGAAGGGGAGAGCTACTTTATACAGGAAGCAACTTTTTTTTTTATTTGAGTTCATAATAGTTTACATCAATGTGAAATTTTGGTTGTACATTATTTCTTATCTGTCACCACGCAGGTGCTCCCCTTCACCCCCTGTGCCCACCCTCCCACCCCGCTTCCCCTGGTAACCACTGAACTGTTTTCTTTGTCCACGTGCTTGTTTATACTCCACATGTGAGAGAAATCATCTGATGTTTGTCTTTCTCAGACTGGCTTATTTTGCTAAGCATAATTCCCTCCAGTTCTTTCCATGTTGTTGCAAATGGGATGAATTTGTCTTTTTTTCTGAGTAGTATTCCATTGTGTATATATACCACATCTTCTTTACCCAGTCATCTGTCAGTGGGCACTCAGATAGTTTCCATGTCTTGGCTATTGTGAATAATGCTGCAATGAGCATAGGGGTGCATGTGTTACTTTGGATTGTTGATTTCAAGTTGTTTGGGTAGATACCCAGTAGTGGGATAGCTGGGTGATATGGTATTTCTATTTTTAGTTTTTTGAGGAATCTCCATACTGTTTTCCATAGTGGCTGCACCAGTTTGCATTCCCACCAGCAGTGTATGAGGGTTCCCTTCTCTCCACACCCTCTCCAACATTTGTTATTTTTAGTCTTAGTGATTATAGCCATTTTAACAGGCGTAAGATGGTATCTTAGTGTAGTTTTGATTTGCATTTCCCTGATGGTTAGTGATGTTGAAGATCTTTTCGTGTTTATTGGCCATCTGTCTATCTTCTTTGGAAAAATGTCTGTTCACATCCTCTGCCCATTTTTTGATCAGGCTGTTTGTGTTTTTTGTTGTTCAGTTGTGTAAGTTCCTTACATATTATGGAGATTAACCCCTTGTTGGATATATGATTTGCAAAAATGTTCTCCCAGTTGGTGGGTTGTCTTTTTGTTTTGATCCTAGTTTCTTTTACCTTGCAGAAGCTCTTTAGTCTGAGGAAGTCACACTTGTTTATTTTTTCTTTTGTTTCCCTTGTCTGAGAAGACATGGTATTCGAAAAATTCTTTTTAAGTTCATTGTCAAAGAGTGTACTACCTATATGATCAGGGATCAACATTTTTTTGCTGAGTTTTTAAGGATGAAGAGTGAAGGGAAATGAGAACAGCATGTGCAAAGACCCTGGGGCAGCAAAGACTAGGATGTATTGGAGGACTGAAAGCACACCTTTGTGGATGTAGCATAATGAGCAGGGGGTAGAGTGGCACAGATAGAGTTAAAATGTAGACAGGAGCCAACTCATTCATAGACCAAGTTCTGTGAGATTTTGAGATTTTAAGCAGAGGAGTATTATGATCCAATTTACATTTTAAAATCTTTTTTTTTTTTTTAAGATTTTATTTTTCCTTTTTCTCCCCAAAGCCCCCTGGTACATAGTTGCATATTTTTAGTTGTGGGTCCTTTTAGTTGTGGCATGTGGGGTGCCGCCTCAGTGTGGCCTGATGAGCAGTGCCACGTTGGCCCCCAGGATCTGAACCAGCAAAGCCCTGGGCCTCCAAACCGGAGCACGCGAATTTAACCACTTGACCATGGGGCTGGCCTCCACCAATTTACATTTTAAAGAACAGTTTTGCTGCTATATACAAAATGGTTTGAAGAAGTCAAGAAAATAAAGAGAACAGATAGGAGGCTATCAAAAATAGTACAAGTGAGAGACTGATGGCTTGCACTGGAGTCCTAGTAGTGGTGATAAAGCTAAGTGGATAAATTTGAGTTGAATTTTTATGTTAAAATTGACAGGACTTTTTGATGGATTGAATATGGAAGAGTTAGGGGGCAATCAAGGCTGACTTAGGTTTCAGGTTTGTGCAGCTAGGTAGACAGTAGGGCCATTTGCTGAAATGGAGAATAAATATTTGGAGGAAGTTTAGTGTTTGATCTCTTTAAGCATTTAAGTGGTGGTATCATGTATATAATTGTTATTATGAGAGTTTGGCATTTAAAGTAGAGGACTTGAATTCCCTTAAATGACAGCACAATCCTTCCTTTTGTTCAGTTAATTCTTCTCTCATCCTTCGTTTGTTCATGCAGCAAATATTTATGGTTTACCGACTGTGTGCCTGGTAGTGTTTTAGATGTTGGGGATACATGAATGAATAAGCAGACAAAAAACCCACTCTTAATGGAGATTAAATTCGAATGAGGGAAGACAGATATTAAAAGTGACCAATATGTAATATAGTATGTTAGAAGACAGTTAATGCTATTGAAGCAAAACTATGGCATGGTAAGGGAGATCAGGAATCGGGGGGATTATAACTAGGGTGATCAGGGTAGACCTCGTGGAGAAGGTGACGTTAGAACACAGACTTGATGGGTGCAAAAAGTGAACCGTGTGGGTATATAAGGAAAGAGCACTCCAAACAGAGAGAATAACCAGTGCAAAGGTCCAGAGGTGGGAGTGTGCTTGGGACAGTGAAGGGATGATGAGGAATCCAGTGTGACTGGAACAGAGTGAACAAAGCAGAGCGTACTAGAGGAGGTTGGACAAATAACTGTTCCTAAAAACCACAAAGCAGATCACCTTTGTCCAGATCACCTTTGTCCAGATCACCTAGGAAGCTCACTAAAAGTGTAGATTCCTCAGCCTTATAGCAGACTCACTCACCTGGTCTCAGGAGATTGGGGATAGCGTGATGGATCTGCGTGTTAAAAAAGAGAAAGTGTCTCAGTTGATTCTAAACCTACCGAAATTTGGAAACCCTGGATTCCTATGAATCTTCTTGCTTTCTTTTTGTGCAATCTGCGACCTCACTTTGTTATCACAGTCCGTTAGGTGGGTGTGTAACATGCCAAACTGGACTCCTTTGTTGTTGTTGGGGAAGAAGGAGGCGGCTCTGTGCTCTCTTCCATGCTCCTTTCTGAAAATACTGCCTTTACCCTAGTCAGCCAGTCAGTCAGTCAGTCAGTCAGTCAGTCAGGAGAGGCCCGCGGTCTGAGGAAGTGCTTGTGGAGAGGGTTTGGAGGGGGGGTGTTGGATGCCCCAGATTCTTCATACGTACAATCTAACCTTCAAACCAACCCGATTAGGTTGGCACTATTATTCCCATTTTACAGATGAGGAAACTAAAGCTCAGAGAATCACCTAGTAATTTACCTAAGATCATACAGCCAATAAATGATGAAGCAGTGATGGAAACCTGAGATTTTGTCCCTAAAGTCTGTGTTCATTTTTTACCATGCCATGCTGTGAGTAGTTTTATTTTTTCTGTAATTTATTTCACATTATCAGTTTTTTAAAAACTTTTTAAACAGACTTTTTAAAACTTTAAAATAGAACAGAGTTCCCATATATCCCACACCCAGTTTTCCCTGTTGTTAACGTCTGGTCGTAGTAGTACGTTTATGACAATTAATGAACCAATATTGATCCATTATTATTTCCTAAAGTCCATACTCTATTCAGATTTCCTTTTTTTTCCTTTTGGTGACAGGAAGATTGTCCCTGAGCTAACGTCTGTTGCCAGTCTTCCTCTATTTTGTATATGAGCAGTGTGCAGGTCCACACCTGGGATCCAAACCCAGGCCACCAAAGCAGAGCGTGTGAACTTAACCACTATGCCACCGGGCTGGCCCCCTTATTTTTTTTAATCTAATGTCTTTTTTCTCTTCCAAGATTCCATCCAGGATACGTTACATTTAGTCTTCTTGTCTTCCTTAGGTCTTCTTGGCTGTGATAGTTTCTCAGACTTCCTTGTTTGATGATCTTAACAGTTTTGAGGAATACTGTCAGATATTTTGTGGACTATCATTCAGTTTGGGTTTGTCTGATGTTTTTCTTGTATTTAGACTAGAGTTAAGGGTTTTTAGGAGGAAGACCACAGCAGTAAAGTACCCTTCTAATCACATTGTATGCAGGTTACATACTGCCAACCTGATGTGTTGCGTTGATGTTAATCTTGATCACCTGGCTGGCTGAGGAGAGTTTTTTAGATTTCTCCACTGTAAAATTATCCTTTTTTTCTCACCCTTTTAAAATTCTTTTTTATGGTTTATTTTTCTTTCTTTTCCTGTGATTACTTTTGCCCATGGTCCTTGACATTCTATTGAATTTTGGGGGCTTAACTAAACTCTCTGGCTATTATGTCTGTCATCAGAGTCAGGAAAGGATAATGGGCAGAGGGTGTGTCATTAGAAGAAATCTATTCACAGCTTAGAGAATTTTTAAATGTCGACGTGACTTGCCTTTTAAAATTTTTTGGTGGGGAGCAGGATGCTGAAGACAACTTACCTCTTTTTTATTATTTGTTTATTTATTTATTTGGTGAGGAAGATTCACTCTGAGCTAACATCTGTTGCCAGTCTTCCTCTTTTTTTTACTTGAGGAAGATTACCCCTGAGCTAACATCTGTGCCAGTCTTCCTCCATTTTGTGTGTGGGTCACCACCACAGTATGGCTTGACAAGTGGTGTAGGTCCACTCCCGGGATCCAACTTGTGAACCTGGGCCGCTGAAGCAGAGTGTGCCAGGCTTAACCACTACACCACAGGGCAAGCCCCAGCATATCTCTTTTTTAATGACCTAACACAATCAAGATCTTTCCAGCTATCCAGAGTCAGAAGCTCTATTGGAAATAATTTTGTTCTTTTAAAGAATAACCACATTTTCCAAAATCACTGAGTAATCCTGCAGAAAAGCTAGTTTACTTTTGGAGACAGAGGCAGGAAAAAGAAAAGAGTATTGGTCATGTCAGTTGTCTGTAGAAAGGCCAGGATATCCTTAGAAGCTGGAAAATGCTGGAACTATCCAAAAAAACTGCCCAGAGTGTCATTGTTTCTATTACTATGTAAATGATACCTTGAAAATGATGCACATAGGGCTCTTGGATCCATTGATGAAGTTTTCTGTTCTGTGTCTAGTGGAAAAGCTTACTCTGAGGGTCTCTACTACCCTTTCCTGAGCCTGTGGTAGTGGTGCCAGGAAACGTCAAAACAAATAAGGGAGTCTGGGACTGATACCTGGCACCAGGTATAACTGAAACAGCTGACAGGAGAGTCTTTTCTGGAAAAGGTCACCCAGTCCTTCCCTTAGCTTAGGTCCCAGGTGTTAATGCTGATATAGAAATAGCTGGACGTGGGATTTTTAAGAATAATGTGTTAGTGTACTCAATGGCATTAGAGTCTGCTTTTTAGCATTGTTTTGCATCTAAACATTTTATGAAGTTAGCAGTATATGCAAACGTGTTCTGAGAACGTGTGGTCTGTGGAGATCGGGGAGAAGTGGGTGCTTAGCAAGTGGTAAATATTCGACCACGGAACAAGAGGGCATGCGTGCGTTTCAGATACACTCCAAGCTTCTATTTTCTCTCTTAAACACAGGTCATTGATCTCACTGTTTTAATATTTTCTTTGTGAATGAGAAGGCCCAATTATTTCTACCTACAGATCTTTATTACCAAAATATATTGAAATCTGTTCTTAGCTTTTTGTCTTTCATGTTGAAAATCCTGCATCCTTTAACTTTTATTCATTTGATCCAACTCATGACCCTTTTCTATCCTGTGTTAAAACCTCCTTATGTTAGATAGAAGTCCAGAGAGTCACTGATTATAAGCAGTGACTTTCCTTAGAATTCTGAGCTTTCACATCTACGCATCCTGATCCTGTCTGCCTGCCATCTTGACGAGCAATTTTTGGTTGCTCTTGGGTTCCCTGTGCAGTAAAACTCTCAGACCGTGTAGTGTTGCTGTTTGTTCCAGGCATCCATGTAATCCCCCCAACAACACTTCATGTTTCATGACCACGGTAAACTTCATTTTGTATGATGTCATATCCCCGTGTATCTCCAATGCAGTATGGATTTATTAACTTTGTTTTATGTCCTGAATGAAACTGTAGAAGGCTAATCCTGTACCTGGGAACACGAAAGAGATTGTCCTTGAGTCATTTCTAACCCCGTGAATGACCGTGTTGGTTCCCAAGACACTCAGCAGTGCCATGTACCACCTCATGCCCAGTGCACATTGTTTGGCTGTTCATTCTCTATACAATCAGGATCAGGCCAGTTTCTCGAGCTTTCCAGCTCTTGGGACTCGAGGAGATTTTGTAAAGACTCTACAGAGTGCTCTTCCTGGGTGGGTGAGAGTGGTGATTGGTCGTTTATTAACTTACAAGTAGCAGCTTGGGTTATGGGAGGCTACCTTATCCTATCAAGGCTCAGAAGCTACCCCTCATCTCTTTTTTGGGAGATAACTCTTGAACTATGCTTTAATGAATTCTGCTTTTCACACAAGTAGTGCCCTGATAATTTCCTCTTTTCCATAGTTCTCTCTCGAAGTGATTATGGGTTATGGATTTTATATTTGATTTGTTGGTTTTTACACTGTGTTCCTTGTTTCGCCTTCTCTCCCATTTTAGTTAGCCTTCTGAAATCCCATTGCCTAATCTTAAAATATTTCTTGCTGTTTGATTTACATATGCAGGTTGCAGAGTGTTTGCATTTTATGTGAGGAATGTGTTCTCGAAAACTTCGTATAATGTGTTTTAATTCTGACAGTTGCTGGTATTTGCTGGTCTTGCTCTTTACTGGTGATATTGTTGTTTTTCTGGTATTTCTGGTATTTTGCTGGTTTTTCTGTTTCCTAGTGAAAGCAATGGGTGATGCCATGTGACAACAGTGTAAACACGGTTTACAGTTCACTATGCCAGCTTTGACATTAGCCGTTCTTTTTTTCTTAATACTTTATTAAGACATCATTTACATATAGAGATGAACAAACCTTAAGTGCACAACTTGAAGACTTTTTTACATGTATGTACAGTCATGTGATCATCACCTAGATCAAGATAAAAACACTTGTGTCACCTCAGAAGGTGCCCTCATGCCCCTTTCCTGTCAATACCTCTCCCCGCAGAGGTAACCACTATTCTCATGTCTAACAAACTTTTTTGAGATTCGTCTTGGTTCTTTTGAGATTCGTCGTGTGGTTACATCTATCAGTGGTTTTATTCCTTTTCATTGCTGAGAGTGTTCCATGTTATGAATATGTATACCACTTTTTTTTTTAACCCATTCTCCTGTTGATGGATACTTGGGTTATTTCCGCTTTGAATATAGCTGCAATCAACATTCTTTTTTTTTTCTGAGGAAGATTAGCCCTGAACTAACATCTGCTACCAATCCTCCTCTTTTTGCTGAGGAAGACTGGCCCTAAGCTAACATCCGTGCCCATCTTCCTCTACTTTTATATGTGGGACGCCTACCACAGCATGGCTTGCCAAGTGGTGCCATGTCCACACCCAGGATCCGAACCGTCAAACCCCGGGCCACCGAAGCGGAACGTGTGCGCTTAACCGCTGCACCACCGGGCCAGCCCTCAATATCCTTATATAAGTTTGTTTGTGGACATATGTACTCATTTCTTACTTAAGACTTACTTGTCAACTTTAAGAAATATTCTAGACACAGTAAGTATCCCAGAGAGTTCTCTATTCACCTAGTCCTGCTCTAAGTGGGAAAATGTGATGATATAACTAAGTATTATAGAGGTTTAAGGAGGAAAGACCTCTTCTCCTCCTCCTCCTCCTTCGTCTCCTTCTTCTTCTTTATTATTATTATTAATTATTATTATTGCCTCATGACCTAAAGTTATGGGAGGAATGTGTTGTGGGAGGGAGGGAGGCCGGTTGGTAAAACCATTAAGAGCAGAGTTTCTGTGCCAGGCAAACACAGGTTTGCATCCCATCTCTATTGCTGAGTAGCTAGGTGACCTTAGGTGATTTAGCGTCTCCTTTGCCTCTCCTTTAGGGCAGAGATGGTAATAGCCACCTTTCCTAGTTTTAGTTCAGATTACATACAGTACAATACTCAGATGGAGGTGGGCTGTGGAGACTGATTAAACTGACACCTTTGTGTGTGCTGCAGTACTAGCCAAGGAGTGGAGAGTGGTCCTGAGTTATCCTTGAGTTCCTGGAGCTTGAAGTGACTGCATTCAGTCCTTTGTTTATTCATTTTCATGAGTTTGTTTGTTGAGCATTTATACCCAGTGCTGTTCTGAGTACTGCAGACATAGGTGTGCACAAGAAGCAAGGTCTGCTGGGGGAAGAGACGATAAAGAAATAAATCAATACAAAGAAAACGTAAAGAACTAAGTAGCAAACAACTGGTGATTCGAGAGAGTAGACGGGGGTGTTTAAAATAATTATAAAATGTGTATAGAGCCAGGACTTATAAGGATAGATTTTTTTTTTTTAAGATTTTATTTTTCCTTTTTCTTCCCAAATCCCCCCAGTACATAGTTGTGCATTTTCAGTTGTGGGTCCTTCTAGTTGTGGCATGTGGGATGCCACCTCAGCATGGCCTGCTGAGTGGTGCCATGTCCACGCCCAGGATCCGAACCAGTGAAACCCTAGGCCGCTGAAGAGGAGCTGGCGAACTTAACTACTTGGCCACGGGGCAGGCCCCAGGATGGATAGATTTTTAAAGGAAATCTAGTTTATAAGGAGAAAAGTAGCCAGCTAACAAATTAGGATTCTGTTCACAATTTGTTACATTTTATTTCTGAGGCCAGTTGTTTGTTAACATTAACATGATGTTGCTTTTGATTAAAATGACTATGGAGAATTTGAATCTTCATCTACGTTTTTTTGTTTTCCTAGAAGGAAGGTACCCAAGGCCCAGACACCACATGCATGTGCTAACCTCTGTGAAGAAGATATAGGATGTTACTTAAGTGATTACTTTAAGTTCTTTATTGTATTAGCTCCTTCCTGATCCATGGACCTGGTCCTGGTCAATCTTCCTTATGAGTTGCTGATGTCTCCTTACCTCCCCTAGCCCTGTGCAGTCCTGGAACAACCTGGATCTATGGTGGTTTTGGGAGATATGCATGAGAGCAGAGCCAGTGGATTCCCCTAGAAAGGGAAGGAATCCTTCCTGTTTCTTTATAAAGTTCAGATCCTGGTTTTTTTCCAGAGTACATGGTTTTCTAAAGTGGGTACACATTCTCTCCTGCTGGTGAGAAGAGTGGGAAAATTTGCATAGCATAAATACCCTGGGTCCTCCAAAGGAGAGAATAAATAAGATTATACCATATTTCAGTTTAACTCTCTCCTGCCTGAGTAGAATTTTCCTCTTTTGACACCAGGCTGGAAACTTTATGACTAGCAACACTGTTTTCACTTCTAAATGGAGCCACTTAAAAGAGTACTCCCCCGTCCCCCCCCATTAGCACTACAATTAGCAAATTATCAGATTAAACTGAGCCTCTGGACCTCCTCTCCTTCCCCAGAAATTGAATCAAAAGACTACTTGAAATGGTAAGAAGAGCTGTTACTGGTTTTCGTGTTGTTAATTTTTAGCTGATGTGTGCTGCCCTATTCATCAATTGGTCTTTCATGTGGGTTTGTTTAGAAGTGAAAACAATGCCAGTGGGAAATTCTTTTGTTGTTGATGCCTGTAGCATGTATAGTTATACGGGATCTAAAAGTTTCTCATGCCCATTACAAAAGTTCCTCTTGTTTTGGATGTTCTGTAAGCGACCCAAGGAGTGATGTTTTTAAATATGTAGGTATAATTGTAATAATAAAAATGTATGCTCTGAAGGCTGAGATCCAGACAAGCTTTGTCTGTTATCAGTGAGTTGTTTTGATAACAGTCAGTAACTTTCTGGCCATGTTGCAACTGAGGAATAAAATAGGAAAAGCAAAAAATAAATAAATAAATTGGAGTGTGGAGAGAACACCCAAAGAAGTGTTTGACCTTTCGCCTGCTGAAACACCCACTGGTGCCTCCAGGTAGGTTGTGGTTAACTGGAGCCAGCTCTCCTCCCACCTCATGAGGGATCTGTAACCATTTGGCTTCCATGATGGTTCAGCTCAGCAAACATTTTCGTAAGAAATAATTCTGTACTCTAGGATAGTATAATCTTATTGGGAGACTGTAAATGGCTAATTTCAACATGGTATGCTAAATGCTTGGATTGAGGTCCATATAGGATGTCCCCTCCCTGTTCACCCCCCCTCCCCTAAGACAACTTTTAGCCCAGCATGGGAAGGGATGTGCTGGCAGAGGTCCGGAAGAAAGCCATGCCTAGGCAGAAGAATCTTCTGCATCCCGTATCATGTCCTTGATGACTGACTTTAAATCCCTGTTTTAGACTGAGTTACAGAGCACACTTAGCTAGAACCGATCTTGGAAAGCAGGAGTTTAGGGGTTCTGTAGTGACTTTGCCAAAGAGTGACTATATTTGCTTCCTACTTTCTTTCTTTAAAGTAAGCATTATATTTTTGTATCCTCTATGGGCACATATATAAATGCAAAGACTTATTGTAATTATTATTGGCCACATTGATGTTAAATTGGAAACATTTTATCATCAGAAGATATCTGCCAGATAGAACCCCTGTGGCCCTGACTGTATACTTTGGAGACCATTCTGGATTTGTCTTCAAGGATTTACAGCCCAAGACAGACTTTATACTCATAGATTCTGAAGTGTTCTCAATTTTCCTTTTGTCTCCCCATTCCTCAAACCATAAAAACCTTGAAACATGCTTTTCTTGTCCCCATTACAAAATATTACCTATAAAATCAAAAGTTTAGAGATGTAAGCGGTTAAATTATAACTCTAGTAGTTTTTCTTTAAAGAATCTCTTGCCTCCTAAGTCATTAGTGCCAGCCTGTCCTCTTGTGCCCTCTAGGTTTTCTGATTCAGTTGCTAATATGGTGTTCTGGGAAATGCCTCTCCAAATTATCTTCCTGACCTCTGAACTGTTGCTATCAAGGTCAGTCACTTCACACACTACCATACTACCATGATGACAGCTCTCTCGAGACAAAGGCTTGGTCAGCTTCCCAAGATCCAGCTTGGGTCTTATCAGCAAAATTCATCTCTCCCACCCCCATACACATACCAACTCAAGGCTCCTCACTACCACATAAAAGTACCCACACAAAAGAAACTGAGATGGGGTTGTTGGTTAATCTGGTTTATCTGATCTTATTTTGCCCTCAAGGCCAGTTTTGTGTGGGAAGGACTAGTGTACAGCATATGGAACTGCGAGTGGATGCCTTTCATTGGACCTACCCTGAGAAAGTGAGTGCATGTGAAGAGTTATTAATATGAAATGGAGACTGTGACCTGAAACCTCAGTACCATTATTCATTCTTTAATGTACCCTTTGGCATCATTACTATAAAATAAAATAATTTGAAAGCATCCAGGGAAAATTTTTTGATTGCCAGTTAAGAAGGAATTTTGACTTTGCCCTCTTTAAAAAGCAAATCACACACCAAAACATTCTGGAATTCCATGAGCGAAGTGGAAATTTTTTTCTCCAGTGCTTTTCTGCTCGATTCTTTGGCATGCTAGTGAGCACCGCGGTTAAATTTTTCATGCTCATGGTTTTCTGGTTTTCAAACTTTACTGCCTCTTGTAAGTCTCTAATTCCTAGTCTTAGATGTTTCTGTTTTCACAGTCATGGAGAACTCTTAGCAAGTCACTCATGTTGCTGTAAATAAGACTTAAAGTGATTTGCCTGAAGGCAGTAGGCGGAACAATTTTTTTTTTCCTTTATTTACTGCAGAGTGTAGGTTCAGTGACATGCAGATGATCACAACCAGGGAAATGTTTGTACGTTGAAAATGTTGAAGCAGTTTCTTTCAGCACCGTTTTAATCAAAGCATCTGTCAAGAAAAAGCCACTTTGACCCAAGTCCCTACTCTGCTCTTGAATTGAAGGGTTCCATAGAGTCACATACAGAGTGTATGCACAGAAAAAGTCTGGATAGATTCAATGTTAAGAAAAACCGCTTAAAATTGGAAATAAGACAAAAGGATGACTGCATGCCCTTTTACTGTCATATTGGAGCATTGTCCAACAGGTCCACTCAAGGATTGTTTAACTCTCTACAACGTAGTTCTCAGAGTCTAGTCCTCAAACTTCAGCGTCACCTGAGAACTTGTTAGTGGAACTGCTCAGACCCCACCCCATATGTGCCAAGTGGGAAACTCGGAAGTGGGCTCAGCTATCTGTGTTGTGACAAGTGCTCCAGCTACTTCTGATGCAGCTGAAAGTTTGAGAACTAAAGCTCTAGGGGAATGGTTTTTTATTTTTTATGAAACCTTAATAATAAATTAATAATGTTAATAAATAATGATCAGGTATGGAGATGTAAAAATAGTTTTTTAGTCTTGCATAACAATACAGGCATTGCCAAGTAAAACAGGTGCTTGTTTTATCTTGTATCGAACAGTTGAGCTGCTCTTCTGGTCCTAGGTTGTACATGGATAGAAACTACAACTGTGGGAAATTGGCGTAGAAACCAAACCAGAACTTGAAATTGCTTCACTGTTTTACTATCTTCTTTTGCAAAAGTAGACAAGAATGCCTTGTGATTCTACCACTGTCTTTCACGTGTGAAATTTTCTCCTGATTTCGTAGGAAACTTGGGACACATCTGAACCGGTTAGCAATTTTAGGGAATGTTAGTTCTGTGTGTAGGCTGCCTATCTGATTATCCAGTTTCCCACAGCTGCCTTTTGGGCTTGTGCCTTGTTTTGAAATTTGCTTCATTGATCCTATCTGCTGTGTGATTAGGAGGTCTTTGGTGTGTTTGGAGAATGAAGTCTGTGGAGATAACGGTTGGCTCTGGGGGAATAGCTCGAGTAACATGTCCATCTAAGTTTGATTTGGGCACATTTGGTCCTTTGGTGCTTGATGAGAACCTACATGGGAGCGACACTCTTTCTCCCTCCACTTTTGTGATACAGTGATATTTAGACTGTGTCTAGAGGCCCAGTGGCCTCATTATTTTGAAGGCAGATCAGCAAATGTCCTACTGAGTATAAAACCTTCATTTATAAGTTTTCTTGGGGGAAGGGTATTTATTTCATCATATGTCACCATGATGATGATGGGCCTTTTAACTGGAGGGTCTGCTTTTGTCACAGTGCCCTATATTGAACAAGATTTTCAGTGAATCAGTCAGTCTCTAATGTTATAGGTTAATACTATGTGGTATGTACTATGTGGTATCATTCTAGCTACTGTACAAAATGAATTGCATGCACATAGGTGCTGTTCTTCCAAGTTTAGGAACACATTTTATCTAGAGCTAGTCCGTTTAAAAGTTATTTCCCTTGTCTAGTAATGTACGGTCATGTATTTTTTAGAAAGTTTATAAGTACTCTTTAAATAGCTTGCTTTTCTTGGAACTTGAAAACAGTGAATAAAGGTAGGTAATGTGGACGTGAGTTTTTTTGTTTTTCTCACAATTCTAGTTAAGACTTACTGTTTGCTTTCCAGAACTCCACTTGGCTAAGGAGACTGCTTATTCTTTAAGGTATAGAGATCACCGAAGTTCATTGACCTCTGCAGTCTCTGTCCTCACCATAAATTAGTTCATTGGATTTGTGGACCCTATATTAAAATAATTGGCAGGGGAGTTAAAGATCCTCTGCTTTAAACAAATTCAAAATATGGAATACGTAGATTTTTAGAAATGGTTAAATTAGGGACTCTACAAAGGCTTCACAATATTGATTCTTAAATGAGAATTTAAAAGTACCAATTTGCAAACATGATTTGCATAGTTGAGTTGTAGAAAATTTTATAGCCAGTATCTTTGACCTCTACTGTATAGAGATTGTATGTTGAATTCTGTGCCCTCTCTCCTCTTTGTTATTGTATGGTAATTTTTTCCCATTTTCTTTACAAATAGAGGTGGAGGAGCACAATTAATTTAACTTTTAGTATGACCTTACTTAATTGTTGAGATATTTAAGTAAGATGCTGAAATTAAAGCTCCTATTTGTAACATAAAACAGACCTTGGAAATGCTGGATGAGGGAGTTCTCCCGCTCCTTTTTTTTTTTTTTTTAAGATTTTTTTTATTTTTTCCTTTTTTTCCCCAAAGCCTCCAGGTACATAGTTGTACATTCTTCGTTGTGGGTCCTTCTAGTTGTGGCATGTGGGACGCTGCCTCAGCGTGGTTTGATGAGCAGTGCCGTGTCCGCACCCAGGATTCGAACCAACGAAACGCTGGGCCGCTTGCAGCGGAGCACGTGAACTTAACCACTCGGCCACGGGGCCAGCCCCCTCCCAATCCTTGAGATAGGAAGTAGGGGGAAAGATTTTGACTTTATAAAGGGTCAAGATATGGGGGCTGGCTCAGTGGTGTAGTAGTTAAGTTCTTGTGCTCTGCTTTGGCAGCCCAGGGTTTGCGGGTTCAGATCCTGGGCATGGACCTGCACACTGCTCATCAAGCCACGCTGTGGCGACATCCCACGTAAAAAACAGAGGAAGATTGGCACCGATGTTAGCTCAGGGGCAATCTTCCTTAGCAAGATAGATAGATAGATAGATAGATTAATTTAGATAGATTGATTTAGATAGATTTGATAGATAGCCGGTCAAGATATTTGAGAAGTCATTTTCAAAAGCCCTTACCTAAGATAATCCCTAAGGGTTGACTTGTCATTGTCACTGGCCTTAGCTTAGCTTTCCTTGGAGAGTCCAGAGAACAAGTAAAGGCTCCTGTATTAGAGGTAGAGTGTGACCCAGAACCTCATGGAGAAAAACAGGTCCTAAGAATAGCCTTTTGTTCAGTTTATTTATTTCTCTGTCTACTCTAGGTCTGTGGCTTAACTAAATTAAGATTTAAGAAAGAGCATTTTCAGCTTTGAAATACTCAGACCTTTTAAGGTGTCTGACTTGTTTGTGGCAACTACTCAGAAGGAATGTATCTGTATGAATGAAGAGCAGTCTAGTATAATGGTTAAGAGAATGAGTTTTAAAAATCCAGGGTTTCCCCAGTTCGGATCCTGGGCTCAGACCTAGCACCACTCATCAAGCCATGCTGAGGCGGCATCCCACATGCCACAACTAGAAGGACTCACAACTAAAATATACAACTATGTACTGGGGGATTTGAGGAGAAGAAGGAAAAATTTAAAAACAAGAATAAAAATAAATTTTTAAGAATCCAGTCTTCCTGGATTGGCATCCTGGCTCTGCCACTTATTAGTTCTGTGACCTTGGGCAAGTTATTTAAATGAGCTGTGCCTCAGTATTCTCATCTGTAAAATGGAAATGAAACTAGTTTGGAAGGATTAAATTAGTTAATACATGCCAAGCACTTAGAAAGGTGCCTAGCATATAATAAATACTCAATAAATATTAGTCATCGTTAGTAATAGTAGCAGTAGTAATAGTTATAAGTAGCTGTAACTGTAATTTCACTTAAAAGTCGATAAAGTCACCCATCTCTCTCTACCACCTTCCCCACATCCCCTAAACATAGGCGCATGATTTATAAAGTTAAAATACTGTCTCTAAAGTAGTACTGTCAGTAGAACTTTCTGTAATGATGGAAATGTTCTATATCTGTACTTTCAATTCTGTAACCGCTAGTGACATGTGGCTAAATGGTGACTGTGTTGGACAGTGCAGATCTAAAGTGTAGTCCTCCATTGGGTTTGATTATGTATATCATTATGTTTTACCAACACTCTTTTTAATTCTGTGAATAGTTTTCCCCCTTAAGAGGTATGTATTCTTACACTACATTTGTAATCTCTTTGAACCCAGAACTGGTAAACATTGGTTTGCCTTGCCTCATAAAGTGTCAATAATTTATTTTAAAAGATGTTACAGGAAACACAGTACACATGAAAGAGCAAACCCAAGCTAGTCTTTTCATGTTAACCATTGTTTTTTGTTTCCAAGTCACGTTCAGTGTATTTGACTTACCTTTCTGGGACTTGAGATGACTTCCGTTTCATAGCATCTACTCTCAGTTATAATTTTATTTCTGTTGTACTTTCTTGAGTTAAATAGTTATTCTGCCAGAAGTGCTCTAACAGTATACTGATAGTTAAATATGCCCACCAGTTTAGTTCTGTTCCCAGAAAGTTTGTGCCGTGTAGTTAGTTGTGCTGTCAGATGTCCATGGCTCATTGACCTGGTATTAACCCCTTATTAACTTACTTTAACAACAGTGGTAACAATGCCAGGCACTGTTCTAAGTGCATTGAAAGTTGTTTAATCTTCACAGCCACCCTGTGAGGCAGGTGCTGTTCTTATTCCGTTTTATAGATTTGGAAACTAAGGCAGAGAGATCTATCTGGCAACTGGTGTGAATTTCACAGCTAGTTACGTGGCAGGACTGGAATCTGACTCGAGGCACACTCACTTCAGAGCCTCTGCTCTTAACCCTGGTTCTTTGGTGTTAAACCCTTGGTGCTAATTGCATTTTGGGATTCAGAATTTTTCATCTTTTAGGTTGGAGTATGATTCATATGCCTTCATAATACCTCTGATGGAGTCTGAAGCAGCACCCTGTAATCAAACTTCTTACTGTTCTTCAGCAGCACATATGATTTCTCACACTAAGCGGATTAAAGACTATATGTAGCCTCATCTTTTCAGGTCAAGTTTTGTTGCCAAATGAGTTTTTAAAAAGTTGGGTTTTCAAAACTGTGAGGATTTGGAAGTTTGAATAAGGGATTGAGAATGTATGCTGCATATGGCCTCTCATAGAGGCCTTCATCAAATGGAGCAAGTGTAGGTGAGGTGCAGGAAAAGAGAGTTGCATTGGAGTCATATTTCTCATTTTTTTTTTTTTTAAGATTTTATTTTTTTCCTTTTTCTCCCCAAAGCCCCCTGGTACATAGTTGTATATTCTTCGTTGTGGGTCCTTCTAGTTGTGGCATGTGGGACGCCGCCTCAGCGTGGTTTGATGAGCAGTGCCATGTCCGCGCCCAGGATTCGAACCAACAAAACACTGGGCCGCCTGCAGCGGAGCGCGCGAACTTAACCACTCGGCCATGGGGCCAGCCCCCATATTTCTCATTTTTAACAACTGAAATAGCTTTATTTTTTCTCATCACAATGATCAAGTATCACTTTTTGCAAAGTTCAGCCAATACATAAAGTTTTTTATAGAGAAGAAAATGAAAATCATCTGTAATATTACCATTCAGAGAGATCAACTATTACTGACCTTCTAAACTGTCTTGTATGTGTAATGAACACATACAGGAAAATAGATTATTTTAAGTGGGCTCAGTTTGCTTAGATTCAAATTCCTTCTCTGCCACTAATTGAATATGTGGCTTTGGGGAAATTAACCACACTGTCCCTCACTTTCTTTATCTGGACAATGGGGATTACAATAGTGCCTGCCTCCTTGGGTAAGTGAATCGATTATGCATAAAACACTTAGAACAGTGCCGGGAACATAATGCCCATCAACTGTTAGCTATTGTTATTTCATGTTTCGTTGCTTGCTACTTTCAGTGTTCACTTGCTAGAGCATGGGCATTGTTCTAAGATAAATAAAGAGCCACATAATTTTTAATTACCACATAGTATTCTTTTATATGGATATTCCTTGATCTCTTTAAACGCTGAAAATGAGCATCCTTGTCTCTATTTCTTTTTTCAATGCCCAGCTATTTCGTTAGATTAATCCCTAGAAATGGAATTGCTATTCAAAGCATATGCACTTAAATTTTTTTGATATGAATTGCCCAGTTCACATTAAAAGTTTTGTTTTTGTTTGTTTCTGTGTTTCACTATTTTGGAGACCCTTGGTCTGTTTCTTCACTTTATACGCTTGATTTTAAAAGCCAGGATTTCTAGTATCTCAAATCCAAATCCAAATTTCAGTCTAGAAGGTTTTAAGTTACTACGCTGCCCAAGTCTATTGCTTATTTTATTTGCTTTTTCCAGCTTTTTCACAGTACTTATGAGTTCCAGGATAGGGGCAAGAACTTGAAGCTTTTGTTCAGTATTTCACAAATTAAATCATTCTGGGGTAACACTAGCATTTTAACTAGACCCATTATATTAGTTAGATTTTCTAGTTGGACTAGGAAGCTTCCTCCTAGGAAGGCAAAAGTTTTTAACCAGAGATCACGAGACTCTATGAAGGACAACAGATCATGAGTAGCCGTCTTAGTCATGATTCCTGTGGGTTATGAGGGTAGCAAGAACTAATTCGTGTAATACTGAAGCCAGTGTCTCTGCGCTGCTGATTGACACAAGAAGTGTTCCTAGAGAAGGCTCATTTCTGTGGCCAGATCCTGTCTGGATTGATGTCTGTTCTCTTGGGAAGGTCTTCAGAATAGCTGATGCCACAAGGTGTTCTTAGATGCTCACTCCGTGTTCTGAGGACTGCTACCTTCTCAGTAAATCATGCTGAGTTACTCTTAAGTTGGATCCCAAGGAAGACAGTCCTCTGCTCCACCACAAGACTTTGTAATCGACGCCATTAAAGCAGTCTGAGCTTTTCAAACCACGTTGCCAGAACCCCTTTCAGAAGGGGGCGGCCAAGCTCTCTACTTAAATTGGAGCGCCTCAGCTGCTATCAGGTTAATACACTGTTTGAATTCCTTCTACTTAAGATTTCCTTTGAAAAATGGATCCTGCAGCTTTAATAACAACAACAAAATTCTTTTTAATATTCCAATATTTACTGATAACCGGATATTGAGACAAATTACTTCAGTCTTGAGCAAGCTAAAGATGGCGTGCGGCGTAAGGGATTGGGAGAAATAGCAATTGTTGTTTCAAAGACAAAAAGCTCTGAAAAATTATGCTCTTATGGGACATTTGTTATCCCTAAAGTTTTCCAGCATAAGCCAAGTTTCTGTTTCAAAATTTGGTCATCATGGCTCAGAGATCCAGCCTGAAGGGCCTTAGTAGCCACTCTTGGTGTAAGGCGTGCAGTTTTGTTGGAATACCTTCATACCGAGCCTTCAGAGTCTACTCCCATTTGTGCTGGAGAAGCCTGTACCGAGGGGCCTAGAGGTGCTTGTGTTAACGTTTGACTCAGGGCAAACGAGAACCGCATTCTGCCTCCTTTTTAACCTGTATTTGGTAGCCGCTGTTGTTTTTATGTTGTATCCATTTATCTAGCCTCTATATATTCTCCTCCTTGGACCCCTTACATTCTTTACTTTGTGATCTCTGTTAAGCTTATTAAAGGAATGAGCAGAAAGTCAGCAAATAGCCCCTGCTTTGTGCGAGGCACTGTGCCTAGGAGCTTTGAATGTATTATTTAATAATGAAAACAGCCTTGTGAGGTAGGTACTCTCATCCCTGATTTCGGGTGAGCAAACTAAGCCTGAGAGAGGCTAAGTAACATTCCTCTAACTGAGATTTCTGTTTTAATTATAAAAGATGTATAAATGGGTGGTGGTTTTCTCTCAGACTTGGAAACCCAGTTTTGTCTCCCTCTTTCCCTTACGCGTTGCAGTATTGGTTCCCATTTTGTCACTCAGGGAAAAGTGATCTATAGACAGTGTACCTCTGGCTTGTTGTGAGACCCTGAATCTTAACTGTGCTGTTCGTGACTTCTCCCAGGGTCCTATCCTTCACCCAAAGCCGGAGCGACTCTGGTCGTGTACAAGGACCTGCTGGTGCTGTTTGGTGGCTGGACGCGGCCAAGCCCTTATCCCCTACACCAACCAGAGAGATTCTTTGATGAAATACACACTTACTCACCCTCTAAAAACTGGTAAGCCACAAAGATCCGTTCAATCTGGAATAAAAGATTTTAAATGAATGGATTCCTTATCTTTTTTTGTGTCCGGGAATCTCCTTGAGAATTTGATGAAAGCTCTGGACTCTTCCCAGAAAAAGAATCTTACATGGGCACAGGTTTTGCCTGCAGTTTCAGAGGGTTTACAGGACCCCCTTAACACCTAAAGTTAAGAACCCTTCTTCCAAAGAGAAAAAGTAGAAGAGATTTATTCCTCTTCCAAGAAAAATGAATGAGCCAATTGAAGAAGAGGGAGCTCTTCAGCCTTGGCTGCCAATTCCCCAGGAGTGCCATGGAGCCAGATGATCCTTACGCTCTGCTGTGTCCCCCACACTCACTCCCAGTTGTTTTTCAACCATGTCTTTTTTAAATGATGGTAACCTGTTTCTTGGAATGGACTCTTTAGTACAGGGCTCTTGGTAGCTGCTACTGATCAGGACTGTAGAAAGAAGTGGCAGGTGGTACTCCTTCAGCAAACTAGGCTGAAGCAGCCAGGGGACTGTGATGGAGTCCCTTATCATTGTCTTCTCATCCCCACACTCTACCTCCAAGCCATACACATTGAGAACTTGAAAGTGAACATAACTTTTGCAGGTTTGTAGGAAAGGCATAAATACCTTGTACCATCCTCCATTTATTATCCTCATACTTGAGGTGATAGGACTGTCATTTTAAATGGATGCCTACTTACTGTTTTCCACCTTGAACACATAAGACCAGAAGCAGACAGTGCTGACTTCTTGGCTTCCTCTTGTCTTTTTATATTAGGTGGAACTGCATCGTGACGACTCATGGGCCACCCCCCATGGCCGGCCATTCCTCCTGTGTGATAGATGATAAAATGATTGTCTTTGGTGGCTCCTTAGGATCCCGGCAAATGTAAGTATATTTGCTTCGCTCCCTATCAACCTGAAAATAAATACCCCTGGGAATAAAGGTCAGAAAAGTGAACTAGTCAGGGTTAGTGTTCTGGAACATGGTTCTAATTAACCCAGTTACAGTCACGCACCGAATAATGTCATTTCAGTCAGTGATGGACCATGTATGTGACGGTGGTCCCATAAGATTATAATGGAGCGGGAAAATTCCTGCCGCCTAGGGACATCATAGTGCAACGTGTGTTACTCACATGTTCATGGTGATGCTGGTGTAAACAAACCTTTGCTACCAGTCATATAAAAGTATAGCACATACAATTATGTACAGTACATAATACTTGATAATAATAATAAAAACCATGTTACTGGTTTATGTATTTACTATACTATACTTTTTGTCATTATTTTAGAGTGTGGTCTTCCTACTTATAAAAAAAATGTTTACTGTAAAACTCTATGCTATGTTATGCCGGCAGCAGCCTCCTACATTTCGTGTTTACTCTGTCTCTTGATTACATCATTTTCTCTTGTGTCTGATTTAATGTTGTGTTGTTTTGTGCATCATGGTCCCTAAGCGTGTAAAATCCACTGTTGATGTTGTCAGTAAGAGGCCACACTGAACGGTTGACCTGGAAACGAAATTAAAAGTGATTGTGGACTACAAAGGTGGAAAGTCACTGATGGTTATTGCTCACCAGTCAGGCATGTCCCATTCCACCATAGCTATGATTTTGAAGAACAAGAACAAAGCGACGGAAGCTGTTAAAGGATCTGCTTCATTGAAGGCAACAAGACTAACAAAAATTTGAGAAGGGCCTATATCAGACATGGAAAAATTTGTAATGACAGAACTTGAAGACCAGACACAGAAGTATATTCCTCTCAGCACCATGACAGTCATGGCCAAAGTAAGAAGTTTGTTTGTGATGTTCAAAGAAAAGGTTGGATCATACTATGATGTTGAATTTACTGCTAGCTCTGGGTGATTTAAATGATTCAAGAATTGTTATTCATTGCATAATGTGAAAGTGAGTGGTGAATCTGTGAATGCTTTTGTGAAGGCAGCTGAAGAATTTTTGGAAACTCTAGATAAGCTGATTCTAGAGGAAAATTACTTGCCAGAACAGATACTCAGTGTGGATGAAACCTTCCTATTCTGGAAACAGATGCCTGAAAGGACTTTCATCCATAAGCAGGCCAACTCAATGCCGGGTTTCAAGGCTAAGGACAGAATAACAGTCTTGTTTTGGGGGCAATGTTCCAGGCTACAAATTGGAACCCTTTGTGATCAGGCACAATGAGAACTCTAGGGCCTTCAAGCATACCAGTAAGCACACAATGCGAGTGTACTACAGAAGTAATAAGAAATGATGGATGACCCAATTCCTCTTCCAAGATGCCCTCCTGAATTGCTGTGCCAGCAAAATGGAGAAGTACTGTTTTGAGAATAACATACCTTTCAGGATTTTGCTTATTGTTGTTAATGCTCCCGGATATCCTCCTTTTTATTGGCAGTCTTCATCCTAACATCGCAGCGGTGTTTCTCCCTCCAAATGCCACCTCTGTGATCTAACCAATGGATCAAGAAGTTGTAGCAGCTTTTGAGGCCTAGTGCCTGAGGAGGACCTATTGCTGCGACTGGGGAAGACACTGATACAATTCTGGAAGGATTACAACATGTATGACTGCATCAAGAACCTCTCTTGGACTTAGGGTGATGTCACCAAGGAGTGCATGAATGGCATCTGGAAGAAGAAACACAAGAGGTTTGTCCATGACTTCAAAGGATTTGGCAAGGATGGGGAAGATGAGGAAGATGCAAAAACCAACAAGGCTGTAGTTGAGATGGCAAGCAACTTTAACCTGGGTGTGGATGAGCATGGCCCCGAGGAGCTCCTAGAGGTCGTTCCTGAGGAATTGGCTAAAGACGCATTGTTGGAATAGGAACAGGAATGCATAGATGAAGACGCAGCAAGAGGAAAGGAAACCACAGGAGAAGAAAAAAAAGAGCCCCCAAGCAAATACACAGTGAAGGGTTTAGCAGAAGCTTTTGCAGCCCTCACAAGCTTCTTAAAAAGTTTGAAAACATTGACCTGAACACCAAAAGGTTTTCATTAATAGAGAGGAATGTTCATGGTGCGTTATCTGCTTATAAGCAAATCTTTGATGAAGAAAAGAAACAAACCAAACCACCATATATGGATTTCTGAAAAGAGTGACACCTCCTCAAGAAGAGCATCAGGGAGCTGGCCCTATGGCAGAGGGGTTGAGTTTGCGCGCTGCCCTTCAGCGGCTCAGGGTTTTGCCGGTTCGGATCTTGGGTGCGTACCTAGCAGCGCTCATTAAGCCATGCTGAGGCGGCGTCCCGCATAGCACAACTACAAGGACCTACAACTAGAATATACAACTGTGTACTGGGGGGCTTTGGGGAGAAGAAAAAGAAGGGGAAAAAAAAAAGAAGATTGGCAACAGATACTATCTCAGGTGCCAATCTTTAAAAAAAAAAAAAGAAGAGCCTCAGGCAGGTCCTTCAGGAGGTATTCCAGGAGAAGGTGGTGTTATCATCAGGAGATGGCGGCTCCATGCGTGTTGTCACCCCTGAAGACCTTCCATTGAGACAAGATGTGGAGGTGGAAGACAGTGATACTGATGATCCTGACCCTGTGTAGGCCTAAGCTAATGTGTGTTTGTGTCTCAGTTTTTAATAAAAAAATTTTAAAAGTAGAATAATTAAATAAATATAGAAAAAAGCTTATAGAATAAGGATAGAAAGAAAGAAAATATTTTTTGTACAACTCTACAATGTGTTTATGTTTTAAGCTAAGTGTTATTACAAAAGAGTCAAAAATTTTGTTTATAAAGTAAAAAGTTATAGTAAGGTGAATTTATCGTTGAAGAAAGAAATTTTTTAATAAATGTAGTGTAGCCTAAGTGTACGGTATGTATAAGTCTGCAGCAGGGTACAGTAATGCATTGGGCCTTCACAGTCACTCACTGATCCACACAGAGCAACTTCCAGTCTGCAAGGTCCATTCATGGTAAGTGCCCGAACAGGTGTACCATTTTTTGTCTTTTATACTCTATTTTTACTGTACCTTTTCAATGTTTAGATATGTTTAGATATATAAATACTTACCCTTGTGTTAAACTTGCCTACAGTATTCAGTACCGTAACGTGTTTTACAGGTTTGTAGCCTAGGAGCAATAGGCTATATACCATATAGCCTCGGTGTATAGTAGGCTATACCATCTCTGTTTGTGTAAACACACTCTAAGATGTTCACGTCACGGCGAAATCACATAACGACACATTTCTCAGAACATATCCTCGTCATTAAGCAGTACACAGCTATCTCACCCTAGCATTCCATTTTTTGATCCCCTAGTCACAGACCAATAAGTTGAAAAACTTGCTCCATAAAATCAGGGCTATGTAGAATTTCTTTTTGTTTGGTATGGAGTCTATCAGTGGGATCAGATTCTGATGGAGCCACCACCTTGTCTGTTTCTACCTGCGCCTACAGAAGGTTACCTTCCCAGAAGCTCAGAGTGTTTTTGCTTGCTCTCCTTTATGGCCCAGCTCGTGTCCTTTGGAGCTTTAGAGGAGAGAGGTAGATTAACAGGACAAGTGGAAATGGTTCACTCTCCAAATGAGATGGGCTGGGGGAGTGGGTAGGAGCAAGGAAATTGTGTCAGATCTGACACACTTCTTTGAGGCTGTTCTCCCTACCCACTGTCCTCTCCACCTCTGGCCTGCTCAGGCCAAAGAGTCCAGAGCCAGAGCAGTCCATCTGAATCACTGTCTATCTAATTCAGTAGTAATAGTGTAGTGGTGGTCATTTCCCCTGTGTTCTGAAATGGAAGTTGATGAGCTGTCAGCAATAAAACCCTTCCAGACCCAACCCTGTTCTCTCTCAGGGTACTGTCCATCTTCCTATTTTCAGACAGTTGTGGGAGAGACTATGTAACTCCCCTTCTGTTGAGAAGGGTTTAGGGCTTAAAGTATTGGAGATCTTATTCCTGCGTTTCTAAGGTCTCTGAATGACCTTAGAGAAGGGACCATAAAATAGAGACTGCCATCAAGCAGTCTATGCTTGCCATACTGGTCCCTTGAGGGTAAGAGGTGGCACTTTGTCCTTGATAAAACTGCAGCTCTCATTAGCCATAGTGAAATTACTTTTTGTAGCCAGAATTGATAAATCTTTTATCTCCTGGATAATGATAGAACTACCTTTTGAATAACTTTTTTTGTCTTCCTTGTGATTTTTGCTTTTGAAAGACTATATTTTGACCAGTAGCTATTTCCTGCTATCACCAGTTAGCTCTTACTTTAGATATTAGTGTGTGGCCACAGATACGACTCAAATGAGGCCTATGGGTCAATGGAAAGAGCAAAGGTTTGAAAGTATTGAGATGGGTTCCAGGGAAAGGAGGGGAAGAAAAATATAGTTTAAGTTCTAGCTATGATCATGGCACTTTGCTGGGCATTTTTATAAATGTACCTTCATTTATATCAGCTCTGGTCCCCAGGGGCTCCCAACTCCTTCATCCTTATGTTCTTATCTTACAGGAGCAACGATGTCTGGGTCCTTGACCTTGAGCAGTGGGCATGGTCCAAGCCGAACATCTCCGGCCCTAGTCCTCATCCTCGAGGTGGCCAATCTCAGGTGCTCAGGAATTAAAATAACTATTCAGCAAACACTGTAGCATCTTTCAGTTAGGACAGGAGAGGGAGGAGGGAATCAGGTAAGATGCCAACGTGCACAAGCCAAAGAGAATTTATCGTTCTTTTTTGCTGGTATTTGTTTTTCAACTTCTAATGGGTTATATTTATTTCCAGTAGCTTTATATTATGCCTCTCTCGAAAGCGTTTACTTTGCTATTTCATTTCTCAAGAGAACCTTGCATTTTATGTGGTTGACACTCTCATGTTAATATTTGATCAACAAAGAATATATTCATTCAGATGAATCATCAGTAATTTGTTCACAGGAGTCAGAACTGATGTGGTTTTGGGAGAATGGAAAGTTTATGGTAACTAGAATACTCTCATGTGGGAGCTGGATAGGCTATTTTCATGTACCACTAAAGCATAGGAGGTCAGATAACTGTGTCTTTGTAGGTTTATTTTAAATTTCTTCCTCTCCCCAGATTGTCATAGATGATGCAACTATCTTAATCCTTGGAGGGTGTGGTGGTCCCAATGCTGTGAGTACTGCTGATGTGGCATTTCCATGCACATGCTGCTAAATGTTCAAAACTTGCTTCCCCTGTCTCATCTTGTAAGAATGTACAGACCATTTCCGTAGTACAGACCATTCCGTTTTCATTTAGAGAATTCCTTTTCCACTTTGGATGTAGTCTTTGCATTTCCTGGTCCTTTTCTCTGCTCTTTTTGGGGCACCGGGAGTGCTTTTAATCAGAGACATTTGTCTCCAGTATTCATATCTATATTCTTCCTACTCCCACTTCGTCTTTAGACTATAACGTTTGCTGCTATCATTTTTTCAAGGAGGAGTGGGACAGAAAAGCTGGTTGATAACTGCCAGAGTTCACATGGAATTTATTTAAGAATGCAGATTCAGAAAGTTATGGATATTATCTACCCTCTCCCCCGCCACCTCTCCATCCCCCTAATAAACGCACACATATAAAAAACATAGGCAAAATTCAAAACCACTTAAAATTGATTTATGGGTCATAAGCATAATTTCATGTGCCAGGGCAGTGGTAATATATGAATGAATGAATGAAGGTTTGAATGAATGAATAGCCAAAGATTTTGCTGTTCTTTCTGAAGAGCCCACACATTCTCTGAAGAGCCCACACACTCTCTAGACCAGACAGCACAGCTTTGAGATTCCAGCTGTGCATGTTTTTGTAACATGTATCACACCTGAGTCCTCTTGTCGGTCCTTCTCTTACAGCTGTTCAAGGATGCATGGTTGTTGCACATTCACTCAGGTCCCTGGGCCTGGCAGCCACTCAAGGTAGAAAACGAAGATCATGGGGCCCCAGAACTGTGGTGCCATCCAGCTTGCCGGGTAAGTGGAGAACTGACAGGCCAGCAGGAGGAGAGGTCCTAAACTGTAAAGCCAAATTAACTTTTCAGATTTCCAAGCAAATTTGTATGGAAATTGAAAACACCTAGATGTCGCAAAAGAGGTGGACATTTGGTCATTTCTCACATATGTGAGCCGCTAGATGGGAAAACTTATGCGGATCCCACTCATCCCTTCAGTGCCAGCTTTAAGCATCTCTTTGTCTATGAAACTTTCTTCAGGATCCCCTAAACAAAAACTGATTCTTCCCCCGACTCTACCCCTATTCTGTAGGCAAGACTCTAATGATAGCACAGGTCACACTATAGCAACAAATTGTTCCCACGTCTGTCTCCCCTCCTAGCCCAGAGGGCAGACTATATCAGTTTAATCTCTATATTTCGGTACCTACAAAATGCGTGCCACATCCCAGATCCTCATGATAAAATTTTGATGGCTGAATGATCAGAGCTAAACAGAGGTCTTGTGTCTTCCAGGTGGGGCAGTGTGTGGTGGTCTTCAGCCAGGCTCCTAGTGGGAGAGCCCCACTCAGCCCCAGTTTGAACTCTCGCCCTTCACCTATCAGTGCCACTCCTCCAGCCCTGGTTCCCGAAACCCGAGAGTACCGCTCTCAGTCTCCAGTGAGAAGTATGGATGAAGCTCCTTGTGTTAATGGCCGCTGGGGAACACTGAGGCCCAGAGCTCAAAGGCAGACCCCGTCAAGTTCCCGGGAAGGGAGCCTTTCCCCAGCCAGAGGAGATGGCTCTCCCCTCCTCAACGGTGGGAGCTTGTCTCCAGGAACAGCGGCTGTAGGCGGCCCTTCCTTGGACAGCCCGGTCCAGGCCATGTCTCCCAGCACCCCCTCTGCCACGGAAGGATGTGACCTAAAAAGGGGGCTTTCTTTGGGCCCCCGACGAGGGTCACTGCCAGACCAGAAAGACCTGCGATTAGGGGCAATAGATCTAGCTTGGGACCTGAAACCCAGTTCCAACATGGATGGTGTGGACAACAGGACAGTTGGGGGCAGTATGAGACACCCTCCTGAACAGACGAATGGTGTGCATACCCCACCACATGTGGCCAGTGCCCTTGCAGGAGCTGTCTCCCCAAGTGCCCTGCGTCGGAGCCTGGAAGCGATCAAAGCAATGTCATCCAAAGGCCCCTCAGCCTCTGCAGCACTAAGTCCTCCTCTGGGGTCTTCTCCAGGCTCCCCCGGGAGCCAGAACCTAAGCAGCGGAGAAACAGCGCCCGTTCCCCGCTCGGGGCCTGCCCAAGGAGATGGACATTCCTTACCTCCTATTGCCCGCCGTCTGGGCCACCACCCTCCACAGTCCTTAAATGTTGGCAAACCCTTGTACCAGAGTATGAACTGCAAGCCCATGCAGATGTATGTGCTGGACATTAAAGACACCAAGGAGAAGGGGCGGGTCAAATGGAAAGTGTTTAATAGCAGCTCTGTGGTCGGGCCCCCTGAAACCAGCCTGCATACAGTGGTGCAAGGCAGGGGTGAGCTCATCGTGTTTGGAGGGCTCATGGACAAGAAGCAGAATGTGAAGTACTATCCAAAAACAAACGCCTTGTACTTTGTGCGAGCAAAGAGATAATGTGTTCTAAATCCCTTTCCCTCTCTGTGGCTTTTAATTTGGAATTTTCCAGTGTGCAAGCATTTGGACTGAGAATTGGGAAAACAAAGGACAAAATTACTCCCATAAACCAAAACCCCAATTCCCAACCTCACTCACTCCAGGCTGGGATCAAATCTCCATTAAGAAAAAAGATTATATATAAACATATAAATATATATTATATAGCCAACTCTGTTTACAAAGAGGGAGAGATCTCCGTCCTGGTTCAGATAAAATTGTTGCTGTGTTTTAGCAGAGGCTGTGCTGCCTTTTTGTACTTTGCTGGTAACTAGACCAAGAATTTAGGGAACAGACTAACATCAGAACTTTCCTACAGAAACTGAAGAGCCCCCTGTAAATCTTTGTGTGGCCTTCTCGGAGTTAGAAAAAGAAAGGGCATGCATAAGATGCACAAGTAGAGGTTTCAGATTCACATCCTTCAGGTGCGGGCAAGGTAAAGTAACCTGTAGGAAATCGTTCTTCTCCTTCTAAAACCACAGAGGACCTGTGAAGACTTCTTTGTAGTAGTGCCCTGTGCTTGGCCCCATTCTGCCCTTGGTGACTGAGGAAAGTTACCCAACAAGGGATTTGTCTTCTGCGCCTGTGTGCCAGGATCATCGTGAAACAATGTTTATGCAGCTGTGCCTGCCCACCTAGTGTGCACTGGTCTTTTGAGTGCTCCCTCCACGTCTCTGAAAATGTTTTGGTGTCTGATTGTGGAATTTTCTGACAATCATATTTGGTTGCAAGTTGCCAAAAACCACATTTGTTCTTCTTTTCCTTCCCTTAAAACTTGATCCTCAGAGGCTGCCTTTTCATTTATAGACTGCTTTTCTTTCTTTTTTTTTTTAATGTATGTGGATTTTTTCTTTTTTTTAGGCCCTAAAACCTTTCTCACTTTCTGTTTCTTTTACAAAGCTCAAGTACCCAGAGAAATCTCTTAGAAATATTTCTGGAACCTTTCTCTGGGGGGCCAGTAGGGAATTCCAAGATGCCAGTATCATGAGAAGTCGTTGAAGCATCAAAAGATGCTGTTTTTTTCCATATGGGCCGCTTTTTACTTTCAAAGCCCATTGGGCACACCCATCTATATTTGTAGAATGTGGAAATTGATCTTAGAAGGGAATCCCAATAACAGTTCCTTCTAGAAATGATTTTTGCCCCTGTCATGACATGCATTTCTCTGCCTGGCTGTTGAGTGGTGATTGCTTGGCCTCTGATGCATGGCTGACCTTGGGAGCAGCTCCTTCATTGTGACTGTCTTGTTCACATGCCACCCAAACAAGGCTTGGGTTTTTACTTTCACGTCATTTCTGAGATAAGGTGCAACCAACTAGAGCATTTCTTTGGTTGATACGGGAAGTTACAAATTACCAGTCTCTAACCCATGGCCTGGACATAGGAGATGTTGGCACCACATAAATGTGGATGTTTGGTTATTTCTTATCAGTGGAAAGAGGATTTTTATTTTGCCTTTAGGATTTAAATTTCAAAGCATTGCATTTTCCATCCTCACACTCCCCTTTGTCTTGTTAACATTTCCCAAGCAAAGCCTGCTGCAGCTGACCCTGGGTCCTGGCATTCACTCAGCACTTAGCAGTCTGTCTGATAAGTGTGTTTTCTCCTGTTACATCATGTTGAATCCTTTCCCCTAGCCATTAGCTTTTACAATGTGGTCTTGGAAGAGCCCCCCTGGTGCCAAGCCCAGGGAAAGGCCAGCTCACAGGGAGGGATATGTATTCCAGAAGCTTCTCTGTGTTCCCTTAGATGAGGAAACTACCATATGCCTACGTACTGTGGTGTCCAGCTGCTTGTAGCTCAGCACTTCGCTTTCCAGACTCCCTGCTCTGGGGCTTTTGCAGCCCTTCTTTGGCAAAGACTGTTAGATCATATGGGATCCTTATTTACAAGAGAAAGCTAGCCTAGAAGATAAGCAATTTTGGCATTATTGCTGCTGCTGAACGTTGTTTATGACATTGCACTTGTGCATGAACAGTGCTTCCAAATTCAGTTCCTATTTAAATAGAAAGTATTTGGAAGCCTGAAAGTTCAGAATCTCAACTTTGTAATCTTTCCCTTTGTCCTGTGGCCTTCCTAAGCCAGCTGTTAGCTTGTTGATTCCTTCTACTTTCCCCAGGTAGGCAGGCATTGAGATGCTGGTTCTCCTAGAAAGTACCCCAGCTCCCTGGAACTCCCTGGCACCCCAGTGTTACCCACACCCCTCAGAACCGGACTGTCTGTTTCCAGCTGTTGAAGGAAAATCTGCCTCGTCTGCACCCAGTGGTGTTCGTCGTGGTGGCTCCTGGGCACTGTGGGCATATACACCTTGGGAGAGCAACTCAACACAGTCAAGGCGATCGTCTCCTCAGGCCACGTGCAGGGGAACTTCAGATGTCTCAGCTGAGTGACTATTTCCACAGCGCCGTGGATGCTTCAGTTGGATCAGATTTAACCGCAGCTCCAGTTTTGACATGATGCCAATTTTGTCTTAAAATTCGCTGAGAAAAATGAGACAGAATTTTTTTTTTAACCCTCCAGGAGCACCTAAAGCAAATATTTATCAGTATTTAAGTATTTAAAATACATTTTGTTTCTACTTGAAGCTTTAACCCCTTCCATTCCTGCAAGTGTGCCTTTGAGAGCCCCTATGTCGAATTGACTTCATTGGCCACCTCGTTGACCTCGTGAGAATTTTAGTCTCTTCCTACCCTCTTGGACAGAGCTTCCGCTTTTCTTATTTTGCAGGCTGTGCGGCAGAGAGGCTTCTGTATTTTCGTTCATATTCTCACCCTTCTACACTTGGGTGGTGGGCTCCATGATCCCCCCCACACACACATTTTGGGAGCACAAATTAGACGGGGAAACAAGCTTAAGTTTAGTTGTAAGGCAATACTGGGCTTACTTTCCTCCCAGCCCTCTGCGGATTGATTTTGATTTTAATGTTTGAGTTTTATATGAAGAGCTGAAACCATGAACTATTTAGGAACTGTGTTGGAACTCTTTAAAATAAAGGAAAGAAGAGGAGGAAGAAAGAAAACCAACGTAAGAAGTCTTGTCTTTGGGGGACAGAATGCCGCCAGCTGACGGAGAACAAAGGGGCGCTTCCCTTTCCTTTCACTCTGTCTTTCTGGGTTTCCTTCTGCTCTGCTGCTTTTCTTCCCCTTAAAGGTGATATTCCTGGTTGGTTTGTCTGTTTGTCCTTGTCTGTGTGGCGATCCTGGCATGGTGATGTGCTCTGCTTTGCATTATCTGTGGTCTCTTACCAGCACACAAGTCAGGGGGAGGATCTGAACACCCAGGGGCAAGGAAGCTGAACTGCAAGGCCTGCGTCCCGGTGCAGCCTCCCCACGAACTGCAGGAGGCATGTTCTGCATGGTCACCAGTAAGTGGCTCCCTCTCACCAGGTTCATTGTCAAATGAAAGCAACCCTTAAGCATTGGCTCCATCTGTACTCTCTCTCCCCGCTCTGCTCCCCTCCCACCAACCAGGGTTCATGTCAGGGCACACCCATTGTGCCCTGGCGAAGCTGGTGCTGTGAGTGATGTTTTCCATACGACTCGGGGGTCCCGGGTGGCTTACCCTGAGATGATCATTTTAGGCACATAAGTGTAGGAATGAAAAGTGGATTTGATTTCATTGATATTTAAATCTGTCAATTTCGTTTTTTGTTAATGTTTTCCCTTGATGACTTTTTAGCAATTTAACAAATAAAACAAAATGGACAGAATTGTCTTACTGTTTTATTAGTAGAAAAGAAAGAAAACTGTGATGGTATTCAGTTGAGGTTGGAAGCAAAGTAGTTGGAAAGCTATTCCTTCTCCTCTAGGAGGGTTGTGCTTTCGGGTAGAGGTGGAGAGTTGCCCTTCCCTGAGGACAGTGCCGTTTAATAGTGAAGCAGCTCTCTCCATCATGCTTGAAGGACTCAGTGTTTCAGAGCCTCAGTACCACCTTGCAGTAGAGACACAGGAGAGGTGAAGAGCTTAGAGGAGAGGCCCAGGGGCCAGGAGACATCCATGCCATCACTGGTCTCCTAAGCAAAGATGAAGATACAGGGCCCCAGGCTCTTGAAACAGCATAGCAAATGGTGGTTGAGAACACAAGCCTGAAGTCCTAGTGGCCTGTGATCTAATCCTGCCGCCTTCTGCTTACACTTAACTTTGGGTGCAAGTTTCCTCACCTATAGAGTTGTTCCTGTCTTACAGGATCATGAGGATTAATTGAAGTTGTGTATGAAAAGCACTAGCACAGTGCCTGGCACATAGTGCTCAATTGATGGTGGCTGTTATTCATACTTAGCGCTCGAAGAAGATATGGGGTCTTGTAGGAAAGGGCTGGACTCAGTGTGTAAATTGTTTTAAGCATGCCAATCTAAGGATTGTGCTTGTTCTCAGTTGTCTAGGTCATCTTTTAGACGTCGCCATGAGAACCTCTGAGGCTATTGCCTCCTGAGAGTAATAAGTAGCATCTGCTGCCATAGGTCGAGTCAGAATTGGCTCAGTTGTCTAGTCTCCCTTTTGGACTTTATTCTTTGGTTTGCCAGTTGAATTCAGCCTCTGGCACATAATGTATTCTTCTGCCTGGATTCAGAGGCACACTCAGTTGGCTTCCACTGCGGAAATGTCAGTTAGGGGCTGATGACATGACTCTGCCCACCCGTGTTGGGGCCTGGGAAGAGCCAGGCACCATGAGGGTAGGGACTACAGCCCTGGAGCCACTTGCTGAGTATGTGCCAGTTTTTTATACCCCTGAGTGTTTGTGTCAAGCACTGTTAATTCTTTTCATTCAGTACATACTAACTATCAGCCTTGTCGCTGGCTCAGGTGCTGTAAGCCTGCAGCTCTTATCCTATCTGCACGTTTGTTTTCCAAGGCTGCAGGATGAAACTTTTCCATTTGTAACAACATGTGATCTGATGCTTTCTATGCTGTTTACTCTACTTTGAGGCACATAACAAACCAGAGGGTGGCGTGAGGAAGGGCCTTGGGTGCAAAGGGCCTAGCACTAGGTGTTGGCAGCTACTGAGATGGTGGTGGTAGGAGTAGAATGGTTGTTTTGATTGCTTCCACAGTTGCCCTTATGGAAGGGTTGCACTTGCTTCTTGTGGATCTGTTGGTCTGAACAAGGTCCAGTGGGTAGAAGCTCTAGGGAAGAGATTCCAGGGTCATTGGGAAGAACTTTGTTCTGGTCAGAGCTCTGTGTAGTGGGTGGAACCAGTTTGGCATCATTGGAGGAATTCAAGCATTGCCTGGATAGTCAGTCTGTGGGATGCTATAGAGGAGATGATGTTGGGTGAACAGAGTGCCAATGGTAATTGGTGGTCCTGGGGAAGTCCCCACATGCCCAGCCTTCATGGCAGGTCAGTCCCATAAGGCTCCCTGACTGCATCCTAATTCAGTCTCTCATGCCAGAGACTATGGACAGCCTCTGATGAGCATGTTCCTCTTGCTCTGAAAGAGATCAGAACATGAAGACAGCAATGTGGTCGGCCCCGGGTCAGAGGATGTGTGGGAGCAAAGAAGGGGGAACTTGGCTGATAATGTTGAGGAGAACACAGCTCAAAGAAGACGCATGACTCACCCAAGGCCTTGCAGGAGTCGGCAGCCACTGCCTTCCCGTGTAGGCCTAGCACCATGCTCCCTGGCCACTCCCCCGGGTACTGAAGGGCCACATTTGGGTCAAAATTACAGCACCTGGCCAGGGAACGGGCAGCTCCACACTGTCCTTTCTCCTTCCTGGGTCTTTGCAATCTTATCCAGCTGGCTCTGTGAGGAGGCAGTGCAGGAATCATCAACTCAGACAAGAAGACCAAGGCCTTGCACATACCACTACCCCGAGCAAGCTCCTCAGCCGCCTGCCTCATATCACCCTAATCCAGGGAACCCGGGGAAGCCCAGGCTCTGAGCATCGTTGGGTCAGGCAGGACAAGAGGCATCACCCTGAAATCTTGCAGGCTGGCCTGCTTTTAGTGCTGCCACATGTGACTGCAGTGTGCCCTTGCTTCTCTGTGCCTCTCACCACCTGCAGGCAGAGGGGAGCATCCCCAGCTAAGGTCTGCCTTCTGCTCTTCTCCTTAGAGTATACCACTGACAAAAGCGGTTCAGCATTCTTGTGGATTCTTGGTGAGGTAATGATTTTACCATTGTTGGAAGTGTTCAGGCAGAGACTAATCATTTGCATGGGAGGGGATGACAGAGTTGATTTATGCATCAGATAAGAATGGGATCAAGGGACCCCTACATGCCCTTTCAACTCTCGAGAAGTGGTTCTGTGGACTCAGAAAGGACTTCCTAAAGAGGCTGCAGGACAGGGACATAGGCACGGACTTTAGACCAAAGGAAAGACCTTGGTCCAAAAGATGGCCCTGTCACTTTGAGCTGGGGCAAGTCATCCACCTCTCTGAGCCTCAGTTTTATCACTAAAAAGCAATGATGCCTCACAAGTTAGCAATTTAGCTGGAACCAGCAGCCAGCCTATGGAGTGGGTGTGATTCCCCAAAAGACCACGTGGGGGCACCCTGTGAAAGGTTTTGAGTCCTGGGCGCTCTATCAGAGGCAGTCTTGAGAAGGAAACTGAATGAGGTGGAGGAGAAAAATTACCCGTTTCTCTCCTGCCTCTGTTGGTAAAGCCTGGGAAGGACCCCTTTTCTGGCCTCTGCCATGCTTCTGAGCACCATCAGGCTGGTGAGCCTGCCCTCTGCCCCAGCCCCCAGCTGTGGGAAAGCCAGTATTTTCCCTGTGGGGCTGGGCCCTGGGCTTGGGCACTGGGCCCAGGCCCTGTCAGCATGCACAAAGCTGAGCTAATGTTTTAAGTGAACGCCTAAGAGGCCTGGCAGAGTATGCCATGCCCCCCGTCTCCCCCCGGGAACCTGTCTGCCTACCCACTGCAGGGAAGAGAAGGAGGCGTAAGAGCCCAGCCTTTCCAGGCAGAAGCCTGGGAGGAAGAAGGAAGCTCCTGCCCAGGGCTGGGGAGCCAGGGCTGCCATCCACCCATTGGCAAGGCCAGGAGAGCCCAGGACTGCTCTGGGGATCGTTCATTCTCAGCATGCATTCCCTGAGCATGCACTGACCTCTGAGGCACGTGGACACACACGTGACTCAAAAGAAACGTGCCCCTGGAGGAGCTCACAACCTCACACACCAGGGTGGTGTCACATTGGGCTGAACAAAGATGACAAATCCTGAGCTTCTGAAGCCAAAAGATAGGAAAGAGGTAGAGTCTAGAACTGTCTGCAACCAACACCGCCAGCCAGGGGTGGGACAGCTGTTCAGGAAGTCAGAGGGCTAAGAAGTTGGTCTTCTCGCTGCAGCTTCACCCTGCTAAACTGAGGCAGGGGGCAGATGAGGATAGAGCCTTTCTGGGGGTTCCCAGATGGGTTGGGTCCAGGCCTGGCTTCTGGCAGTCGGTGGTGCAGGATGTTGACAGGCCTGCAGGACTCAGACTGGACAGACAGACTTGCTGTGCTCCAGGAAGGGTGCAAAAGGGCTGTGGAAGGTCTTGCATGTCCAGGGGCCCGTGCTTGGGGCTGAGGACAATGCAGAGTGACCTGTGTGGGTTTGATGACCAGAGGTCATATCCTCAGACGTAGCAGGGAAAGAAGCTCATGACCAGAATCCATGGTGGGAGGAGAACATCTCTGACAGGCCAGCACGAGTGCGGCCGTGGCAGAGGCACGGAGGAGATTCTCTCTGGAGCAGGAGGCCCACAGAGGCCCAGGAGGGCTGATGCCCAAGGAGTGGGAACCCCCCACCCCACCACACTTCCCTGGCATTTGGGTAAGCCCCGCCACCCCCTCCCCACACCCCACTGAACATGAGCCCCAGGGCAAGAGGAGGGGAAGATGAAAAGAAACAGCTGTGAAGAGACAGTGTTCAAGCTATAGAGAATGAGAAACCACTGAATTGAAGCTTACCAGGAAATTACCAGATTAAAATGTCTGCATGGCGGAGACAGGTTAAACTGAGTCGGAGGAAACAAAGCTCTCTTTCTTAAACCTCTCAGTCAGTGAAGGTAAAAACTTGTACTCCAATTAGAAGGAGAGAAGTCAGATAAAGTGCTTGGGAGCCCCAAGAACCAAGGATAAGAGGAATTATGGCAAGTGCTGGGGGAAGAAGGGAAAAGGGTGGGTACTCCTACAGAGGGAACAGCCCATGCAAAGGCACAGAGATCCGAGTGTGACTGGGCCTTGTGGAACCTTGCAAAGGTCATTGTGACTGGAGTGGACAGGGCAGAACTGCAGAATGAGTGGGAGATGGGGGGGGACAGTCAGGGCCAGGAATGGGGGCCTGGACCAAGGCAGTGACAACAACGAGGATAGAGCATATGGGAAGAAAAATCAGCTTCTGGTGGCCAACTGGATCTAGGGGTGGAGGCGGAAGTGTCTGGCCAGCTCTCTTCCCTGCATTAAGCAGATATATAGTACCTACTGTGTGCCAGGCACTGTCCCTGTCCTGTGGAGTTTACATTGCAGTGGGGGTTGGGGGAGAAGGGACAGACAAATATGTAAACAAGTAAGCAAGATCATTCCAGATGAGTATCATAAAAATAAAAATGGGATGTGACAAAAGTGTGATGGAGTGGGGCTCATCGGCCTTTCTGAGGAGGCGACATTTCAGTTGAGACCTGAACGTAAGAAGCGGCAGCCATGGGAAGATGGGGGAAGAGCATCCTATACAGAGAGAACAGCAAGAACAAAGGCCCTGAGGCCAGCATGAATTCTGACAAGTTCAAGGAGGAGAGGAAAGGCCATTTTGGCTAGAGTATGTGAGTGGGAGCAGAGTGTGCAGATGGGCCTTGTAGTCTATGGGGGGGCGGGTGGTGGACATTATTCTAGGTGCAGTGGGAAGCCATTAGGGAGTTTTAAGCAGGTGAGTGACAGATGAGGCTATTCACATCAAGGACACCAACCTTGCTGCCAGGTCCTGGCCTGGCATATCCCAGCCTCAAAAGAGCTCCCTGGGTATGATTTGGAAGTTCCAGCCCCAAATCTTATATTGAGATAGAATCTGGACATGTTTAATTTGCCCCTTCTCTGTACCCTACTGCCCTGCTTATACATGCAGTTGTGTAGTTATTTGATTTTAGTCCCCACCAGTGTGTGGAATACACAAGGGCAAGGTGTGTATCTCTTTCACTGTTGTGTTCCCAGTGTCTGGCCTGGCACAGAGAGTGCTTGTAAATACTTGGCAAATGCACATCCTGTCCACTCATGCCTGGAATGTTCACCCTGCCTTCTAACGGGTCTGTCTTTCAGGCTCACCTTCTTCAGGCCATTCTCTAAGCTGTAGCCATAGCCAGTCAGTCAGTCAACACATTTTTATTGTTTTTACTAAATGTCAGACATATTCTAGGTAGTAGGGATCATTATGGACTGCATTGTGTCCTCTCCCACTAAAAAGTTCATATGTTGAAGTCCTAGCCCCCCGAGTACCTCCGAATGAGGTCTTTACTGGGGTGATTAAAGTAAAATGAGGTCATTAGGGTCAATATGACTGGTGTCATAAAGAAGAGAAAATCTGTTCGTGGACTGGTACAGAGGGAAGACCATGTGAAGACAGAAGATGGCCACCTGCAAGCCACAGAGAGAGGCCTGGAACAGCTCCTCCCCTCACAGTCTTCGGAAGGAATCACCGCTACCAACACCTTAATCTCCGATTCCGGACCTCCGGAACTGAGGAAGTACATGTCTGTTGAAGCCACTCAGTCCGTGGCACTTAGTCACTGCTCTAGGAAACTACTCCAGGAACAAAAGAGAAGGAAGAGGCAAGGCCCCGATCCTCAAGGAGCGTGTGTCCTCGGTGAAGGAGTCAGACAATAAATTTTAGGATTTCAGGATCAAAAACAGGATGGTGTGAAAGAGTGAGCTTGGGGCTCGGGGACAGATCCTTGAGTGGTGGAGGGGAAGGCCTCTGTGCGGGTGACATTCATGCCGAGGCCTGAGCAAGGGGAAGCAGCTGTCGGTGTGAGGCGCTGGGGGTGCTGCAGCACAGAGGCCCCAAGGGGGAGCAGAAGGCAGGGCCGCTGGAGTACAGTAGACGCGGGCAAGAGGGTGGTAGTTGAAAGGAAAGCAAGAGGTGGTTGGGGGCGGGTCACAGAAGGCCTTGAAGGAAGGCATGGAGTTTAGATTTTATTCTGAGTACAATGAAAACTATTGGAAGACTATGATGGGTGTGATATACTGGATTTATGGTGCAAAAAGATCACTCTGGTACCTGTGTGGTGTCCCAGAGAGCAAGCAGGGAAACGCCGAGGGAAGCAGGTGCAGAGTCCAGGCAAAAGATGGAAACACAAATCTGACCCTGGCCCTTCATGTACCCTCCCTGGGTGTCCCACCCACCCCCACCCCTGCCTTCCGGATCCTCCAGCCTGTGTGTGAGTCTGCCCACCTAGGCCACCTCCTCCAGGCTGGTGACTGTGTCCCTGCCTTGATAAATCCTCTTCTTGAAGCCTTGTGGGACCACGTCCAGGAGGTGCTCAGTCAATTTGGGGGAAGACCAAACTGTGAAGAAGTGAGTGGATTAATCTGAGAGTTCTACACTAGAAAGGCCCGTAGGTGGATGGTCCGTCTGCTTTACTTGAGTCCCTAAGAGGAGGAGCAGCTTGCTTAGCGAGACACAGTTTAATGGTCAGAGGGGCATAGGAGAGGGGAGCTCACCAGACCAAGGTGGTTCACAAGCATCCTTCTGCAATGCAATTCTGACCACCTCACTCCCAGGCGCCCACACTGCCTGGCTTCCTGTCCTCAGCTGTGGTGTTTATCTAAGTGAGGTCTGTGGACCCGGTTATGGACTGAATTGTGTGTGTCCCTCCCACACCCCCAAGCCCGTATGTTAAAGTCCTAACCCCCAATGTGACATTTGGAGTTCGGGCCTTTAATGAGGTAATTAAGGTTAAATGAGGCATAATGGTGGGACCCTCATCCAGTATTACTGGTGTCCTTGTAAAGAGAGGAAAAGACACCAAGGGTGTGCATGTATAGAAGAAAGGCCATGTGAGGACACTGAGAAGGCAGCTGCCTGCAAGCTAGGAAGCAAGGCCTCCCCAGAAACCAACCACGCTGGCACCTTGGTTTTGGACTTCCAGCGGCCAGAACTGTGAGAAAATAAATTTCTGTTGTTTAAGCCCAGCCCGCGGTATTCTGTTACGGCAGCCTAAGCAGACTAGTACAGAGCCCGACTGCCCAGTGGTCTTGGTAAATGCCCGGGCTCACAGGTCCATCCAACGCCCTGAAGCAGAATCCCGGGGGGAAAAGAATCCATATTTTGGCCAGGCTCCTGGTGCTCACTGAAGTGTCCTCTCCGTGAGCTCCTGAGTGCAGTGAAGACTGATTCCCCTAACCCTCTGGCCACTAGCTCGTCTGACTGCCAGCCTCCCTCTCGGTGCCCAAGAGGACTTCACATCTTATCTGGCCTCTCGGTTAGCCGGCAAGCTCATTCTGCCAAGTTGCTTCATTCCCTCTCACTCTCACTGAGCCCTCCATGAGCCAAACTGGGGTGGGGCTGGCTGTGAAGTCTGGAAACCCAGAGATAAGTCAGATCTCAGCCCTGCCACTGAGGCACTCCTGGTCCATGGAGAGAGCTCCACACAGCTGTAAAAATATGCCTGACCCTGGGCAGATGTGGTAAGAACTGCAAGAAGGGGAACCTGGGAGTATGGGCAATGGTTTCAAGCTGCAGAATCCTGTCAGATGGTTATTCATTTGTTGCATTTGTGCCTAGCTGTAGTGGAAGCAAGTTGAGGGCAAGTGCCCTGGCTTATACGTCCTCGTCCCCTCTACCCCGTTGGACATAATGGGCCTCAATGATTTGTGAGTTCGTGGCCCTCTGCCTGCTTTCAGCTTTAGTGGGAACAGCCCTCCTAGTGGCTTGGGGCAAAGTTTTAAGAACACAAAACCCAATCTGGCAGAACAAATACATACTTCAGAGTCCAGGAACCCTGGGTTCTGAGTCTAGTTTTCCCACTGACCACCTGTGTGGTGTGACCTCAGAATATTACGTTGTCTGAGTTTTCTCACTGTAAGAGAAAAGAGGGATAATGATATTTCCTACACAGATTTATTTACAGAACTAAATGAGGTAACCTCTATGAAGCTCCCACTGCCTGGCACTTAACAAAGGTTATTCCTGTGAAGATACTGATAAAAATTAAGTGTAATAGACAACCTCTCAGCAATGACCCACTTGCATCCTGTCCAACTGACGGGCGTTTACTGAGCACCCGCCTACTGGGCAACAGGCCGGGTGCCCATTGTTGGCACAGTGGAGAGGGGCTCATGGCCTCAGTGCTGAAGCGTCAGCTCCAGGAGGGCAGGGACAACGTCTCACCCGCCATTGTATTCCCAGCAGGTCGAACTGCCAGGGACGTAGTAGGTGCTTATTGTTGAATGAATGGGATCAATCAATCAATCAGTCAATCAATCAACGACTGGAAGGTACAGTCCAGTGAGCCTGCCTCTGACTCACTTTTGAGAGCTTGAGCAAATCCCTCGAGCCCTCTCAGCTGCTTGTTCCCCATCTGTGAAGCCAGAGGTGTCTAACTCATCTTGAGGTCCTGCCGAACAGGATTATTAGAGCAATAATAGCAACAATAATGAGTAAACTTGAGCACTGCTATGGGCCGGCACTGTCGTAAAGAACCCTGGGAGGTAAGAGTATTTGACCTTTACTTGATAGAAGAGGAAACTCGTCTCTGAGACACCGAGCGGCAGGCAAGGCTCCTGGAGAAGGGGGATGAGATCAAGTTTTGGAGGAAAAGCTGGGGCTCGGAATGAGCAATGGAGGAGAAGACCCATGGCCCAGAGGCGCAGGTCCTATTCAGGGTGCCCCGGCGCAGTGGTAGCTGCAGATGCAGGAGAGACCAACCCCGCCCCCCGCGTCTCCATGACAACAGCCTCCCCAAGCGTCTCAAGCACCGGCGCCAGGGCTGGCGGCGCGCGCCGAAGCAGGACGCAGGCCGGGCGGAAGCGGCCCGGCGCGCTGGGCGGTGGGATCGCGGGGCGGGCCTTTAAAGGGACAGCCTCTGCCCCCGCCGGTTCGCTCGCGGGGACGGCCCACGATCCGGGCTGGATGGCTCTGGGAGTCGGGATCGAGGAAGTAGAAGAGAAGCAGGGCTGTGTGACCGCCCTGGAGGTGACAAGGGAGAGAGGGGCTGTGTAAATGCCCTCCGGGGCAATAATGGGATGGCTGTCCCCCAGGGAGCAATACGGGAGAGAAAGGACTATGGAATTGCACTTTCTGGGTAGTAAGAGGGAGAAAGGAGAGTGTAACCCCCCAGAACAGCGAGAGGGAGCTTGGACTCCAAAAATGCTAATCGGGATAATAAGGGTGGGGCTCCGTAACTGCTCCGCCCCGCAAGGAGAGAGCTGGGGCTCCACGCGAGGCAGAGCGCAGGTTAGGGGGTCACAGGTTCAGTTTAGGAGAGGTACCCTCTCCCGTTCCCTACTCTCAGCATTCTGCCATCTTCCTACCCCGTCGGGGTGCCCAGCCATGGCCAGACCACCTGCCCCGGGCTCAGTGGTTGTCCCAGACTGGCACGAGAGCGCCGAGGGCAAGGAGTACCTGACCTGCATCCTGCGCAAGAACCGCCGGCGGGTGTTTGGTAAGTCACCCCCTCCCCCAAAGCCTGTCACCCCCTGGGGGCAGCAGAGAAGCAGGGCAGTGACGGCCTGCTCCACAGCACTCCTCAGCCTTGGGGACCCCTGGAAGTCCTATCCCCACTACCCCCCCACTACCAAATCTCCTTAGAACTAATTCCATCATCAGAGCCAGGAACATGGAAACAGCCAAAACCCTGCCAGGAACCACTGTCACCAGAGAGGCTGTTGAGCCCTCGCCCCACGCCAGGCCCTCTGCTGGGCACTTTACACAATGAACTCCCATCTAACCTCAACAGCACAACTTAGAGACTTGCCCAAGATCCCCTAGCAGGTAGAGACAAGCCTCTTCCATATCCTGCTATCTGCAGGATAAGACACTCATTTTCCCCAGGATGAAGCCGACTAACCCAGACAGGGCCAGGATGACAGGCCAGCGAAGGGTCTGGCATCAGTGTGAGAGTCCCCCTCTGGACAGGAGAGACAGGCACTAGAAGGCGTAAGACCAGAGACTGGGAGAGCAGCCCACACCTTAGAACTTTCAGATCTTACACCTACAGACGTATCATAATGTAGACAGGTTTTTTGCAAGTTTTAAATTTAAAACATTCATAAAGACATCAACACATTGATTCTAAGGAGTTTATTTATAGTAACTGAGAATACTTTTGCTAGAATTTCTCCACAGAGGAAAGAATTATGAAAAACCTTGTTTTCACATGTGGGAAATCTAGAACATGTGATAATAGTATCAATAAAAACCATCTCAAGCCAGCCTTGATGGCCTAGCAGTTAAAGTTTGACGCACTCTGCTTTGGCCGCCCAGGTTCAGTTCCCCAGGCACGGAACCACACCATTCGTCTGTCAGTAGCCATGTGGTAGCGGCACACATATAAGAACTAGAAGAATTTACAACTATACACAACTATGTCCTGGGGCTTTGTGGGGGAGAAATGAAGAAAAAGGAGGACGGTTGGCAATGGATGTTAGCTTAGGGTGAATCTTCCCCTACAAAAAAAAAATAATAATGATAACTTAAAAAAATAAAATAACCTAAAAACCATCTCATGCATCAAACCTAAAAATAATTTGTTTTTGAGGCCAGCCCAGTGATGCAACAGTTAAGTTTGCACGTTCCACTTTGGCAGCCCAGGGTTCACCAGTTCGGATCCCAGGTGCGGACCTACACACCACTTGTCAAGCCGTGCTGTGGCAGGCATCCCACATATAAAGTAGAGGAAGATGGACACAGATGTTAGCTCAGGGCCAGTCTTCCTCAGCAAAAAAAGAGGAGGATTGGTGGCAGATGTTAGCTCAGGGCTAATCTTCCTCAAAATAAATAAATAAAAATAAAATAATAATAATAATAATAATTTGGTGTTATTTGGAGCGGGTCTTGGCCCAGCTCACAGAGCACAGGTGTCCTCAGCAGAGCTACTCGTCTGGGGATGCTGCTTGTGTCCCGGGCCTCTGTAATGAGTATAGAGAACCACGGGTGGTTGGCACTGAAAAAGCCCTTAAAGATGAGGTTGTCCAGCCCAGGGTCTTATGGAGCAAGTACAGGTTGACCCCCTGACCCCACCTGGCTCTCTTCTTGCCCCAGGCCTGCTTGAGCGACCAGTGCTGCCCCCACCCGTGGCCATTGACACAGCCAGCTACAAGATCTTCGTGTCTGGGAAGAGTGGCGTGGGCAAGACAGCGCTGGTGGCCAAGTTGGCTGGCCTGGAGGTGCCCGTGGTACACCATGAGACCACTGGTGAGTCCATCCTTGGAGGCCTTCCCTGGGATGGAGAAAAGACTCTGGCCCTCGACCTCACAAGCTTGGATTTATAACCAGACCTGACATTTACTCTGCAGCCTTGGAAAGTCACTTCACCTCTCTGAGCCTACAGTGGCTCCTCTGTCCAACAGGGATAATAGTACCAACCCCATGGGGGTGTTGTGGGATCGGTATTAGTGATAGTGGTGGTAACATGCTTAGCATTGAGCTGGCACAATGTAAGTGCTCAGAAAACACTAATCTCCCTTTCTTGTTTCCTTCCACTGGATGCTGAATGACCATGATGTTGCAGCATCCTCCAGTATCCCGGGGCCTTTGGGTCCCCTGTCCATACGAGTGAAACTGCTTTCTCATGGGTAGGGCTAGGGCTGGATCTCCCTGGTAGACTGGGCTCCTCCAGGGCAGGCCGGTTTCCCCCATCGGACTGAGAATTCTCCCAGGTCAGCGACTATGCCCTCCCCGTCAGACTGGGGACCCCCCCAGGGCAGGGACAGATCTCTTCTTTCTATTCCTTCCTGGCACCCTGCCCCTCTCCACCTCCACGTCTCCCATGCTGAGTGGCTGACCCCGGCCTCCCCAGGCATCCAGACCACCGTGGTATTTTGGCCAGCCAAACTGCAGGCCAGCGACCGTGTTGTCATGTTCCGCTTTGAGTTCTGGGACTGCGGGGAGTCTGCGCTCAAGAAGTTTGATCACATGCTGCCGGTGAGCAGGCAGGTGGGCCTGGGTGGGTCCGGGAGGGGCTGGTTGCCTGAGGTGGACTTCTGAGAACAGGTCTGAGCCCGGGCTGCCTGATCTGCAGGTCAGAATCGGGCATGAATGGACTGAGGGCGCTGCCCTGGTTGGGAGAGCTCTGAGCTGGCGTTAGGGACTGGGTCTCCACCTGAGCTCTGCCCTGGGACCAGCAGTCCCGGCTCTGGGCCTCAGTTTCCCCAATATGTGAAAGGAGGGATTGTGCTGAGACTTCTCAGGGCCCTGCAGCTGAGAGCACAGTTCTGGTCCTGAGGTTACGAGCTTCACATCAGCCTTCCATCCCCAGGCTTGCAAAGAGAAAACAGACGCTTTCCTCTTCCTCTTCTCTTTCACCGACCGTGCCTCCTTCGAAGATCTCCCTGGACAGCTGGCCCGAGTAGCAGGTGAGGCCCCCAGTGTCGTCAGGATGGTCATCGGCTCCAAATATCCTTTTGGTGGCCCCTAGGGCTGTCAGAATGCCTGCTTGGCAAGGCGCAGAGCAAGGGGGTCAGGGACCCTTCCTCTGGCCCACCGTGGGGTCCAGCCCCAGGGGCTTTATCCTAAAGGCTACAGCAGGGCCTTCCCTAGACCCTGAGTGTGGGGCTCCAGGGAGGAAGGAGAAAGCTGGGTTTGATGGGGCGGTAAGCAGAGGCTGCTGGCCAAGCTCCTTAACCCTCATCCAGGTTTGACCAGTACATGCACACAGATGTGCCTGAGCGTGACCTCACAGCCTTCCGGCAGGCCTGGGATCTGCCCCTCCTGCGAGTGAAGAGTGTGCCAGGGCGGCGGCTGGCAGATGGACGCACGCTAGATGGGCGGGCTGGGCTGGCTGACATTGCCCATGTGCTCAACGGTCTGGCGGAGCAGCTGTGGCACCAGGACCAGGTGGCAGCTGGCCTGCTCCCCAATCCCCCAGAGAACACCCCCAGCTGAAGGGTGGTGGCATCATGAGCCGGCACCTGTGATCCCCACTCCCGACCCTCAGGTGACCCCGAGCAGAGGGCAGGACCCAAGGCCTAAGGCTGGGGCATGCATATAGATCTCATCAGAGGGCCAGAGGGGCCTGGTCAGGGTGGATGGTGGCCTGAAAGGGTCTTGCCCCAGCAGCACTTTCCTGGCAGAGTTCATGGCAGTGATGTGGGGGCACAAAGGTCTGAGGGCATCTAGGTGCCTGCTGGCCTTCTCTCTCTGCCCCGGGGCTCTAGGCTCTTGAAACTGAGGAACTGTATGGGAAGGGCCCCAGGGCTTAAACGTCCTCCCCAACCTCCTGCTGCCCTTCCCGCTTCTGTAGCACCCAGGGGGGGCAAGTGTGGGGAGGGGTGCCTCTGGGCCCTGCACCTCAGTGACTTCAATCAAGAGCCTGCATTAGCTGAGGTAACGCCATCTGCTGCTCCAGATAAACCTCAGTGGCATACTGCTAGAGTTTTTTTCTTGCTTATGTCTCACTCTGGTGGAGCGGGAGGTGGGTGTGGGGCTCTGCTGCACACACTCATTCAGAGCCCCAGGCTCTGAGATCTTCAACACGTGGCTTCCCAATTTGCCCTGGGGCATCAGCATCCAGTCTGCAGACAGAAGGAGTGCATGTGGAAGGTCACCTAGGAGGTTCCTAGGGATCTGGCCTAGGCTGCTGTGCCTCATTCTGCTCACATTCCATCGGCAAGGACCTAGTCACATGGTCACACGGGGCTGTAGGGGGAGGCTGGGAAATGCAGTCCACCTGTGTGTCCAGGAGGCAAGCCCCTCACTCTGTAGTGCCTTTCTTGATCGTGAAGCTATCAGGCTAGGCTTAGGACAGGGGCCCTGCTGGCCTAGGGGAATCAGAAAGCATCCTTGGGCAGGGCCAGGGACTGGACCAGGTCTTGGTCAGGGAGGCCAGTGAACTTGGCCATGCTTGTGTCTCACCCCCGCTCATCAGCTAGAGACACTGATGCGTGGTGGGGTGCCGACAAAGGGAGCCTTATATACTCTTACTCCCTGATGACACCCCATCTGGCCCCATAGATGGAGCCCCGGGCTGAGGCCTGGCCTGAGTCTAACCCAGCTGGAAGGGCCCGGGCCAGCCAGCTGACCCTTGGAGCCTCCTCTTGAGAAGGCAGCCCCTCTGCCTCTCCACACTCACACGCATGATCATGTGCTCACACGCACCAGCACTTGTCCCAAAACGCCGCCCACTCCTCCCTCCCGGACCACAGGAGGCTCGCACAGACTCACCCTGCTCACGCTCCTGAGCACGCTGCCGGCCTACATGGCACTGCTTGCAAGTCTGTCCACGCTGGGCACTGCCCAGAGATTTGTCAGCCCTTCCAGGGCCTAAAGGACTGATTTCAACCCCTTCTTATCCTTAATTCACGTTCAGGGCTGAGACCTGAGCTTATCCCGTACGCCAGAGAAGGAATGTCCTGGGCAGGACCCCAAGGCTCACAGCCCCCGCAGTCCCCAGGCTGGCTCCTGCTCCTGGGCCATAGACCTCCCCACTGCAGCCTTCAGTTCTGCTTTGAGCCCTTTCTCTCTGTTCTTAGCCCCAGTAGACCTTTCCCCACCAGGCAGAGCAAGGTGTGGGGTGGAATGCGGTGAAGGTGGCCTCTGGGCCTGAATGTGACCCTCCAGCTACAGGTACTGTGTTGTGGCACCAGCTACCCTATATCCCAGCCAGTTATCTCTGGGTTTAAGACACCCCCAGAAAGGAAGCTTCCGCATCCTTCTTGGGCACCATCTCAGCTAAGAGCCTGAAGGTTGCTCTGGAGAAATATCCCAGAACCTCCCCACGGCAGGGCAGGCCAGGCCAGTTTCTCCTGGTTACTACTGCTCCCGTCGGAGGATCAACCTCAGCCACCTTCGCCCCAAACCAGAGGTGAACAGTTCCCTTCACGGTCTCCCTGGGTAACAGCAAAGTGGAGAGGGCAATGGGGTGGGACCTGGAGCCACTTCAGTATTTAGTAGGCTACCCCCAGGGGCCTCCACAGAGGGCAGGACTGGGAGCCTGAGGGAGGAGGGATCTGCAGAGCCATAATTCTAGGAGCTGGTGGCTGTGCCTGCAGGGTCGTCTGTGGGCAGGGTCATGTGGAGAGTGAGTGAGAAGAGAGTGTGTGTACATGCCTGGATTCAGGCCAGCTTCGTGGGCCTGCCACCTGAGCAGTCCACAGGGCCCGGCACTCAGAGGGGCCCCACACCTGGTTTAATGCTCTGCTCTTGCTATCTCGAAATTCTGGATACCACAAATTATGTAGCAAGTCCTGTGCATGTTGTCCAGGAAGAGGGTCTGGGCTCCAGGTAAAGCTCCTGTCTCAGAGCCTTGGCGACCCTGATGGCCTAATCGTTAGAGTTCAGTGCTCACCACTTCTGCTGCCAGGGTTCACTTCCTGGTCACGGAACCACACCACCCATCTGTCAGTTGCCATGCTGTGGTGGTGGCTCACACGGAAGAACTAGGATGACTTACATCTAGCATATACAACCATTACTGGGGCTTTGGAGAGTGAGAAAAAAAAAAAAGGCCATCAGGAAGTGCCTTCTCCCCACTTTGGTGGCAGAAATTTCACCATTAGGTTAAGCCTCCCATCGGCTCAAAGATAAATATCCCTCCACTTGCCCCTCCCCCTCCGAGTCCCCCCCCACCCCCAGGCTTCCTGGAGGGGAAAGGTGATGACTGTGTGCCCAAGCTGACTTAGAGGGGAACTTTGGGAAAAGGGTAGCTGTGCTTGGTCCCCAGGGCCCTGGACCCTCCAGACTTTGGGGCTCTGGAGGGAAGCCGGTGGGGAGGGACTGTCTTCTGAGGTGGGGGTGAGGGTGTGCTGTGGCCCAGCCCTGCTGCTGTTTGTCCCAGAGTCAGGACTTCCCATCCCCCTCCTCTTCCCTCCCCAAAATGGGCTCTCAGGGAGTCCCCAGCCTTTCTCTACAGAGGGGGAGTACTGTGAACTGAATGTCCGTGTCCCCTCAAATTTCTATATTGAAATCCTAATCCCCCCTGTAATGGTATTAGGGGCTTTGGGGAGGTACTCAGGTCATGAGGGTGGAGCCCTCACGAATGAGATTAGTGCTCTTAAAAAAGAGACCCCACAGAGCTGAGGCCACCCCATGGCCTAGTAGTTAAGTTCAGTCAATCTGCTCTGAGTCCTGGGTTGGGTTCCCGGGCGCAGACCTACACCACTCATCAGCGGCCACACTGCTCATCAGCAGCATACAAAACATACAAAATATACATACAAAACATACAAAATAGAGGGAGACTGGCACAGATGTTAGTTCAGGGCGAATCTTCCTCAGCAAAAAAACAAAAAGAGAGAGACTCCCCCACAGAGCTCCCTAGCCCCTTCCACCCTGCAAGGACATAGAAAGCTCTGGCGATAGACCAGGAAGAGGGCGCTCATCAGAATGCAACCATGCTTCCCAGCCTGCAGAACGGTGAGAAACAAATTTCTGTTGTCAATAAGCTACCTAGTATATGGCATGCCGCCATGTTATAGCAGCCGCCATGGACTAAGACAGGGAGGCTAAGGCCCAGAGGGGGTCAGGCACTTGCCCAAGGGTGCAGAGCCATGAAGCAGCCCTGATGCCCTTAGCCCTCTGCACCCCTCCTCCCGTGGACCGTCCTTCTGCCTCATCCCCTAGTGCTGTCTTCTGGGTCCAGCCCCTCATAGGCCCCACCTGGTCCTCCCTGCTTTCCCAACCAGAAGCCTGGCACTGCCTGCAGGAGGGGGAATACGGTGCTGGCGCCCGGCTACTCCCTCTCCTTCTGTTTTTCTCCTCCCCCACGGGGGGGGGGGGGGGGGAGCTGCTAAAGGAAGCTCCTGCTTGCTGCCAGCAGAGCCTGGCCTAGAGGGCAACAGGGAGGAGCTGAGGGAGGTGCCTGGCCCCAGGATGAGGAAGATGATGCAGGAGCCTGGTCTGCAAAGGCCGTGGGGTGGGTCTCCAGATCCTTGCTTGAGTCTAGGGTGGGGGCAGGGCTTCCTGGGCATGTCCTGGATCCCCTTACTCCCTGGGCAGCCTGGTGCCAGCAGTGAGCCCCACGTGCCAGGCACAGACTTCCGGGGGAGGGTGCCCAGATGAGAGGTAGGGGGCTAAGGGCCCAAGACAGGTTGTAATCATGTGGAGTCAAATCCCCAGAGGGCCAAGCTAGGAGGGTGTGGTGGAGGCCCTTACCTGGCTGTGAACTCAGACCCAGAGGCTGGGACAGTGGTGGGGGGGGGGGGGGGGGGGGGGGGAGTCGGTGTTCAACTCTATTCTAGATAGAAGGGGTGGATCTTGAGAGCAAAGGGGAGGGACTGAGGCTTGGGGGGTGGTCCAGAAGGAAGATGAAGGAGCACTGTGACCTTGGACCGTTTACTTTAATTCCTGTGTTCATCTGTAAAATGGAGATAACAATTAACACCCACTTATTTGAGTTGTAAGAAGTAAATGCGTGTAAATGTTTAGCACCGTGCCAGGCACCAGGGACCCAATAAACGTTGGCCATTACCTTTGTCGTTGTTATTACGGTAGTGGCGGTGGTTCTTGGGCTGAGGGCGGGTGAACCGGCGGGAGAACGGTCGCACATCGCGCCCACAGCGCCTCCAGGCTTGCGCTCTATTTCAGCCGAGGGTGGGCGGGCTGGTGGGCCGAGCGACGGGCAGCCCAGTAGGGCCGGTGGAGAAGCTCCCGGCGCCTGCAACTGCGCCAGGGTCCTCTCCCCCTTGCTCTCGTCCTGTTGCTCCCAGGACGGCGATGGCGCCGAGGACAAGGACCCGGACGACGACCGTGCCTGCGCGTCCTGCGGCAGCGTTTATGCCCCAGTCTCCAGGGGCGACTTTTTCCACGACGGTAAAACCGAAGTCGGTGAGACTTGAGCCAGACAAGACTCTTGCCCGCACCTCGTCCGGGCGGCCAGAGTAACAACCCACGGCCCCTCCCTTAAATGCTCTCTTCTCTCCGCGAGGAATCCCGCGGCATCTCTCGTTCCTCCTTCGAGCTACCCCCAATCTCTGTCGCAGTGCAAACGATTTCCTTTAATTTGGTCTCCTGTGGAACTAAGAAACCCAGCCCCCCGCTCTCCACTCAAAATGGAAGTGGTGCAGACCGTTCCTAACTGCCCTGTCGCCCCCGCCATGGGACTGACTTCGTGCTCGCGTGGGAGGAGAAGCTGCGACCCCTGTGGCAACCCAAGAGGCAGCGACTCCTAAGACGGCGCTGGCGCGATAAGTTCCACCGGGACCCGCGCGGGGCCGGGTTGCTCCTCGAGAGAGAAGCGCGGCGGGGGCAGGTGGCACGGGCTCCCCTAACGAGCTGTGACCTGCGCAAGCGACCTCAGCACCCCATCTGTATAGTGGGCTTTACCGTAGCACCAGCCCCATAGAGGGGCTGTGACGATTAAATGGGCCAAGAGTGTAAAGCGCTCAGCCCAGGGTCTGGCACATTGGAGGTGGCCAATAAATGGCAAACAGCAGCCACTACTGTATGACGTCGGCCTACTCAGTCTTCGTCCACGTATTGTAGAATGGGGGTGCTAGCTCCTTCCTCTGATTTTCAGACGAGGAAACGCGAGTCAAAGCGCTTTTGAAGTGGCAAGGACCCGCGCCCTGAACGGGATCTATCACCCCGGCAGGGATCACAAGGGAAGGGGCTCCGGGCTCAGGCCCACCTGGAGACCCCGGCTCCCCAGGAGCGCAGCCGCGCCCGCGCCGTGCGCTGCGCCAAGCTGAGCGCGCCCTGGGAGCTGCCAGTGTTCTACGCGGAGCAACTGAGCCTGCGCGCGCCGCTGCAGGTGGGAGTGGGGGCCGGAGCGGGGTCAGCCTGGAGCGGAGTTCCCCAGGTACAGGACACCCCGGGCGTCTCACCTGCTCTCGCGCCGCGTGTCCGACCCAACCCGGACTCCTACCGCTCGCCTGCGCCTGCGCAACCCTTTACAGCAACACCAGCCCAACAAGCCGCTGGACTTCTACACATGCGCCTTCCCGGGCTCCCAGCGGGACACGTGCGGCGGGGCGGGGCCTTCTGCAGAGGGGCGGGGCGCCAGCAGCAGGCTTAGTCCAAGCAAGGCTCGTTTGTTCCTCCTGGGTTTGCCAGGGAGGCAATACCTGCCTAACCCACTTTAGGTGTCCGACCTGTCCTTTCCGCATTCTGGGGTCCAGAACATGTCCTAGACGTTCCTGGTCCCCGATTCCCTCCCGTTCAACTCCGTTCAGATGCTCACCTGGCTGGAACACACCTAGCCCAGGCTGAGCTTGGTGGGTAGATGGGCTCTCTGGTGTTAGCAGCTGACCTGTCTCATCCCTCTGTCCCCTGTCTAGAGCCTCTGCACTCCCATTGTCCTAGGTCTCGTATTGGGCAGAGGGCTCGGCTTCTGACCCGCCCTGCTCACAGGTTCCTGGGCACCGATTCCCACGACTCCTACTTCTCCAACGGGCAGAGGCATCGTGTGGTGAGACAACTGCCGGGGAGGGTCCAGCTGGGACTTAAAGGGGCAGAGCTGACTCCAGCATTCTCCCTGGCAGGTGGCAGAGATCCTGGCTCGCACAGTCTATGGGAAGCAGGAACGAGAAGAGATGGGCATTGCCCATCTGCTGGCCGAGGGAGTCTATGCTGCAGCCTTCCCACTGCATGAGGTAGAGATGTCCCAAGCTCAGCTCTCTCCCACTGCTGGGGCAGCAGGAGAGAATTCTGGGACTTCCCTGCAGCCCTCTCTCCTTTCATTTCCCTAGGGCCCCTTTGAACTGCCGGGGTACCAGGTGCCTGGTGCAGACCTCAACCCTTGCCAATTACTGTACTTATACTGGGCCCACTGGGGATACTGGCACAATACCAGCCTCTGGACCACATACAAGAGTACTTTGGGGAGGAGATGGCCATCTACCTTGCCTGGCTAGGGGAGCCTGGCACTGGGAGTGGGGGCTGGGAGCCGGTGTTGAGTACACAGATGGGGGCTCATGAGCTTTCTGTCACCCCTTCAGGCTTCTGCGCAGCCTGGCTGCTGCCTGCCACCCTTGTGGGCACCCTGGTCTTTATCTGTGGTCTGGCCACCATAGGCACCAACACACCAGCATGAGTGGCTGTGTTGGGGGGGTTGGCAGATGGGCTGGGTGGGGATAGACTCTCCCAGGATGGGCATCCTTTGTTCATAGGGAAGAGATCTGTGCCAGTGGAGGTGCCTTCCTCATGTGGCCACTCTGTGACACCTGTGCCACATGGAATATTTCCGATGATAGAAGCTTTGGTGAGGTTAGACATTGGGACCTTTGGAGTCTCAAAGAGAAGCCCTGCCTGGAATGGGGAAGAAGGGGAGAAGCATTCCACTCACCAACCCAGCCAGCCAGCTGCCTATCCATCCAAACGTCCAATCATTGATTCTGTATCTGTTTGGTTCCGTCTCCACTGTCACCCTCCAGCCCAAGCCAGCATTCTCTCACCTGGACCACTGCAGTGGCCTCCCAACAGGTCTCCTTGCTCCTCTGTTTGCCCCACTTAATCCATTCTCAGCTGCCAGGGCATTCTTTTGAAAACACAAATCACATCCTGCATTATCCTACTCAGAGCCTTCCAGTGGGTCCTCAAATGGGATGGCCGCCTACAGGGCGTTGTGTGATGTGGCTTCTGCCTAGTTCTGCTCCACTCGCTCCACTGGCTCCTTTCTATTTCTCGAATAGAACAAGGTCATTTCTACCCCAGGGCCATGGCACTGGCTCTTCTCTGCTAGAATCCTCTTCCTCCAGACATTTTTTTTTCTTTTTTGAGGAAGATTAGCCCTGAGCTAACATCGGCTGCCAATCCTCCTCTTTTGCTGAGGAAGACTGGCCCTGAACTAACATCTGTGACCATCTTCCTCTGCTTTATATGTGGGATGCCTACCACAGCATGGCTTGCCAAGCTGTGCCATGTCCACACCCGGGATCCGAACCAGTGAACCCCGCGCCACCAAAGTGGAATGTGCAAACTTAACTGCTGCGCCAGCAGGCTGGCCCCTCCTCCAGACTGTATACGGCCTATGTCCTGCCATTCAGATCCCAACTTAAATGTCACCTTCTTAGAGAGGCCTTCCTTGACCCCCCCAATCCAGAGGGGCTCCCTCTCACAGGGATGTTTTAATTTCATCACAGCATCTATCACTATACTTTCTTGTTTGTTTGTTTGTTGTCTGTCCTCTGCCACTAGAATGTGAGCTCATGAGAGCAGAAACCTTGTTTGTGATGTTACTGTATCCCCAGGCCCTGAGACAGTCCCTACCATATAGAGAGTGCTCAATAAATGTTTGTTGAATGAATCTATGAATCACTAATCTATCTCTCTACCTATCCGTCTGTTCAGCCATCCATCATTTAATCCATCCAACAGTTAGAGCCGACAGGAAAATAGAAACCAGACTAGATATTTCAAGAGAGAGAATTTAATCTAAGATATTGATTGGTTAAACAGATTTCGGAGGACTGAAAAGCAGAAAGGGAACATCGAGGTCACGAAGTCACCGTGAATGGTGCCTCCTAGAGTAGTGCAGTACACACCTCGTGTGACCCCAAGCGTGGCCCCGCCTTTGCACACACTGTCCCCCGCCCGTCCAAATGCTTCCCCTACGCACTCTCCTTACTTAGCACCTGCTTTCCTTTAGGTCTCAGCTAAATGTCATTTTCTCAGAGTGATCATCCCTGAAAAACAGTTTTCCTTCGGAGGACTTATTCACAATTTCATATTTGTGTTCATTTGTTTAATGTCCGTCTCCCTAACTAGGCTGTAAACTCCATTTGGGGTCGGGCCCTGTCCAGTGTGCTCACCATGGCATAGCCAGTACCCACTGCAGAGTCGTATGCAGTCAGTTAATAGCTATTGAATAAACTAATATATTGTCTACTCATCCAGCCATCCAGCCATCCAGCCATCCATCCTCATGTCCATCCATCCAACCATACTCTTGTCTGCTTCCCCACCTAGCCATCTGTCCATCCATCTGCACATCTGCCCATCTAGCCATCCACGTGTGCACCCACTTATAGAGATTTGCCAGTTGTTTGTCCAGTGTACCCACCCATCTGTCCACCTACCGCCTACCCATCCATCAGTCTATCCCACCCTCTCCCACACGGCATCATCGTTGTTTACTTCCCTGTCTACCCACCTGTTTCTCCACCCATCTATCCATCCACAGGCTCTTAGCAGGCCCGGGGGAAAAAGGCCCTGCAGAAACAAAAATGAATCAGACCTCATTCCTGCACTTCCAGAGCTCCCTGTGCAAGCAGGAAAAGGCGGGGGGCTTCCGCCACCCCAGGGTCATGACACCCAGCCTCTTGGCCCCAGGATGCACATTTCTGTTGCCCCCTCTGACAGGAGTGCCCACATCCAGAGTTTGCTGCCCTATCCCTGCAGATGGCCCAGAACCCAGTGACAGGTGTGAAGGAGCCCTACTTCCCACCCCGCACCTGCCCTCCACGCCTACTCACCGGCCCTGCAGCCATGCTCATCATGGTGACCGGGCTTTGGGCCCTTGCTGTAGAAGGACCATCCCCTCTATGGGGGGCTGGGACCATGGTGGCCTGCTATCCAGCTCTGACAACCCTCCCTGCTGGCCCCCAGCTCTGTGTGGTGATGATTTTCCTGGTGTCTGTCATCATTTACTGCAGCATCATCAGCATTGCAATGTTCCACATGGGAAACCCCGTGCTCATGACCCAAGTGAGTGCCCCTGGGGACAACAGAGGGTGGGAGCACTGTTCCAGGCTCCAGGCCCAATGTTCCATCCTCAGGTTCCTTCCATTCCCCCACATGGCTGGGCTCCAGGTGATGGCCATCACTCTGCCTAGGCTTGCAACATTGCCAACCTCACAGCACTGTGCTCAACCTGGTGCTTATCCTCCTCTTGGGCCAGGTCTGTACCTCGCTGGTTGAGCAGCTTACTAGCTGGGGGGAGTGAGGACAGGGGGTTGCAGGAGTGTTCTGGCATCCGTTGAGAATTGGGAGCCCTGGGGCAGGGCTCCCTTCACCTCAAAGCCTGCAGCTCACACCTTGGTGTCCTCAGCCTGCTCAAATGAGGGAGCATGGCTGGCATTAGGGGAAGGTGTGCTGGGGACAGAAGCATAAGGGCTGACTCGATGGGCTGTGCCTGTTCCCTTGCACCCAGCAGAACACTGACCAGCTCTGCCCTTTGCCTAGAGATGCACAGAGCCCAGACCCTCCATGAAGATGCCTTTACTTTCAAAGTCTTTATCTTCCAGTTTGTCAATTTCTACTCTTCTCCCTTCTATGTGGCATTCTTCAAAGGCAGGTGAGGACTCCCCCAACCCCCGAGAATGATGCCTCCCAATGAAGGGGCCCAGCAGGGCGGCAGAATCCTTGAGCCTCCAGATTTGTCTCTACCAAGGTCTTGCTGTTGACCAAAGCTGGTCCTTAATTTCCCTGGGCTTCAATTTTCTCAACTGTAACATACCAACACATCATTGGGTGGATGTGAAACTCTAACACCTGCATTCATTCATTCACTCAGCCCTCACTGGGTGCCCGAGTCCTGACACCCTCACCTCCCAAAGCTGCAGTTGGGGTTCATCCCCATCTTTTGTGGTGGCCTTCCTGCTGAGTGCCCTGCACTGGACACTGGGGACACAGAAATGAACCAGAGCTAGTCCTTCCCTCCAAGAGCTTCCAGTTTTTAACGAGGACTCTTTAGGAGTCCTAAAGGGCTAGACTCCCAGGAGGTGGTGTTACTGTGTAACTGCCGTTGTCATTTGGCAGGAATGGGAGAGAGATTCACCAAAGGAACCTGCCCGCTAGCAGCATGACCCCCTCTTCCTGGGCCAGAAATACCCCATTGGCTTCTCAACGGGTGAGCAGCAGATATGGGCCGTGGCCCCACAGGCCCTTGGCAACATAGCCCTCTGGGGCTAGTGGTGGGGGATGGGGGAGTCAGGATGGGGGGGCCAAGGCCTCCTAGTAGCCCTGTCACCAGAGTTCACTCTCAGTGCATGGGATGCCAGAGGCTCAGGAGCAGAGCGGGAAGGGGGGTCAGCCTCAGCATGGAGTTTAGCCGGGCCTGGCTCCAGAGAGGGTGGGCACATTGCCAAGACATGCAGTGGGCCCACAGATCTGTGGGATACCTGGTCAGTATGGCACACCACTCGGCATGCAGAACGAGGATGTGAGTACCCCTGGTGGTCGGTTCCTGGGAGGTGGGGGGTCATCATACCCTCAGGTCTGGTGGGGACAAGATCTGCCCCTCTGGGCTCCAAGGAGCAGGGGGCCAGCTCCATGCTCTGGCAGGAGATGGGGCCAGCCAATCACAGTGCGGCCCCTGTGGCTGCCTCCTCAAGCTCGCTCAGCAGCTCTTCTTCATCATGGTGGGCAAACAGCTGGTCAGCAACGTGGAGTTCATCGTGCTGTGAGCGCAGGAGCTGGGGTGGGGCACAGGGTGGGCCTCGTCAGGCTGTGGGGAGGGCTTTTATGAGGGCGAAGCAGAAACCCTCTTGACTGGGAGTCAGGAAACAGGGGCACAAGGCCCAGCGCTGCCCCTTGTAAGCTCGGTGGCTTTACTTCTTTCTAAGCCTTCATTTCCTCACGTGTAAGATGGAGACGATAATATCACTCCCAAGGAGTTGAGAGGATTAAATGAGATGCTGAACAAGAAAGAGGAGAGCTTTCCAGTATTTTGGGGAGAGGAGGGGGTTCCAGAGACCAAGAATGACCACATAGGGAGCACAGAGTTAGGAGCACTGGACTCAAATCAACCAGTGTGCTAGAGGCCGGCCCAGTGGCGCAGTGGTTAAGTTTGCACGTTCTGATTCTCAGCGGCCCGGGTTCACAGGTTCGGATCCCAGGTGCGGACATGGCCCCACTTGGCAAAAGCCATGCTGTGGTGGGCGTCCCACATATAAAGTAGAGGAAGATGGGCACGGATGTTAGCTTAGGGCCAGCCTTCCTCAGCAAAAAGAGGAGGATTGGCAGCCGATGTTAGCTCAGGGCTAATCTTCCTCAAAAAAAAAAAAAAAAGGCACTGGACTCTAGAGTCCAAAAGACTGCATTGGAACCTCGGCTCCACCGCTTACAATCTGGGGAGGCTTGGGCAAGGTCTTCGAGTTTCTGTTTCCTCATCTGTAAAGTGGGAATGATCATGGTGCCTGCCTTTAAGGGATGTGGGAGGATAGAAATGGCATTGTTTGGTTTCCTGGCTCCTGGCCCAGGAAGCTGAAGGCCTGGTGGCAGCAGAGGCAACTGGCAGGGCTGCGGGACAGCCAGATGGCGCAGGAGCTGGGGCGCTGCGGGGAGGACTATGGGCACCTTGAGTGTGAGGGTCTGTTTGATGAGTACCTGGAGATGGGTGAGCAGTGGCCCAGCAGTACCAGGCCTAGCAGGGTCCCTGGGGGCTTGGCTCAGCAGGGGAGGCGACTCTGGCCTGACACTCCCTACCTCCCGGTGCTGCAGTTTAGGTTTATTACCATCTTTGTGGCGGCCTTCCCATTGGTGCCCCTGTTTGCTCTGCTCAACAAGTGGCTGGAAATCCAACTGGACGCCCACAAGCTCGTATGTGAGTACCAGCGGCCGGAGGCTGAGCAGGCACGGGCATTGGGATCTGGCTACTCCTGCTTGAGGCCATAGCCCACCTTTCCATCATCGTGAATGTGGGCGTGGCGCAAAGAAGGGTCATACAAGGTCAGAGGGGGAAATGGAGATCAGAGACTGGGAAGGGGGCTCTGGAATGGGGAAATGCAGGCTGAGGCTGGAATTCAGAGTCAGAGATTGGGAAATAGGGGCGGAGGGCCAGGATCCCAGGAGCAGACTCATCCTGCCTGCAGAGTGGATTTGGGCCCAGGTCGGGGTGAGTTAGGAGATTGGGTCCTGAAGGCCCTCCCGCCCGGCAGGCTTTCCTCATCGCCTTCACCTCGCACTTCCTGCCGCGTCTCCTCTACCGGGACTAACACCACAGCCACCTGCGCGGCTGTGTCAACCTCACGCCGGCGCCCCCGCCTCCTGCCTATCTTGCTCAGGGCTGCCGCACGCCCTGAGGCTGGGAGACCCACCAGGCAGGAGACCCAGCAGGCGGGGAGCGGAGCGCGGAGGGGGCGGGACCGTCTGGGAGGGGAGGGGCGCTGAGCTCGGTTGGGGTGGGGCCTGTCTGGGAGGGGTGGGGCGCTGAATCTGGAGGCGGGGCGGTGAGCCTGTGGGAGGGGTGGGCGGGGTCTAGCTGGGAGCGCCGGAAGCCGAGTTTGGGGGGCGGACTGGTGGGCAGAGCGGGCTGGACGAAAGCGCTGAAGGGGCAGGGCCAGGGTCGAGGGCCGGGAGGGGCGGGAGTGTCCGGCGCCGAGTCCAGAGCCTCGCGACACCCCGCGCCCTCTGCAACCCAGGTACAAGGCCTTTCGCGGCGCGCAGGGTACCTCACCTCTTCTACTGGAAGTTGCTGGCTGTGCGTCTGGGCTTCATCATCGCCTTCGAGGTAGGCTCAGCCATCTGTGCGTCGGACGGACCTGAGTTCAAGTTCGGGTTCTGCCGCCGACCTGCTGTAACCCGGGATATGTTATAGAATAGGATTTACTTCATAGGGTCGTTATGGAGACTCAGTATCAAGCACTTGCGCAATGCCTAGCACATCGTAGGTGCTCATTGAGTTAACATCGCTGCTCTACTAATGTTGTTATCTCTTGGCAAGGAAAGGAAGCATACTCCCTCCAGCTTTGCTCAGGATCGTCTTTCTCTAGCCCTACTTCGAACAGGATCCCTAGTGTTAAGGGGTTCGAATTATACCTCTGTGTCTTTGGGCAAATGACAATCTCTCTTTTTTTTTTTAAAGACTTTTATTTATTCTTTTTTTTTTTTTGAGGAAGATTTGCCCTGAGCTAACTACTGCCAGTCCTCCTCTTTTTTGCTGAGGAAGCCTGGCCCTGAGCTAACATCCGTGCCTATCTTCCTCTACTTTATATGTGGGACGCCTACCACAGCATGGCTTGCCAAGCGGTGCCATGTCCGCAGCCGGGAACCGAACCGGTGAACCCCGGGCCGCTGAGAGGCGGAATGTACGAACTCAACTGCTGCGCCACCGGGCCAGCCCCAAATGACAACCTCTTTATGCTGCGGTTTCTTCACCTGTAAAACAGGAGTAGTAATTGTACTCACTTCATAGATTTGTTGTGAGGATTAGATGAATGAATACCCGGAAAACCCTCAAATAGTGCCTTGCATTTAGTGAGCGCTCCATAAATTAAGATTGCTAAGGCAATTATTCTCTTTGGCCCCCCTTCTCCCCAGCACGTGGTGTTCTTCTTCTTGCGCCTCATCAGCTGGCTCGTGCCCGACGTGCCAGCCGGACTGGCCACCAAGATAAAGCGGGAGCGCTGCCTGGCCAAGCAGGCGCTGGCTGTCAACAGCGAGGCGCTGCTCTGGGTCCGCGTGGCCGGCCGAGCCTGGTCCGACCCCTGACCACGCCCCCTAGAACCGCCCCCAGACCGTAACTCAGCTCTCTTGCCCCGCCCTCTGGTTTGGCCTCGCCCAAAGGGAGGATTGGCCGGATTCCTCCGATTATCGCTTTGCCCGGCCCTTCACCAAGCTCCGCCCACGCCACGCCCTCTTTTACATTAATCCCAACAGAGTCCCTCCTGCTCTGGAGGGCCAACGTTCTCAGCCTGACCAAGCCATGCTTTGTGTCCGCTGCAGCAGGGGCGCTGTCCCTGGAGCCCAGGATGCAGAGGCGAGTGAGCGCGACTGCCCTTCCAGGACCCTAGGTCCCCCAGGATGCTCCTTCTATTGGAGTCCTCTGCCTCCAGCTAGGGGTCTGGGCAGCACCTTGGCCAGCGGCCCCAAGGTCCCCCCAGAGCTGGGAAGAGAGGATTAGGGTTCCTTGGGGACCCCTCGTCCTGCATTGCCGCCCTCTCCTTGTTTCCCATCTCCTGCCCTTGTGCAATGCTGACAATAAACTTCTCTCTGCACCCCAGCTTGCACCTCTCCGTGGACACCTAGCTCCCCCCAGCACTGTGCAGTGTCTCCTCATTACGTGACAATGCTCTGGGGGGCCAAAGTGTACGAGAGGAAGCGGAGGGACCTAATCTCTCTGAATGGAATGGTCTCCAGTTGGTAGGGGAGAGTTCATTGGGGTCTGGGCCCTGGATCCCCTGCCCTATATGTTCATCGAGGCCTATAGTGTGTGAATAACAATAACAGGGTTTATTTAGGTCAGCTGAGACACCTCTCAGTGGACTTTCACACACTTTTCACCAGATCCTCCCCAAAGCCTGGTGAGGCAGTACTGTGCAGTGGTTAAGGACACAGGTTGGTGGTGGAGCCAGACAGACCTGGATTTGAATATTAGTTCTGACTCTTATTAGCTGTGTGACCTTCGGCAAGTTATTTAATCCCATATACCTCACTTTCATGATCTGTAAGATAGGGACTTCACAGAGCTGATGAGAGATTTAAATGGGATAATGCCAGTGACCTAACCTGTACATGCCTCACGTCCTCATCTGATAAGTGGGAGCAGTAACAAAATCTACTTTGTAGGGTAGTGGTGGAAATTAAATGAATAAATAGGGGTGAAGTGCTCAGAACAGTGCCTGGCACCTAGTGAATTACAATAAGAGTTATTAGCAGCGTGAATATTAGCTTTCTGGTAGAGGAGGCTCTTAGAAATGGTGAGATGGATCATTCCAGGCAGAAGGGGAGGATGGGACATTCATGAGGAGTGGTGACGCTGGAAGCACTGGCCAGGATGATGCTAGATGCGTCACAACACCAACTTTCACGATTTCCGTCTCCCAACCTAAGAGACTAGTGTCCCCGTTTTATAGATGCTGTAGTTGGCTCAGAGAGGGTCAGCACACTGTGGAGTTTTCAGGGTCTCTGAAGAGCCCAAGTCTTGGGAGGTTCTCTGTGAAGCTCCCAGGATGCTCCCCAGCCCCAAGGACCCCCTGAGCACATCTCACATTTGAGAAGGTCCAGAAGAGGGGTGACCTGTCTCCTGGGAGGAAAAGCAGTGCCTCCCTCTTCTTTAGGATGTCGGTCTGGGGTCCTTCTGAGCCTCTCCTGGGCATAGGACTCCCATTGTTCCAGCCCCCCTCTTGTACCCCAGACTGGCCAAACCGGTTCTGGGGAAGGGGGGCGGGGATCAGGCACGTTGAGACAGCCGCCCGCCTGCCCGCCTGCAAGGTTCCCTCCACCTTCGCCTCCCCCTCCGCGCCCCACACAATAACCAGGAGCTTGCATTGCCCAGCTCAGGGGCCATGCTGACATCGCCCCCTGAGGACCTGGCTGCAGCCCCAGAGTCCCCAGGGTGGTCTGGAGGCCTGGACCGTGCCGGAGGCCAGACGGAACTCCCTGGCTGAGGTAGGGCCCCATTCAGCTGCCAGCAGCCCCATCCTCCTCCCGCCACTCTTCCCGAGGGAGTCCTTTGTGCTGCCTGCCTGGCCTCTGATCCTGGCCCCCACCCACTCATGGCCTCCTGGGGCTCTGCAGCCTATTTGGCCTGGATCCCCTTTCTGGGCATGACCTCCCACTTGGCTTTGTCCCTTAATGGGCAGAGGGGTCCTGGCAGGATCCTTCTCTTCTGGGCAGCAAGGCAAGGGATACCAGGGAGGGGGCAGGGAACAGCCGGGCACAGGAGGCCAGAGGCACTTTCCCTGGACCATGGTAGCGTCAAGGGACCCTGTCTGCCAACTTTGCCAAGTGGGCCCATTGTCCATGTGATTAGCAGTGCCCACTGGATGGGACCCTCCTTCGCCCCTGCCCATCCTTCTTGGCCGGTAGAGACACTCATGAGGACACAGATTTCCTAGAGGGGCAGCAGGAGGGCCCTTATGGGCCACTTTACAGATGGGGACAGACTCTGACTTGCCTAAGGCCACACAGCTGCTCTGTGTCAACACTGGGCCTTGAACCTTGGCACGGGTTTTCTGCTGTGGGTTCCAGAATGACCCTTGCCTAGTGGGACTAGACTATCGTGTGATCGTGTCTTGGGCAGGTAATATCTCTGCTATCTGGGGCCAGTTCTCTTCCTGAGATGTTTTTTCTAGCAAACATGAGCTACACGCTATATGAACACATCTCTGCCCCTCCTTGATCCCCAGCCTTGAGGTTAAGTGGGCCACATCCCTAAAAGGCCTCAGGGCTGGCTTCCCAGCTAGATAGGTCGTTCCCTTTGCCCCTGGCCTGGATAAAGGTGGAGGCTGGCTCATGCCTGACTTTCTCCCTAGGGACCTGCCTTCAACTGCGTCTCCCCAGAAAGCCTTCTATCACCCCTCCCACGACATTCACCCAGCCTTCTCCTCTGAGGCTTTAATAGGGGGTGCTCCTGCCCCAAGGGTTCCATGTTTTTGCTCATTTATCTCTGCAACTGACAAGGGTGGGGAGGTTCCTCCCTGCCTCCAGGGGCTTCCAGAACCCAAGTGAAGAGAACCTCCCAGGAGACGAGGGAGCAGGGGCGCGTGTGTATTCTTGCATGTGAGTGCCCAGAGAAGCAAGTGGGACTTCAGTGCAGAGGACTTCTGACTCCTGGAGAGGGAGGCCTGTCTGGTGGCAATGGTCTCCTGTGTCTCCTGCCACGTACTCCTACAAAGTGGGGTGTGTCTTAGCCTCACTGCCTCAATTTCCCCATCTGTGTAAAGGCCCGAGCCATCCCCCCTGACCAGAGAGAGACTAATAATAATACTCAGAACAATCGCTATCAACTACAAAGGTCCCACGGAGTGCTAGGTGCTTCACGTGCATCCTAACTAATTCTCATATCAGCCTTATGAAGCTACCGTGACCATCCCATTTACCAGATGAGGAAACTGAGAGACTTGCTCAGATGGACAGAAGTTTAAGGTATAAGCTAAAGCCGTCCCTGCACGGGGTGAGGGGGGCCTGGAGGAGTAACTGTCCCTTAGGAGCAGCCAACCTCTGCCCCCCTACCACACCACCAGGAAGGGATGAAGAGAGCAGAGGGAAGCAACTCTCTTCTCTGCTTTGCTCAGCTTCTCTGAGGGGCTGTGCAGAGAGAGTGGGGCCCAGTCACAGACCCTGCCGTTCTCCACTGGGTCTTCTCCTCGCTCCCTGTCTCCCAGGGTCTCTGACACAGTCACTGTGTCTCTCAGGCCAGCCTTCTCCCTATCCGTGTGCACTGGGTCCCTGGGTATTTCAGCTGAACGGTTAGCTAGTACTTCCTCCAGGAAGCCTTCCTGGACTGCTCAGGTTGAGTTGAGCCCGGCACTCTACTCTGATGTTTCCTCTGGCTTGGCTCTTGCCAGCTGGGATTGTGGCTGTTTTTGCTTTCGGCTCCCCCACTAGACTGGCAACCCAGCAGGGCACAAAATGTTTGTCTGGCTGTCTCCCTGGGTTTTTCTGGGCTTTACCTCTGTCTCTGAGTATCTGGTCTATCTGAAATTGTCAGTGTCGCTGTCTCTCTGTCTCCATCTCTGGGGCCCTGAATGTCTCAGCATCTGTGGTTTTCTGGTTTTGAATGTTTTGGGGTCGGTTTCTCTGGGCCTCTATCAGTCTCTGTCTCCTGGGTCTCCTGGCCCTGCCAGGCTGGGCATTGCCCCTTTGGCCCAGGGGGCCTCTGGGGGGGGGTCTGTGCTGCCCGGCCTGCCCACAGCGAGGCCAGGCTAGGGTAGGCCCCCGCCCAGCCCGCTGCCGGCTCCCTCCCTCCCTGCCCGCTTGCCTCACCACAGGGTTTGATGAATCAAACTCTTTGTCTGGGTGGGATCTCCCCCAGCCAGCTGGGCAGTGAGAGGGCTTCCCCTGCCGGAGCAGCCAAACACCAGCAGCGGGCCGCGGCTGAGAGGTGAGGGGCTGCAGGAGGGCAGCCAGTGGAGGGCCACGGGGCAAGGGCTGTGGGGGCTTGGACCCCTTGATCATTAGGCCTGTCCTGAGGCTCCGGCAGTCTCCCTGAGGATGACTTCCTGCCTAGAGAGGATCCTTCAGCCCTGGCCCGATCCTGGGACTCGGAGCCAGGGTAGAAAGAACCCCTCTCTCACCACAAGCTGAAGGGCTGGGGCACCTCCCTGCCCTTCTCCTGGGGTGGCCCAGCCTGATCTGGGTTGTGGCCCGCCTGCCAGTCTGTGATCCTCCCAGCCAGCTTGGCATGGGTGTGGGCACCACTCAGAGCTGAAAACTGTAATGCTGGGCCTGGGAGGGGAGGTGGGGGCACCAAAGCAAGGGCTTCTGGGCCTGTGTGTTTGTCCGCATCCTGGTGCATGAGTGTGAGAAACTTGAGTGGACTTGTAAACATCTGATGGGTCAGCATGTGTGAGTGAAAAAAAGTGTCTGTTTGAATATATGTAGTTGTGTAAAAAAGTGTATGTGCGTGTGTGAGGCTGAATTTGAAATATCTGAGTGTGTCTGTGAAAGTGTGTATGTCAATGTGTGTACTTGGGAGAAAATGCATGTGTGTGCATGGGACATACATGGATTTGTGTGACAACGTATGTATCTGCATATCTGACCATAAGTCAGTGGGAGTTAGAAAATGTACAAGGTGGTTAAAAGCACAGACTCAGGAGCTAGACTGCCTGGGTTTGAATCCTGGCTCCGCCATTTACCAAGTAACAACCTCTGTGCCTCGCTTTCCCCTCCTATAAAATGGGGATAATAATAGCATCAACTCGGGGTTGTTATGAGGATTAAATGAGATGATGTGTGTAAAGCAGTTGGCCTGTCATTCAGTCAGTGTTAAGTATTAGTTATTACTGTATAATTAGGGGTGTGAATGTGCTTGTAAAGATGTGTGGACACATGTGTACACAAGGGTTAGTCCAGGCCTCCAGGACATGATGGCTCACTGGCCAGCTCTGCTGTCCCGTGTCTGGCTTTGACACCTTCTCCCCTGCTGGCCTAGGTGGGTGGCAGAGCAAAGGAGGAATGGACTGTGGGCCACCTGCCACCCTCCAGTCTCACCTGGCTGGGCCGCCTGGCACTGCCCGCCATCCAGTAGCTGTGTGCCAGCAGGAGAGTCTGTCCTTTGCGGAACTGCCCACCCTGCAGCCCCCAAACCCTGTGTGTCTGGATCTCTTCCCCGTCGCTCCAGAGGAGCTGCGGGCTCCTGGCAGCCGCTGGTCCCTGGGGACCCCTGCTCCTCTCCAAGGGCTGCTATGGCCACCATCTACAGGAGGTCCAGACACCAAGATCTCCACCAGTGGGGGCATGCGGCCCAGCAGGGCTGGCAGCTGGCCACACTGTCCTAGTGCCCAGCCCCCAGCTCTGGAGGGACCCTGGAGTCCCCAGCACCCACAGCCGCAGCGCCGGGCCAGCCATGGCTCAGAGAAGAAGTCAGCCTGTGAGTCACTCTGGATGAGGGGGTGGTGGCCCAGCAGGGCGGAGAGGGAGAGGCTGGGTGGCTATGTTAGGACTCCTAAGCCCCAGAGTTCCCCAAACAGGCGGGACAAGGACAAGCAGTAGATTTTAGTGATAAGGGAACAAGAGCTCAGGGAAGACAAGTAACTTGTCTGAGCTTACACAGCAAGCGAGTGGCTATCCTGGGCTCCTGGCCCTTTCCCCACTGCAGTCAGGCACTGCTCTCTCCACCCTTCTTGTTGATCCCATTTCTCTGGGGATCAGATCCCGGCAAAAACATTGGCCTTTCCTTTGGGCACAACCCCCAGATGCTCGAAGCCATAGGGAAAAACATTGGCCTTTCCTTTGGGCATGTCAGCCAGATGCTCGAGGCCACAGGGAAAAACATTGGCCTTTTCCTTTGGGCATGTCAGCCAGATGCTCGAGGCCACAGGGAAAAACATTGGCCTTTTCCTTTGGGCATGTCCCCCAGATGCTCGGGGCCACAGGGCAGCAGCAGGGAGGAGGTGGGGAGAGACCCCAGAGGATGCCAGCATGTGCTCTCACCCCACCTCCCTGCAGGGCGCAAGATGCGGGTGTACCAGCGTGAAGAGGCCCCTGGCAGCCCGGAGGCCCATGCTGTCTTCCTGGAGCCTGGCCAGGCAGCGGAGCAGGCCCTGAGCACGGAGGAGCCTCGGCCGCTGGGGCTGTCTGGGCCCACCCGAGCTGGCCTCGAGGGGCCTGAGCGGAGGCGCTTCTCAGCTTCTGAGCTCATGACCCGGCTGCACTCTTCCTTGCGGCTGGGGCGGAATTCCACAGCCAGGGCACTGACCCCTGGGTCAAGCCCTGGAGCAGCTCGGGAAGGTACCAGCTCCTCCCCTGGGCCCTAAGAGCAGGTCATGAGCTAGATGCCCACTCACTGGACACCTGAGACTGGGTGCTGGTCAGCTGGGTGCCCAGCGCCACTCTGGGGCCACCCACCCTCAGCTCTTACCCTCTCCAGGGAAAGCGTCTGGAAGGGAGTCGCGCAGTGTAGAAATGAGGGTGGACGGTATGGCGATGCCAGCCCCTGTTGACACGAGCGGGGGCCAGGGCGGCTGGTCCGAGCCCAGGTACCACCTCCCCCTGTGGGCTCGGGTCCAAGGCGGGGTGCCGGCGTAGAAGGGCTCTGACACTCTCCCTTTCCTAGGCTGGACGCGCAAGAAGAGCCGGCTCTGGGTTCTGGGAGCGCCAGCGAGCGGCGCCAGTCACGGTTCCTCCTTAACTGTACGTGGGAGGAGGTCACGCAGGAAGGTTTGGGGGTCCTGGGAAACTAGGGTTTGGAGAGCTGCGAGGTAGGGATGATGTGAGGGGGAGAGGACTGAATTCTCAGTGTTTAGCACAGGGTTAGCACGCAGTTGGTGTTCAAGCAGTGTTCGTGGAATGAGTGAATGAATGAATTCCTGTGTCCTGCTGTCCCGCCGTCGGAAAGGCTTGCTAAGAGAGGCGGGCTTTGGGGGGAACCGGGGAGGAGCGCGGCCGTGCCGGCGAGCGCCCCACGGCCCTCCCGCCCCTCTGCCCGCCCAGCCGTCCTCTACCAGGAATACAGCGACGTGGCCAGCGCCCGCGAACTGCGGCGGCAGCAGCGCGAGGAGGAGGGCCCGGGGGACGAGGCGGAGGGCGCGGAGGAGGGGCCCGGGCCGCCGCGCGCCAACCTCTCCCCGAGCAGCTCCTTCCGGGCGCAGCGCTCGGCCCGAGGCTCCACCTTCTCGCTGTGGCAGGACATCCCCGACGTGCGCGGCAGCGGCGTCCTGGCCACACTGAGCCTGCGCGACTGCAAACTGCAGGAGGTGGGCGCCGGGACCCGGCAGGGCTGCCAGTCCAGGAAGGGGGTCCTGGGGCCCAGAGGGCATGGGGCAACAGAAGAGGCGGGGCCAAGGGTTCGTGGTTCCCCGACTGAGCCCGGTCGGGACCACGAGGGGACCAGGTCAGTGGGACTGCAAATTGCAGGAGGTGGGCTTGGGACCCAGCAGGGAGGGGGGGGGCCACAAGAGGGCGGGGCCGGCGGGACTGTCAATACGGAAGATGGGTACCAGGACCTGTCAAGGTGAGGCTGGCTGCAGGCGAGGGCCGAGGAGCCCAGGAGCCGAGGAGCCGAGGAGCCGAAGGCTAGCGGAGAAGCGGGCGCGGGGGCGAGGCCTACGACAGGGCGGGGCCAGAGGAGGGGCAGAATCAGGCTGGGCCTAACGAGGTGGGATCTCTGACAGCAAGGACATGGGACGGGTGGGGCCATCCGGAGTGAAAACGCGTGGTGGGGGCGGGGCCAGGCGGGGCCAAGAGCAGGGACGGGGCCAGCGGGAGAGCGGGGCTGTGGAAAGACGCACCTGCGAGAGGCAGGGCCATCGACTGACTAGGGCTGGCCCGCTGGGCGGAGCTAGGGGCGCAATCGAGGACTCCAGTTGGGTTTGAACAATTGCGCGCGGCAGGAGGCGGGTCCCCCACCCTGCCTGGCACCAGATCAGGGGTGAAGCTAGAGAAGGGGTGGGCACGAGGTGCGGCTGTGTCTTAGCAGGTGGTGTCTGGGCCTTAAAGGGGAATATGAGAGGTAAGGGTGCCCGGAGTTGGCTGGCTCGGCCCTTTCAACCCCGCGTCCACCCCGTCTCAGGCCAAGTTTGAACTGATCACGTCCGAAGCCTCCTACATCCACAGCCTGTCGGTGGCCGTGGGCCACTTCTTAGGCTCGGCTGAGCTGAGCGAGTGTCTGGGGGCACAGGACAAGCAGTGGCTGTTCTCCAAACTGCCGGAGGTCAAGAGCACCAGCGAGAGGTGAAGGGGTGAACTGACCTGGGGCGGCGGGGCGCGGGAACCGAGCCCGCAATTGGCCGGGCTCCCATCTTGCCCTGGCCCTGACGCCCTGCTGACCCCTCAGGTTCCTGCAGGACCTGGAGCAGCGGCTGGAGGCAGATGTCCTGCGCTTCAGCGTGTGCGACGTTGTGTTGTGCCACTGCCCAGCCTTCCGCCGCGTCTACCTCCCCTATGTCACCAACCAGGCCTACCAGGAGCGCACCTACCAGCGCCTGCTGTAGGGCTGGGGGCTCTGAAAGTGGGGAGGGCAGAGGGGGTCTCAGGCAGGAATAGGTGCAGAGGACTGGGTGAGGAAGGGTGACCTTGGAGGGGAGGGGTTCCTGAAAGGAGCTCTGTGACTAAGATAAAGCTAGACCCACCCCCATGGGGCCGGAGGGTCCTGGAGAATCTGAGAAGGCACCTGGAGAACCAGTGGAGTAGCTGGGCTCGTGGATCCCAGGAGTTCAGGCCCACCCGTGAGCCCAGACCCCTCCCAATTTTCCAGCCTGGAGAACCCCAAGTTCCCTGGCATCTTGGCTCGTCTGGAGGAGTCTCCTGTGTGCCAGCGTCTGCCTCTCACCTCCTTCCTCATCCTGCCGTTTCAGAGGATCACCCGCCTCAAGATGCTGGTGGAGGTACCTGGAGGGCACAGGCTGCGGTGATGGCTGAGCGAGGGGGGTGCTGCCATGGCCTCCGCAGCCTCTTCTGGGCACCCACACTTGGGCGGGGTGTTGGGGGAGGTCAGGGCCTGCCTCATTGCACTGACCCCACCCTCTAGAACATCCTGAAGCGGACAGCACAGGGCTCTGAGGATGAAGACATGGCCACCAAGGCCTTCAATGCGCTCAAGGAGGTGAGCTCAGTAGGGCAGGGGCCGCCTGGCTCTTGAGGGCCTCCCTGGAACCCCAGTGTATCTCCTAAAGAGGCCTGGCCTTCAATCCCCAGGTGGGAGTCTGAGGCTGGGTTCCGGGAGCCGGGGTTGGGGGGTTCCAGGTGACCCAGCCGCGGCCTCCCCAGCTCGTGCAGGAGTGCAACGCCAGTGTGCAGTCCATGAAGAGGACAGAGGAGCTCATCCACCTGAGCAAGAAGATCCACTTTGAGGGCAAGGTGACTGTCCGTGGCTAGTGGGACAGGCACACAAAGGGGCAGCTCTTGTCCCCTGCTTTCCTGGGGGCTGCAGGCCGGTTCATCACTGCCCTCACCCTCTCTTCCCCTGTCCTGTGCTCTCTGCCTGCTGCCCTGGGCCTGACCTGTGCCCTCCCCTGCCTCCTCCACCCTCCCAGATCTTCCCGCTGATCTCTCAGGCACGCTGGCTGGTTCGGCACGGGGAGCTGGTGGAGCTGGCACCACTGCCCGCGGCGCCGCCTGCCAAGCTGAAGCTGTCCAGCAAGGCCGTCTACCTGCACCTCTTCAATGACTGCCTGCTGCTCTCCCGGCGGAAGGAGTGAGTTGGCGAAGGGCGGCGGAAGGTGGATTGGAGCTGGGCTTCCCTCTTCCCTACCAGTGGGCTCACAACCGGTCCATCACTGGGCCTGTGGTAGGCTGTGCTGCATGGCGCCCTGAACCCTGGGGGTCCCGCAGGAAAGGCAGAATTCGAGGCAAGTCCATCTTCCAGACCCTTGAGAATCAAGGGCTGGACTGTGTGCAGAAGGCTTGAAGCTGCTCTGAGCTTAAGCCGATTAGAGCAGAGATCAAGAGCACAGCCCTGGAGTCCCCGCTCTGCCCTGGGTCATAATCATAATAGCTGAGCGAGTGTCTGGGGGCGCAGGACAAGCAGTGGCTGTTCTCCAAACTGCCCGAGGTCAAGAGCACCAGCGAGAGGTGAGGGAGTGAACTGACCTGGGGCAGCGGGGTGCGGGAACTGAGCGCCTGTTCTGTGCCAGACATGCTTGTGGATTATTTCCTTTAATCCTCCAAACTTCTCCCTGGGAAGGAGGCTCCTTGTTGCTCTCGAGAGCTTGGAGCTAGTACGTGCAGGAGCCAGGAGGAGGCCGGGTCTGTCTGATGCCGGGTCCCAGACTCGTAACTACTGCACCATCCTGTCTTCCATCTGTGAGATACAGACTACCGTGTAGGAGGGTCAGTGTGAGAAAAATGCATGAAAAGAGCTGAGCCCCGTGCCTGGCTCACAGTGGACACGACTCAGTGTTAGCTGTGATTATTGTGAGTTTGGGATGAGGGAGAGGACTGCCTGAATGAGGGAAGCCTTGCGGCTGGATGGGATGAAGGATGGACATCTGATGCTATGAGAAGAGTTTATTCTTGATTTATTCATTCATTCAATAAAGCATCACTGAACCCCTGTTCTGTGCCGGGCCCTCTGATGGGTGCTGGGGACATAGAGACGAATGAGACTTGTTCTCTGCTCACAGGAGTTCTTAGACCAGTGAAAATACATCCTCATAGCCACCTGGTCAGGGTTTTGATGGAAGGGTGTACTGGTACTGTAGCATTCCCTGGTGTGGGGTGAGAATCGGTAAAGCTTCACAGAGGAAGGGACATTTGAGCTGGGTTTTGAAGGATAAGTAGGAGTTTTCCAGGTAGAGAAGGAGTTTGGAGGGATATTGCAAAGTCACAGTAGGGTATAAGAGCAGAGTGTGTTTGGGGGATAATGAAGCTTACTGTGGCTGGATTTGTAGAGGGGAAGGGCAGGCAAGGGTAGTTGGGATGTTGAAAGTCATGGTAGAGAGGTTGGATTTTCTTTCTTTTTTTTTTAAGATTGGCACCTGAGCTAACAACTGTTGCCAATCTTCTTTTCTTTTTTTTCTGCTTTTTCTCCCCAAATACCCCCGGTACATAGTTGTATATTTTAGTTGTGGGTCCTTCTAGTTGTGGCACGTGGGACGCCGCCTCGGCATGGCCTAATGAGCGGGGCCATGTCCGCGCCCAGGATCTAAACTGGTGAAACCCTGGGCTGCCAAAGCAGAGCATGCAAACTTAACCACTCGGCCACGGGGCCGGCCCCTTGGTTGGAATTTCTGAGGGCAGTAGGGAGCATGAAAAGTTAGGCAAACGAGTGACGTTTTGCTCCTGGCCACTTTGGAGAATAGACTGGAAGGCGAGAGATCAGAATGGAAGCTCTTGCAGCTGCCTCGGTGAGAGCAGATGCTCCGGAAGTGGTAGGGACTTGGGGAGAAGGGGATCCTGGGGACAGTGAGGAGACAGACAGACAGGATGAGCTGCTGGTTGGATGTGGGGGGAGAGGGGAGAGGCGAGAGTGACGACGGAGCTTCCTCTTGGGCGCCGTGGTGGGGTCTGTCACTGGAAGGGGAACAGTGAAGGGATCTGCTTTGCGTTGGGAGAAACTGAGTTCTGTTTAGGCAGGTTGAGATGAAGGACGCATGGACCCACCCACCCACCCATCCTTCCCACAGGTTGGACCCAAACTGTGGGCCAGGCGGTGTCAAGCACAGGGGAGCAGTGGTGAACAGGAGACAAACTTCAGCTCCTAGACCAGTGAGAGAGAGAGTCAGGCACGGAGCAGTGCAGAGGGCTCATCAGAGTTGCTGCCCATCTGGCTCTTTAGGACAGGGCTCAGTGCAGAGGCTCAGAGGGAAGCTGACAGCAGGCCCGGGGGTCAGGGACCGGGCTCTGTCACCTTCCACCCCTGTCGGTGAGCTGGCAGGAATGGAGCTCCCAATTCCTTTTGGGGAATCTGCTGGGTGCCAGGGAGGTGGTGTCCTGCGCAGCCAAGTTTCCTTGAGGAGGGCGCTAGAGGGGCCCACGACCCCTTCTCCTGCCTTCCAATCAGAACTCACCTGGTCCTGGGCAGGGGGCTGGGCTCCCGGGCGCAGGCCAGGCTGACCTCCCTCTCCTGGCCCTGCAGGCTCGGGAAGTTTGCTGTTTTTGTCCACGCCAAGATGGCCGAGCTGCAGGTAAAGGACCTGAGCCTGAAGCTCCAGGGCATCCCTGGCCACGTGTTCCTCCTTCAGCTCCTCCACGGGCCGCACATGAAGCACCAGTTCCTGCTGAGGGCCCGGACGGAGTGAGTGGGCCTGAGGATGGGGAGAGAGGACCCCCACAACCCGGGCAGGCAAAAGGCCTTTATCTCTGGCTTCAGCAGGGTGGCATAAGGCAGGACCTGGGCAGAGCTGGCATCTGGGGGGTCTGGGCCTTCTCTGTTCTTATGCTCAGAGCCGGGTGGGACACAGGCTTGGGGACAGGGCTATCGGATGGGCCCTGGGGTGGGGAAGACATGGCCTGGGTCCCGGGTCTGGACGTCGTACCCCATTCTCCCAGCCCTGGTTTCACCAGCCTGGCCCTGGGAGACCGCACTTTGCATGTTGTGACAGCTCAGCCTCTTTCCCCGTAGAAGTGAGAAGCAGCGATGGATCTCAGCCATGTGCCCCTCCAGCCCCCAGGAGGACAAGGAGGCCATCAGCGAGGGGGAAGGTAGGAGCCTGCCCCCCACACACCAGGCCCACGTCCCCTGGGCTGGGCACCTCGTGGCTCTCTTCCTTCCCTCCCATCCTGGGCACCATGTTGCCAGCAGGGCTAACGGGGAGAGAGACCACCTGGCCTGGAGCAGCAGGGGGCGGCTCTGCAGAACCTCGAAAGACAGGCGGGATTTACATAGGACAGACCCACTCCATGTGCACAGGCAGCACCCTGGGCCTGACAAAACCTTTCTCTCCTCCCATTTCATCCCCACAGAAGCTCATTCACAAGTTAGAAAACAGAGGTTCAGAGAGGGAAAGAGACTTGTTCAAGGTCACCCAGCTGGGAAGTGGCAGAGCTGGGCCTGGAACCCAGGTCTGTCTCTGTCTTTTCATCAGTTGCAAAGAGGACAGGAAGCGATGGCCAGGGCGTGTGGGGGATGGGGGTGGTGGCAGCGTGGGGGATCTGCTCAGCTGAAACAGAGGCTTCTCCGGGTGTGAAATGAGGCTGGTAAGCCAGGGTGCAGCCCAATTCGAGAGGACCTCGGTATAGTGGGTACTAGGTAGCCAGTGAAGGTTTTTGAGTGGGAGTTAGGGCTGAGCTAAGGAAGGGGAAGGAAGGGAGCTCTTTTCCACCTGGGCCATGCCATGTGTCAGGCTCGGTGCTAGGGGCTTTGTAGATGTGTTTATTTTACTTAATCCTCATGACACTCCTATTAGATAGACTCATTCTTCGTATCTGAGAAAACTAAGACTCAGAAATGTTAAACAACTTGCCCAAAGTCACAGAGCTAATGGTGGCAGGGCTGGGATTCAAGACAGGTCTGGCCCCAGAGCCTGTGGTTTTCCTGATACTACCAGCCTGCCTAGTGCAGTGGGAAGCTGAGGCCCTGGGCTGGAGCAGATTCTCTGGCTGGAGCTAAGAGTCCTGTTTGGGCTAGGAGGTGGATGGTCAGGGGCAGCCATGAAAAGATCTGGGGAAGAGCACTCCTGGAAGGAGGAACAGCCAATGCAACGGCCCTGAGGCAGGAGGGAGTGTGGAGGGTTTGAATGACCAGCAGGGTGACCAGTGTAGCTGGGCTTCATGAGTGAGGGGCAGAGGGGAAGGAGGTGGAGGAGCGGAGGTTAGCTAGTGGGCAACGCCACACCTTGCCGGGCTTCAGAGGCTGCGGGAGGACTGTGGACTTTATTGTAAGAGGAGTGGGAAACCCTGGAGGGTTATAAACGGGGGAGTGATGTGGCCTGAATCCCAATTGAGAAGGGCGGACTGGAGGGAGCACCCGAGTACCCTCGGGACAGATGATGGGGCCATGACTGTTTTGTTGGCGGAGGCCTGGGGGCAGTTGGACATTGGCCTAGAGGTCAGGGGCAAGGAGCTGGGGAGGCGAGAGCCCTGGGAGCAGAGGCAGTGACTGAAGCCCAGAGGGACTGGATTCACCTTGGGCTTGTGTCCAGGGTGAGAGAGAAGAGTGGGCAGAGGAAAAGAAGCAGCAGCGGCTGCTCTCCCACCCCTCACTTCCTCCTACTGCCCATCCCTGCCCACCCCCATCCTGCCCTGGGGACCCCCTCACTCTCCCTCGGGCTCTCAGACCGCCCCCAGGTTCAGTGTGTCAGGACGTACAAGGCACTGCAGCCGGACGAGCTGACCTTAGAGAAGACTGACATCCTGGCAGTGAGGACCCGGACCAGTGACGGTGAGAGGGGCCTCCTGGGAAGGCCTCCCTGATGGGCTGAGTGGGCGGGAGGTAGCTGGATGGCTAAGACATCACAGGAAAAGGTTATGCAAGTGTTGATCAACCACAGCATGCAAGAATCAAGTTAGACAAGAGGAGGAACTTCCTGCTTATAGACATGTAGGATCAAGAGTGACTGACGGGGGAGAGTGGGAAATACCCTTCTTGGCGGATGTCAGGAAAAACAGGTCAGAAGTTTATCTACAAGACTGCCAGAGGCAGGGTCCTTCCTGGAGCTGGAAGATGCTGCGATGATGTCACCTCGGCCCCAGGGGTGCAGACGAGGCTTGCATCAGGGCCTAGGTAGTCCCTCGAAGACCTGGCCCTGGTGTCCCTTAGATGCCACTGATGTTGCTCCCGGCCTGTGTGCCCCTAGGCTGGCTGGAGGGGGTCCGCCTGGCGGATGGTGAGAAAGGGTGGGTGCCCCAGGCCTACGTGGAAGAGATCGGCAGCCTCAGCGCCCGCCTCCGAAACCTCCGGGAGAATAAGCGCATCGCGAGTGCTGCCAGCAAACTGGGGGAGCCCCCCGTGTGATGGGCAGCCATGGCCTGGCCCCCTGCTCCCCGGCCGGCTCCTGGATGGGTCTGGAGGGGCCTGCAGTGTCTCCATGCCACAAGCCCCTGCTGCTGAGACTTCTGGTCCATGGCCTGGCCTCGGGAGCGCAGGCTGGACACGGGAGGGAGTTACCTCGAGAGGGTCTCCCCCGTCCTCGTGCTCCTCACTGTCCACACTTCTGGCCGAGGGCAGCTCCTCCCTCTGGCGTGGGGGCCACAACGGGTGACCTCTGATATGGGGCAAGGACTGGGGCCCTCTCCCTTCCATGCCTCCACCCGGCCTGACTCTTGTCCCTCTGGCAGGGGCCTGGCTGGGAACGGCTCTGGTGACGATGGGTGCTGGGACCTATATATCTACCTGGGGTCTTCTGGCCAGAGCCTGTGTGGGGCCTGGTTGCTGGGACTTGTCTGTAAATAAACCCCCCTGATGCCTTGGCTTGGAGTCCGTGAGCCCTCTGATGCTGTCCGCTCCCCAGCCCCATTTCCCAGCTGTAGATCAGGAGGGTCTCTGGCTGCCTCCCATTGTGAATTTGCCCTTCTGTGAGTTCACCTCTTAGCCAGAGGTGGGTGAGAGGGGCGGCATATCAGTCAGACTGCCTTGGGCTGCAGTTAACAAATCAGCAGATTCAAATAGGCCTAAACATTAAAGAGAATTTATTAGTTCTTGTATTTGTTTCTTAAAGCTTCTGTAACAAATTACTACAAACTAGGCAACTTAAAACAACAAAAGTTCATTCCTTCACAGTCCTGGAGGCCAGAAGTCTGAAGTCGGTATCATTGGGCCAAAATCCAAACGTCAGCCAGGCCATGCTCCATCCTATAGTGGAGATGGGCCCTAGGGGAGAGTTGTTCCTTGCCTCTTCCAGCTTCTGGTGACTGCCAGCATTCCTTGGCTTGTAGCCGCATCACTCTAATCTCTGCTTCTGTGGTCACATTGCCTTCTTCTCTGTATGTCTATGTCGAATCTGCCTCCCTCTTACAAGGATACATGCAATTGCATTTGAGGCCCACCCAGATAATGTCCCCATCTTATAATCCTTAAATCTCATCTGCAAAGACCTCCACCCCTATTTTTATCGTATAAGGTAACATTCACAGCTTCCAGAAATTAAGACATAGGTATCTTTTGGGGGGCCATTTCTCAGCCTACCCACAGTTCTCACAGCTGAGAAGTGTAGAGGCAAGGTTGGCTTCAGGTAAGGCTGGATCCAGTGGCTCACTGATGTCACTGAGGACTCAACTCTTTCCATTTCTTGGTATTGTCTTCATCCTAAGGCTTCCAGGGGCTTCTTCACAGCCAAGATAGAAGAAGAGAATTGTCTTTGTCTCAGCATTCCCTGTCAAAGTCCTCTGATTAGACAGCTTGGATCTCATGACTACCTCTGGGCTGATCACGGTGGCCAGGTTATGATGTGTGCTGATAGACCTAGCCTAGGTCATGTACTCTATCCCTGGAGCCAGGTTGGGGAGTTATCTTCCCTGGAACCCTGTGGATCCCCGAGTGGAATTTGGTGGCTGCTGCAAAGGCGAGGTAGATGCTGGGGAGACCAGTGTTCACTGAAAACCAAGTCACTCAAAAGAGGGGAAGGACCTGCGAATAATGAGCTTGGAGTGTTCCGGGGGACAGGAGCATCTTTCATCCCTCAAGAGGAGGATGTGGGGCAAAGAAAAGAGATGAGTTGGGGTGGTCGTAGAGGGCAGACGTGGGCAGACGGGGAGAAGTCAGGCCCGTGAAGACTCAGGAGATGACTCTAGTGTGAGAGGGTGCAGGGAGGGCGGAGGGTGTGGGCAGAGGCAGGCATATTTGAACTTGAATTCTGGTTCAGACATTTAATTTTTAAAAATAAAGCTTTTACTTTGGAATAACTAGATTTATGGAAAACTTGCAAAGATTGTACAGAGAGTTCCTCTCGCCCCTGTCCCGGTTCTGCCCGTTGCTGACATCTTCCGTTACCATGGTACAGTTGTCAAAACTGAGAAACCGAGCTGGTACGTGACTATTCACTGAAATTCAGGTTTTCTTCACGTCTCACCAGTTTTTCCGCTGATGTCCCTTTTCTGTTCCTGGATCCCATCCAGGATCCCACATGGCCGGTGGTTGTCACGTCTCCTTAGTCTCTGTCTGTGACCGTTTCTCAGTCTTTCCTTGGTTTTTGTGACCTTGACAATTTTGAGGCGTTCTGGTCAGTATTTATTTGTGAGACTGCCCCTCGGTTTGAGTTCATCTGCTGTTTCCTCATGACTGGGCAGGAGTGACCGGTTTGGGGGAGGGCTACGGCAGAGGCGGGGTGCCCCTCTCGTCACATGATCTCGGGAGGCACACGACGTCCCCGGGCTTATTCCTGGTCACGTTAAGCTTGATTACAGGGTTAAGCTGGTGTCTGCCGGGCTTTCCCGCTGTGAGGTTACTGTTTTCCCCTCTCCATCCTTGGTTCTTTGGAAGCAAACGATCCCACGCTCAGGTTAGGGGAGGCATGTTCCCCTTCCCGGAGGATGCATCCACATGTATTGTTTGGAATTCTTCTGGAAGGAAGGTTTGCTTCTTTCTCCCCATTTATTTAATCAATCATTCATTTCTATCAGCATGGACCCATGCCTTTATTTATCTTATCCTTTGGGTTACACCTCAATGCTCAGTTATTTGACCATTGGGAGCTCTTTCAGATTAGCTCGTGTGTCTGTCTGACATCCCCTCATCCTTTTGGTTTTTTGAGCACTTGCTTACCTTCTGGCACCCTGAGATACTCCAGGCTAAGGAGCACGGTTCCTTTTACTGGAGTGTGGTATTTAGAAACCAAGATCTGAGTGCTGGGTGTGCTCATTGCAATTGAGATGTCACTGCTTCCAGGCCCTCCCATCGGACAGAAGTAGGGAATAAATATATAATGTGTGACACTTGATGGTTCTCACATCTTCCAAGTGGGGATGGTGGTAACAGTACCTACTGCGTGCAGCCACTGTGAAATAAAGTATGGAAGGTCAGCCCAGTGCCTCATCCATAAAAAGCTGCCCCAAAGCGGTGGCTTTTATTGCATCAGAGCTGCATGACAGAGCATGGGGGCCCTTGTGAAGTGATGAGGTCTCTGTCCCTTGAAGATTTAAGAAACTCAGAAAGTCCAGGAATGGGATTCCTGCACTGAGTCAAGACCAAAGGGCCTCTCTGCTTCTTCCAGTGGTGAATGTGCTTGGGAAGAGCCGAGGCTGGCACGGGATGGGGAAGCAGAGGAAACAAGCTCCCTCACTCAGCCAGCCCTGGCGCAGCTGGGTTCTGGCTGGCACCCGAGTCTGGGCTAGGATGCTGGAGGCCGGGGAGGGGGGCGGCTGGCTTTGGCGTCAAGCTGCCAGGCAGGGAGATCAGGGCTGCATGACGACCCAGCAGACCCACCTCCCTCATTTCCCACCTGCCCAGGAGGAATATCCAGGCAGGACATCTTGGGGGAGCCCCTCTCTCAGTGGTGCCTGCCTCTGCCCAGTAGGCCCTGCCTGGTATGTGGCCTTGGCCAAGGACCCAAGGTCATGCCCCTGCTTGCTGCAGGAGGAGAAGGAAAGTGGGGGTGGTATTGGGCAGGACAAGAGACGGGGGCGGGCATGTCTGGGGCAGGGGTTTTGGCCCCTGAGGCTGTCTGTTCAGCCAGTCTCCAAGTTATGCATGTTCAGGAGCCCAACTCAACAGCTTCCTGAAGCCTCCTTCCCACCCTGTGCCAACCCCCTTCTCTGCAGTGACAGAGGGGTTCCTGCTGTCCACCACTCCTGTCGTCCCCAAACTCCAAACCTATTGTTTAGCAGATTTTATCCTGAAATGAAACTACTGAGAAAGAAACATATTCCATTGTTCATTTTTAGGGCATGCTGAGGTTTCAGTGTGAACCGAGAGCCAAAGCTTCAGCCCCAGCAGGCACTTGCTTCTGGGGCAGCCAGTGTGAAGCCCCACAGCACGAGATGTTCGCCTGTTTCTTTTCTGATTCTCTTTCTCTCTTCCTCCCTCCTTCCTTCTCTTCCTCCCTCCTTCCTTCTCTTCTTCCTCCTTCCTTCTCTCCTTCCTTCCTTCTCTCCTTCCTTCCTTCCGTCCTTCCTTCCTTCCGTCCTTCCTTTTTCTTTCCTTCTTTCCAATCCTCTTTGTTCTCCTCTCCCTCATTTGTGTCTCCTACAGGCCCGAGGGCATAGATAGTGTCCTCTTGCCCTAACAGATGAGACAGACAAGTGAACAGATTAAATGCAGGGGCTCCCGGACAGGCTCGAGAGTCGGGGATGTGGGGAGCAGGAGCTGTCCTGTGCTAGTGGCGGGGTGTTAACAGGTGCAACCCCTTTGGAACAGTTTGACTGCATCCGCTAAAGCGGAGTACATGCCTCCCCTCCGACCCAGCCATTCCACTTCCTTCTTTGGGTATGCACCCAACAGAAATGTGTACATTTGTGCCCCAAAAGACACGAAGTAGAATGTTCTTAGCAGTAGTATTCATTCATTGCCAAAATACTAGAAACGACCCAAATGCTCATCCATAGTAAAATAGAGAAATTGTGGTCTCTTCACACTGGGGATAATGAGAATCAACCATCTGTAACTACATGTAAGGACATAATCTAGACATACAGCGAGAGAAGCCAGGCATAAGAGAAGACTTCTTAGATGATTGTGTTTGCATAAAGCACAAAAACAGGCAAACTAACCGATGGGGTAGAGGTCAGGGTGGGGACACCCTGGGCAGGAGGAGTGACTGGTGGAAGAGGAACTGATGATGCTGTTTACACAGACTTCATTTTGGGACAATCCATTGAGCTGCACACTTAAGATCTGCATACTTTATGCATGTAAGTTAAACTTCAACAGAAACTGTACTCAGTACCCTGGGAGGAGAAACCCTGGGGCTGTGGGTGGGCAAATAAGAGAGCAGCCAGCTCTCACAGGGGATCAGGGCAGGCTTCCTGGAGGTGGTGCCACACAAGCTATATCTTGAGAACTGAAGTGGAGGTGGCAGGACAAGGACACAGCTGAGCAGAGACCCAGGATTTGCCCTCCTCTGTGAACCAGCAGCTTGAGGAGAAGCTTTTTCTTGTCAGGAAGAGAGAAGGAGTTGTGAAAATTAATAAAGGAAACCTCATTTAAAATGGAATTGGGGGGCTGGCCCAGTGGCTCAGCAGTTAAGTGTGCGCATTCGGCTTCTCAGCAGCCTGGGGTTCGCTGGTTCAGATCCTGGGTGTGGAGATGGCATGGCTTGGCAAAAGCCATGCTGTGGTAGGCATCCCACATATAAAGTAGAGGAAGATGGGCATGGATGTTAGCTCAGGGCCAGTCTTCCTCAGCAAAAAGAGGAGGATTGGCAGTAGTTAGCTCAGGGCTAATCTTCCTCAAATAAATAAATAAATAATAAAATGGAATTGGGAAGCCCCGTAGTGGGAGCTCTCACAGCACCACCACTCAAGCTGTCTGCAGACCCCACACAGGAGGAGATGTACCTTGCATCTCCACTGCCAGAAAGAAGCTTACTTTACTGCTCCAACCTGAGGAAGACTTTCTTTTTGCCCAGCAACTAGCTCAGCCAATGAGAAAATACCACAACTCAGCCAATGAAAAAATACCACAATGCAGCCAATGAGAAGCCATCAACACCCTGACAGTCTTGCTTTCCTCCAGTAGACTGTCATTCAAAGCGGCCCCTCCCAGCTTCCTCCTTTTTGTCTGTAAGGTTCCTCTCCTTTGTTTGCTGGACTTGCTTATGGTTCAGCTGTAGCTTTCATGTCCTGAAATGCAATTCCTCTGCCATTCCCGAATAAACCCATTTTACTGGTAAAATAACTGACTTTTATTTTTAAGGTTGGCAGAGTCAGTGGCTTGAGTCCTTGACCTGACCTTGACCTTGGCCTACTCCTGCTCTGCTTCCAGTGGAAGGGCCCAAGGATTCTTCTTGCTCCAATATTTTTTTCTGAGTTTTGATGGAGAGTCACCTTCTGATCCCAACAGAGCTTAACTGTGAGCCAGAACCTTCCAGGCTTAGGGATCTGTGTGGCTGAAAAATGACCCTTTCTTCAGATGGAGGGAGTCTGGTAAGAACGGCGTTTGGAATTTGGAAGATCATCATGGCGGTGGGAGTGGCCGGAACCTGGACCTGATGTTCTTTGAGCACCTGCTGTGGGCCGGGGGACGGACAGACCTGTGCCACTGAGGACGCCAGAGATGTCCACAGCAACCTAACCGCAGGGCATGGGAAGGATGGGAGGAAATGCTCTATAACCTGTGAAGTAGCGTGCATTAGGACAAGACCCAAGACCCATCAATATCTGCCTAAATGGCTGGGCAGCCCCGTGCATGGTGGGGGCAATTTTGGGCTAGAGGATGGAGTTGAAATTAAACCCTGAAGGATGTCATTGACACACTTGTTATTAGAACAATGATAAAAAGCCAGATACCGTTTACTGAGCACTTACCTGGGATAAGCCCTGTATGTCCATCTCCATATTAAACGGGTATTGTTGGTCCCATTTTACAGATAAGAAAGCTGACACTCAGAGAGAAAGGCACTATGTGAGTCCATCCACCAGAGCCCGGCACAGGCTTGCTGCCCTGGTCATCTTTCTAGTCGGTCTCTAGACTCCAAGCTCATTCCAGCCTTGGGGCTTTTGCCCTGGCTGATCCCCCGTCCTGGGACGGTTCTCCTTTCAGATCTTCAGGTCTGGCTCCTTCTTGTTCTTCAAATGCCACCTCCTCAGGAGACGTTCCCTGATCGCCCCCGTATATGTGGTCTCCCCACCTTCCCTCTCGCCACTCTGTGATTCCTTGTTTATTCATTTATTGACTTGTTTACTGTCACCTCCCTATTGGACTTGTCAACAGCCAGTTATTTTACTAACAAAATGGGTTTATTCAGGAATAGCAGAGGAATTGCGACTTGGGACAAGGAAGGTATAGCAAAAGCCACAGGCAAGTCCAGCAAGCAAAAGAGAGAGGAGTTATTTTACAGAGAACAAGGAGGAAGTTGGGAGAGGTTACTTAGAACAAAAGTCCATTGGTGAAAAGCTAGGGTGGTGAGGGTTTCTCATTGGCTGAGTTGCTAGGGTAGTCAATTTCTTGATGGGGACGTAGTGTACATCTCTTCCTGTTGGGGTCTGTAACTGACTATCTTCCTGTAATTGACAATTCCTCCTGTAATTGACATTTAGTGATAGTGCTGAGATCTCCCCATTCTGCCTCCCAACTCCATTTTATTTATTTATTTATTTTTTATTTTTTTGAGGAAGATTAGCCCTGAGCTAACTGCTGCCGATCCTCCTCTTTTTTGCTGAGGAAGACTGGCCCCGAGCTAACATCCATGCCCATCTTCCTCTACTTTCTATGTGGGATGCCTACCACAGCATGGTTTGCCAAGCGGTGCCATGTCCGCACCCAGGATCCGAACCGGTGAACCCTGGGCCGCCGAGAAGCGGAACATGGGAACTTAACTGCTGTGCCACCGGGCCAGCCTCATTTATTTATATTTTATCTTTATTAATTCCATTTTCTTATTTTGTGCATTTTTTCTCATTTCTTAAGATGAGTGCTGTGTACCTTTGGTTTTTGTTCGTTTGTTTTTTGGTGAGGAAGTTTGGCCTCGAGCTAACATCTGTTGTCAATCCTGCTCTCTTTGCTTGAGGGAGATTGGCCCTCAGCTAACAACTGTGCCAGTCGTCCTCCATTTTGTATGTGGGACAATGCCACAAGATGGCTTGATGAGCGGTGTGTAGGTCCACACCCGGGATCCAAACCTGTGAACCCCAGGTTGCCAAAGTGGAGCACACAACCTTAACCACTATGCCACTGGGCCAATCCCCCATCTCCATTTTGAATGAAGTTTGCTTTATTCTGTTTCACAGACTGAGCCCCATGAGGGCAGGGCCCTTGACTGTGGCCTGAGTGCCAAATGCAGTGTTTGGCATAGAGGAGAAGCTCAGCAAATGTTTGTTGAGGGGTTCCAGGGGATTCGAACTCAGCTCCACACGACTCCTGAGCCAGAGCTCTTCACACCCCCTCAGACCTGCTGTGCTCCTCAGTTCCCACATCAGCCCCTGCTATGAGCCACATGGTGCCAGTGGGGCAGGGGATGGGCCTGGGTGCCCTCAGGCAGTGGGTGAGGCTGCCCTACTTGGGCTGAGGCTGCCCTGGGCCCCAGGAGACCAGCTCCGCCACTTTTCCCACCCTGACCTGGATTTGAACCTGGGCTCAGCTCTCACTTCCTGTCCTTGAGTGACCCTTCCTCATTCCAGGATCCCTCGCTCTGGACCTCAAGTGTCCTGGCCAGACTGTATTTCTGACACTCCTGGGAGAAAGAACAAAAGGAAACAGGCTGATGCTGCAGCAGGAGGGAGTCTGGTTAGACATAAGTAGAATTTCCCAACTTCGGGAACTGGAACAAACACCTGGGTGGTGGAGGAAGTGGAGCTGTGGAATCTCCTCCCCTGAGCGGCGTGAAGAACAGGATGAACATTCACCTGCTTGGGTGGGGTGCAGGGGGTGGACAGGATGACATCTGGAAGCCGCTCTCCAGCTCTTGGCTCCTGAGCTGCCCTAAGCGTTGAGGACCTGGCCAGGAAAGAGGGACAGGGTTGGCTGTGGGGCCGGGCGGTCCGGATGCTGGCATGGGTGTGGGAGAAGGTGGAGAGAGAGGCTGAAGGGGGCAGAGGCTGTGCCTGCTCATTTAAATGAGATGATTAGGATTCTGGGAATTCGAAGGTGCTTTAGAGTTTCCAAAGCAGGGCGTGGGGGCATGAGCACCGGAGTCAGGCAGACCTGGCTTTGTGTCCTGTTTTACCACTTCCAAGCGGTGGTGTTCTAGCCGAGTTACTTCCTCTTTCTGAGCCTCAATTCCCTCGTCTGTTAAATGGGAATAATAATGCAGATTAAAGGAAGTGACACCTTGAAAGAGGACTTTGCAAAAGGCATTATGCAAAGCGAAGGTGATGTGTGGCCGACTAGGCGAGTGTTATTATGATAACAATGGTGGTGTTGTTTTCAGTTCCACCTATGCGCAGGCATTAGGTCATTTAATCCTTACGAGAACCCTGTTTTTGTCACGCCTTCTACAGATGAAGAGTCTGAGGCTCGGAGAGGTGACAGGACTTGTCCAAGGTCATATAACCAGTTGGAACCTGACTCAGGACTTGAATCCCCACCTGATTTCAGTCCAGCATGCTGCACCCTACTCCGTGCAGCCTATGATTGACTGAGAAGATACTTTACAAACTGTAAAGTGATGAATATCGTCATCATGGTCACTTTATTTTTTATTTTATGGTAATTGATGTCCATTCACTGATTTCTCCTGGTGGGAGCAGCACCTTTCCCAGCCCTGCCACCAGGGGGCAGCAGAGCCCAGGGCTAGGACCCAGAGGTCCTGAGGGTGGTGCCCTGCCCACTTCCCACATCCCTGGGGGTTGAGCCCTCCTGATGTTTAGCTGCGCCCGTGGAGCACCCGGCTAGGCAGGGGGCAAGGGAGGGCACAGCCTCCAGGAAATAGGAGCACATGCCCAGTCCTGGCCTCAGCTCTGAGAGGAACAGGTCTAATAAGCAAGATGGCGGTTGATCGTGGCCCCCTCCTCCAGGAAGCTCTCTGCTGACTCCAGGGCTGGATCAGGAGCCCCCTTCTTGGCCCATAGCCCTGGCCTCAGGGCAGCTGCATCACAGGCATGTCACCACCTCCGTGCCCCGACTGGACAGTGGGCACCTTGCGGGCAGAGCTCTCTGGTGCCTTTGGGGGTCCCGGCATGGACTGGGCACACAGGGGGCTCAGGGTTCATTGATTACATATGTGGGGGGGTATCTGGGCTGGGTCCACAACCACTTCCTTCTGAGACTGCCTGGAAGGTGGGTGAAGGGGAGGATTCCTAAGACTGAAAGATGTTTACCCCAGAGGCCCTGGAGACCACCCCTGGGCCCTGTGATGGCCTGGTCTTTATGCCAAGTTCTTGGCTGCGTAATGGGATTAAAAAAATCACCTCCAGCGGGTACTGAATGCTGCTTGCCCTTCATCGGCTCTGATTACCTCTTTTAACGCCCGTAATGACCGTCTGGGCAGGTTCTGTTTGTGTCATCCAAATTTTACAAAGGAGGAAACTGAGGCTTAGAAAGGGGAGGTGACTGGCCTGAGGTCACACAGCAAATAAGAGGCAGAGCTGCTTTGAACCCATGCCCGCCTGACCGAGGGCCAACTTTCTGAAGCCCTTTGCTGTAACAGCTGCCGCGTGTCCACCGGCCCCCACGGTTCTCACAGCAGCTCCACGAGGTGGGCAGACGGGGATGGGGAGCGGGAGCCAGTGTTGTACCGGAGCCCATTCAGACCAGCTCTCAAGAGCAGCTCTTCTCAGCTCTGTGTTCGGAGATGTCGAGCTGGTGCTGGAAATTGGCCCTGCCGGGAGTATGTGTTCACACTACAGGAGTCAGCCCCCTGGCCCCCTCGCCTGCATCCCTGTCCCCACCCTACACCAGAGCCGGTGGTTGATCATTTCCCAGCACACCACTGTGTGAACGTGAGCCCACGGAGGCTTAGGAAGGGGACGTGATGAAGCTGAGATGCCCACAGGCCTCTGCTTCCTGGCCAGGCTGCAGCCCCTCTGCCCGGCCCTCCTGCCTCCGCCCTCCCTCCCTTTGCTCGCGCCCTGCCTGGCTTTGGGGATGGTGCAGGGTGCGGCAGCCGGCAGAACCGCTGATCCTGCTGTCCCCTCCAGGGTGTGACAAGTGCCTGTGACTGAACCTGCTGGGTTCCCGGCACCCCCTTCCACCTGTGGACTGGGGGTGCTCCAGACCCAGCCCCTCTTCTTGACCCCACTGGCCTTATGCCCAACCAGGCAGGGGGATGCCTTGGACTCGATTCCATGGAGGTCTTTGGTGCCCCTAAAGCTGTGACCCGTGGCAGAGTGGCACTGACATCCTCCAGTGAGAGTGATACCACATGGTATCACATCCACCTTGCCTCAGCGCCCGTCTACACCTGCCCCTCCGGGGTGGGGCAAAAGAAGGCTTTGCAGAAGGCAGGTGTGGACGTGCCCTGGGAGGCTGTACTGCTTGGCTGAGGTGGTGGCCGGCAGCACTGGTCACTCAGGGCCCCATTGGTACCCTGGACTCAGCCCGAAAGCCAGCTCTGGCTGGTAGATCCAGTGATTTGGGGGTCCGAGCACGCAGTAGGAGGCTGGGAGACCACCTGGAGGCGAGTACACGTGGACTGGTTGGGGGAGGAGCTGCAGGGCAGGATGGGGTGCCCACACCCTCTGTTCCCAAACGGGTGCGTCCCTCCCGGACACCCCCACTGCGTCTGCTGTTTTCCAGGAAAAAGCCGATGCAATCGCTGAGTCGGCGGATCGCGCGGGTATCACCCTCCACGAGGAGCCTCCTGCTTCCAGGGCCCACGGGGCCGCCCAGGAGCCCTGGACCTGGCCAGGCTCCCGTTACCCATCCTGCACCATTGTTCCTGCCTGGCACCTGGCCATGCCTCTCTTGCTCTCCTTTCCCGCCCCACCCTCTGGCCCAAACATCACCTCATGCCCAAACCCAGCCTCCCTCCAATTCCCTAGATGCCAACCTTGCTCGCCCCTGGGGTAGGATGGGGGGTCAGGAGACCTGGGTTCGAATTCCAGGACCACGCTTATTGGCTGTGTGGCCTTGGACAAGTCCCTTTACCTCTCTGAGCTTCGGTTTCCTCCTTGATGAGATGCAAGTTGTCCTCCCCACTATGTCATGCTGTTAAAAGGATAAGAAGTGCCCAGCAGGGTGCCCAGAACACAGGAGGCGTTCAGGAAATGGCTTTTACAGACTCTTCCTCAGCATGACCTGTTCTCCCAGGGCCCTTGGGGAAGAAGGAAGCTATGGAAGCTTCTGTCGCCCATCTAACATTAATCAGCATGCAATTGTTTGTTCAACAGGCCCTCTAAGCATTCACCTGTGAAATGGGTTCAAGCTTCTGAGCTCTGGGCTCGAGCACTGGGTCTGGGGCTCCTGGTATTAACGGAGGTATGGGTAAGGGAGTGGGCGCGGTAATTATCAGCGTGGCAGGCGCCATCCGGGACTGACGCGCGGGACCTGGGAAGGCAGGCAGGAGAGGGCCTGGGCACAGGGATTGCTCAAGAATGAAGTGAAGAGGGAGGAGTGTGTAAGTGAGTGTTGGATTGAATAAGGGAGTGAATCAGGGAATGAATAAGTGAGTGAATTAGTGATTGAGTAAGCTAGTGCCTAAGTAATACTAGCCAACACTTATGAAGCTCTCACTACATGCCCGACATTGTTCTAGGCATTTTACTTGTCTGAACTCACTCAGTCGTCACAAAACTTTATAAGGTAGGCAGAATTATTACCTCTCTTTTATGGAGAATGGACCTGCCCCCCCCCCCCCAGGCACAGAGCAGTTAAGTAACTTGCCCAAGTCACACAGCTGGTAAGTAACTGAGTCAGGATTTGAACCCATGCAGGCTGGCTCCAGAGTCTCTGGGTACCAAGTGGGAACCCTAGAAGAGAGTTCATAGCTGAGGGGTGCGAAGATGGGTTTTGCCTTCTGGTCCGTGAGACTTCAGAATTCACATCGTTCAGTTGGTCATTCATTCATTCATTCATTCCACATATGTGCTGGTCACTTGCTCACTCACTGAGTGCTGGCTCTGAGAGAGGGAGGGGTGAGATTAATAAGATTCTGTTCCTCCCTGGCACAGTTTGTCCTCTGGGGCTCAGCTCAGGTGCCACCTCCTCCAGGAAGCCTTCTCTGACTTCTTAAGAGAACCCACAGGCCCCTGGGCTTCCCTCTGTATTATCTTCCCCTGTGCCTGCTTCCTTCACCAGCTGGACAGTACTTTTGTCTCTGAATTCTTGGTATACCGTGGGTGATCCATAAATGCTTGATGAGGCACACTGTTGCTGCTGGACCTCCTCCTGGGTACTCCCAGTATTCCCTGCTCTCTGCCCCTTCCTCTCCTCACCCCAGCGGGGATGCTCCGGTGTCTGGGCAAAGCCCAGGGACCCGCACACCCCCTGAAGGCCTTCCCATCCCGCCGGTGCAGTGGAAACTCCCAGGGCACGGGTTCCAGCCAGGGGCCACGGTCAGTGGGGCCGGGATTCACCCCTGCCCTGGGAGGGAGGGAACTGGGCCCGCCCCGGGCTTGGCAGCCTCTTCCTTCATTGGCTAAATGTTTTTGAATTCCAGAGGCCTGCGTCACCCGGCCCCTGGCCCCCTGGCCCCCAGCCTGCCTCTGCTTCCTTCCTCCCCTTGCTTGACCAGGCTGGTCTGCAGGGTGGGGCTCTGGCCAAGCCTCTCTTTCTCGCTGCCCACCAGCAGCAGCCAGAGCCTTGAGCTGGCTCACTGGGGAATCTGGAACTCAAGAGCCCTCCCGGCCCCTCTGCATTGAGTCCGGAAAGGGCATCTCGTTTTGTTCTTTAGGGAACAGTGGTAAGGAAGCCCGGGCTGGTAGCCAGGCCTTGGTGGCGTCCAGGCTGGGTTAGCGGGGTGGGGAAGGCCTGAGGGGCACACTCCCCAAGCAGTCCTGCTCAGACCTAATTCCGGCTCTTCCCAGCGGGGAGTCTTGAACAAGTGGGCCGGTGGGTCTCAAACTTGAACTCTTGTGCGTCAGAATCACACGGGGCCCCTGACAAAAATACAGACTCCTGGGCCCCACCCTCTGAGTTTCCGAGTCAGTGGATCTGGGGTGGAGCCTGGGAATCTGAAGGTTTAGCATGCTTCTGATGGTTCTGATGCAGAGGGTCCGCACGGCTGAAATACAGAGATGAGAAGACTGAATAAGGCGAAGCCAGGGCAGGCAAACGTGGGTTCTCATCTCAGCTCCTCCATGTCCCTGTAATGTGACTGACCTTCTAGAACTGCTCAGTCCAGTTCCGTAGGCGCTAGCCACAGGTAGCTATTGAAATTTAAGTTAATTTAAATGAAATAAAATTAAAACCAGTTCCCCAGGGGCATTAGCCACATTTCAAGTGCTCAGTAGCCACGTGTGGCTAGTGACCATTATATGGCACAGAGCAGATATGGAGCCCTGCTATCCATCCATCCTTCCATCCACAGAAAGTTGTCTTGGACAGCACTGAATGTCAGCTCCAAGAAAGTAGAGGTAACTGTCTATTCTCTGCTGTCCACAGCATCCAGCACAGTGCCTGCAACATAGTTGGGGATCAGTAAATACTTTTTTTTTTTTTTTTTTTTGCTGAGGAAGATTCACCCTGAGTTAAGATCTGTGCCAATCTTCCTGTATTTTTTAGTATGTGAGCTGACAGCACAGCATGGCCACTAACAGAGAGGTGTAGGTCCACACCTGGGGACAGAACCCACATTGCTAAAGTGGATCATGCTGAACTTAACCACTGGGCTACTGGAGCTGGTCCAATAAGTACATTTTTAATTAGTTTTTTTATTATAGTAAAATATACATAACACAAAATAGACCATTTTAACCACTGCCTCCATGTCTTGGCTATTGTGAATAATGCAACAATGAACGTAGGGGTGCATGTTCTTTGAAACAAGTTCTTTTCAATCTCCTCCTTACATATTCAGCTCAGTGGCATTAAGTACATTCACATTGTTGTGCAACCATCACCACCAGCCACCTGCAGAATTTTTCATCATTCTAAACTGAAACTCGGTCCCCGTGAAACAAAAACTCCCCATTGATAAATATTTTTTGAATGACTCAGTGACCTTAGTCAAGTCACTTCCCCACTCTGGGCTTTTAGCCTCCTGATCTACAAAATGAGTATCATACGGGTTCCCACCTCATGCATTTGTTGTTACGTTTTCAATGACAAAAAACATGTGCTTGGCACAGGCCCTGGTGCCCAGTAAGTACTCATCAAATATTAGCTGTTACTGCGTTATTACCCCATGAGGAAGTCTTGCCTGAGTACCCCACCCCTCCCTGTTCTCTGGACTCTGCATCGAATAAACAGAAACAGGGACCCTGCTGGCGTGAATCACACAGGTGTGTTTTGTCTCCAAGGCGTGAGCCACTGCTGTGTCCCCAGCTAGGCTAGTTACCCTGCTGACCATTGCTTCCCATTCCCAGGGTGCTGTCACCAACAGCCTCCCCTGGGAGCCGGCAACACCCCCCTGAGAGGGGGAGAGGAGTGAAGGAGCTCTTATAGACGATGTTAAGTACATGGGGAGAGGCTGAGGCCCTCCGTAACGTGGGAAGCCAGTGGCAGAGCCAGGACTCGGAGCCCGAATCCTGATGCTCATCTCTCCCAGAGACCACCCGGCTGGCCCATGGGACCCACGAACTGAATGAATGGCTGGATGGCAGAATGAACGCTCTCGGGTTGAGGAGCCTCATTTTGCAGCTGAAGAAACAGGCTCAGGGAGGTTAAGTGAGGTGCCTGGTAAATATTTATGCAGTTGATCGCACAGTGTCAGAGGGCAGGGAGCGCTGGCCAGGTGCTCTGAACCTGGACTACCTTTAATCCCTGCCCCGCGGGACAGCCAGGACAGCTCTCGCCCTGGGCGGGAAGGTGCCCTGGTGCAGTGGTGAGGAAGCTAGCTGTTGGCATCTTGAAGGAAGGGAGGAATCTCTTTGGCTTTGGAGTCAGACAGTCTTGGATCTGTCACAGATCTGGAGACAAGGGAGCAGTCTTCTAAGCTCTTAAACTTTCCAGGCTCGAGACTTTTTGAGACCCTATAAAAGCTGTGGTCTCCAGCCAGTGGTGAACTGGTAAATGTTTAACAACTGGCCCTTTGAAAGACAAAAAAAAAAGCAGCCCTGGTTTGTATCGTTTGCCCATTGCTGTGGTGTAAATATCTCCACTCTCGGTCAATTTCAAGGTACTAATGAAACCCAGCTCCCCAAATTCCTGACAATTTAACGATCCACTCTCCCTGAGCCGGTAGGAGCCAGCTCCAGCACGTCACTAGGTCTGTACAACCTCAAGCCCAGTCTCTTCCCCTTTCTGTGCCTCGTCTTCCTCATCTTCCTGCTGGCAGGGCTCTTGAGAGGGTAAAATGAGTCATTTCCATGCTCCAACCCAGAGGTGGGAGATCAGCAAGACTGGTGGGGACTGTGGAAGGACACCCCCTCCAGCTCCTGGCTGGGGCATGTGGGGGTCCTGGAGAGCAGAAGGGGCATCAGCTGGGGGGGACCTCATCCCTTTCCCACCCCTGGCCTCCTGGGCAGCCCATCCTTCCTTCATGACCCCTGGCCCAAGGATTCCTGGGTTCCGCAGTAGAGGTGATCGTGTAGCCCCCAACCCTTCCCTTTGGGCCACTTCCAGAAGCCAAGCTGGAGGTGGGGCAGGGGGAGGGCAGAACAACCCAGCAGTGATGACAGAGTTTGCCCAAACCTGGAAAGACAGGCTCACCAGCCCCAGTCCGGCTAATCCCCCACATTCACCCTGGCTTCACTCCTGGCACCAGGGCAGAGGGGAGGAATTCCCCTCCACCCCCCAGGCAGCCCCTCCTGTCCCTGCCTGAGCTCTGGCAGGACCCTAGGCCCCCAGATCATGGTGACATCCCCTGCTCTGCACCTCTTCTCTTGGTTGTGGCATCTAAGGGGCTTGCACCAGGGGACAGTGAGCCCGGAAGTTAAGAGGAGCTGGTCCTGTTGAGAAGGGTCCTTCTCACTTCGAGAGGGAAGGCTGCACTCCTGGCCAGGTATTCCAGAAGTTTCTTTCCATGAAAGGAGACGAGAACACAATAAAATATTAGGGCAGAAAGTGTCTTTACCTAGTAGCAAGGACAAGCCTCCTGCTACAAAGATGGGGAAACTGAGGCCAGTGAGGGGAGAGGTTAAGTTCACAGTCACACAATACTCAGAGGTTGAGCTGGGACCCAGCCCCAGCCCCTGGATGGCCAGTCTCTCTTTTTTGCTGCCTGGTGAGTGGCAGAAGGGGCTGGAAGGTGGAGGCCCAGCAACATGGGGGAAGGGGCGACCCAACCAAGGCCTGCAACTTCCCAGCGGGTTCCTTGTGCTGGTGACCACCTCAGGGAAGTCTGTAACCCCCCAGGAAGTAGCCCACCCTTCTGGAAGACCCAGGACCTGAGAAGTGGAGTGACTATAAGTCTGGGGGTGGCACACTCCCTGTCCTGAGATATAAGTGATGCTGCCTGCTAGCGGGGATAAGCTTTGCCCCTAATCCTCTCTGTGTGGCCTTGGGAAAATCATGTGCCCCCTGGCACCAGTCTCTCTGGCTGCAAAATGAGTGGTTTGGGCCAGATCAGTGGTTGAAAATTTGTTTTAAGCTGCAGAATTCCTTTCTAGAAGCCTGGAATAGAAAACAGACACAGAAGGGCAGGTCTGGGGGAACCTGGGGCTTGGGGAGGAGGGCAGGAGGATGCAGAGTTGGGTCCTGGAGCCTCAGCTGCTCAGACACCCCTCGCCTGGAGGGGTCTTTCAGCCCTCGCTGGGGCACCACTCCTGCAGGGGCCGTGGCACCCACTGGAGATTTCCATCTCCTTGGGGGCGATGCCAGGGGCCTGGGCCACACCCTGAGGGAGGGAGTCTGGCACCACTCCTGACCCCTGAAAGCTGGAGAGAAAGACATGGAGAGAGACAGAGAAGTCAGGAGATAGAGAGACAGAGACAGAGAGAGAGACAGAGAGACAGAGAGAAATGGAGCAAGACAGAGAGGAACAGAGAAAGGGAGGCACAAAGGAGAAATTTTCGAGAACAAAACGGAGAGAGAAAGAGAGGGAGAGAGGGAGAAGAGAAGACACATGTTTCCACTCAAAGTTCTTTTTTGTTTAAAATAAAACCAACCCAACAATCTCTGCTGCTGACGGTTGGCCGGAGCCCAGGCCCCAGGCAGAGGGACCGCGGGCTTCCTGGCCGCCTGCCTGGGAAACTCAAGTAATGACTGCCTGGGGCCCTGCTCTGAGCCACCTCTGACAGAGCCTGTCCCCTGACACTGGCTCAGGCCTGAGGGTCCCAGGAGAGACTCCCAGGGGGCTGCCCCTGCTGGAGCCTCTTGGCCATTCGGGGCTGAGAGCAACCAGCCACCAGGAGGCCTCTGCTGAGGGCCCGGGAGGGCTGGGTCCAGGGCAGGGCCTGAGAGGTGTAGGTGAAGGTTCCGCTTTAACTGGGGGCCTGGCCAGCAGGGGTCTAGCATCCCCTAGATGCTCAGAGTCCCTCGGCCCCTCCTCTCTAGGGACATATCCCAGGTCCTTGCAGCCCCAGGCCCAGGTCAGGTCACTTGGCTGGGAGTGAGCCGTGTGCCGTGGGGATTGTGGAGGAGGCCGTGGGAGGAAGAGGGGGGAGGAGGGTAGGTCGGAGGCCTTGCCTCCTGGCTCTGGCCAGGCTTGCTCAGGGCCCCTCCATCTCTCTCTCTCTCTCTCTCACACACACACACACACACACACACACGTATACTTTGCACTCAGATCCAAGATTTGATCTGGTCTAAGCCCCACGTCCCCAGGCAGGAATGAAGCTAGTCTCACAGCAGCACCGTTTGTAGAGTACTGACCGGGCGCCAGGCACTGCCAGGCACTGAGTGCATCATCTCATTTAATCCTCATCCGCCAGGAGGGTGGGGCCCTTATAACGTCTACTCTACAGACCAGGAAACCGAGGCTCAGAGGCGTTAACACACTACCCAAGCGTCAGCATGAGTAAGTGGCAGGATTTGAACCCAGGTTTGCTCACCCCCCACTTCCCACACCCTGGGGGAGTGGGCAGCCTTTGGGGGGTGGGGCGCAGTGCACCCTCAGGCCCAGGCTCCCGTCCCTTCCGGAGCTGAGAGAGGCAGCTCTGAGAACAGCTGATGGCCCGTGTTTTGTTCTTGGCACAAAGGCGTCCAGATCCAGGCTCAGTGGTGAATGGCGAGGGGCCCGCGGCCCCTCCCGCGGGCGGGCCTGGCAGGCTCTGCTCCTGCCTGCTTCCCCACAGCCCGTGAGCCCTCAGCTTCCTATTCAGAACCCGGCTCAGCCATTGACAGGAGTAGCAAAGCCAGGCAGATCTGGGGGGATTAAAGGAGGCAGTGAGAGCTGGGGGGCTGGGGGAGGGCTGGCGCACTCACAGGGGACTCCCTACTATGTGCTGGGCCCTTCGTGATCTCACGTAGTCCTCATGGCGACAGGCAGTGTAGATCTTGATGGGAAATGGAAGACCAGAGAGGGGAAGGGACTTGCCCAAGGTCACACAGCAAGTCCGAGGCAGAACTAGGGTACAAATCCAGGTGACCCAGCTCCCAGTCAGGGCTTGTTTCATAAAACAAGTTTCCTCTGTGCTTAAGACACCCCTGCCCTGTGGCTTCTTCCAGAGACAGAGAAAAGGACAGAAGCAGACAGAGAGAGAAGGACCACGAGACATTGGCTGGCAGGGGCAGACACAGGAGGAAGGAGAGAGAGTCTCCTACGGGAAGCTCCTCTCCTGGGCTGCCTCGGGGGGCGCTGGGGGCCGAGGGCTGCAGTGGCCCGGCCCTGCCCTAGGCAATGCCTGGTCTGGAGGAAGAGGAGCGGAAGGGCAGGGTCCGCACTGGATGGAGCGCCAGAAGAGGGGAGATGGAAGCCCAGGGCTTCCCCACAACCAGAGCCTCCGGGAGCCAGGTCTGCCGCGGGGGTCAGTGTGAAGAGTCGGGTCTGGGGACACTCCTGGGACTCAGAGTTGCCCAGGAGAGGAGGGAGTGTGGGTCCTGCTGGTGAGAGCTCTGGGCGGGCGCAGAGGATTCGGGCAGCAGCAGGGTAGCAGTTGGGCCCTGGGGTGTGGCCTTGCTGTGTGGCCTCAGGGAGGTACAAATCCCTCTCTGGGCCTCAGTCTCCCTCTAGGGCTCTGGAGCCAGAAGACCTCCCTGACTGGGTCACGCGGATGTGGGCTCGTGAACTGAGGGTGCCCTGCATGGGCTCCTTACGGTGGGACAGCCTCGTGCCAAGGCCTGCACCCATGTTCCCTTGTCTAGTCCTCACAGCAGTTCCACCAGAAGGCTGCTATGACGGCCTCCCCCCGGACAGATGAGGAAACTGAGGCTCAGAGAGGCCTTGTCCACAGTCACGTAGCTTGTAAAGGTTTCAGAGCCTCATGAGCTCCTCTGGCTGCTCCCCTCAGGCTGGCCCCAGGGCCTGGGCAGCTGTGGGACCCTGGGCCCCGAGGCAAGGCCCCCTCTTCTGTTGCCAAGGTGGCAGAGGAAGGTGCCTACCTGCCCCTCCCAGGCGCGGTGCAGCGCCACGGCACCCATGGAACGCGGCTGCATTCCTGTGGCAGGGGTGTGGCTGCCCGCGGCCGTGTGCCCCAGGCCTGTGCCTGCTGCTGAGCCGCCCAGCGCCCGCGCTGAGTCAGCAGGCCGGCAGCCCTGTCCCTCCCAGCAAAGCCCCGTCACCAGGAGGGTGGTGGCGGCCGCGCAAAGGAGGAAACTCGACTTCCCTTGGAGGAGGGGGGCGCCTTGGGTTCTAAGCTGGGGACCCAGGCGGGGAGCAGCAGGAGGCAGGACCTTCAGAGCCAGCGGGGGGACTTCAGACTGGACAGGAGGCAACTGTGCTTTCCTCAGCGTCTTCTGTGTGCCAGGCGCCGTGCTGGCGGCCGGCGCGCTTCTCTTATCTCACGTAATAAAACTGACTCACTATCCTGATCCCCCATTTTGCATATGGGGAAACTGAGGCGCGGCCAGGCCCTTAGCGAGCAAAGGGCATGGACAGGCCTCGGAGCCATGCTCAGTCTGCCGGGAGGGGGATGCGGGAGGGACCCCCTGTTGCACTAGGCTTGCCCAATGTGAGCCTGGACTAGCCACTCCCCCCGGAGCCTCAGTTTCCCATCTCTGTGGGGGTCAGCCGAGGGTCTCTCGGAGCCCTGAGAAGGAAGGGAAAGTGAGAGGCCGCACAACTTCCTCCTCCCGCTATTTGCTCTTGATTAGGGACAAGTCACTTCCCCTGGCTAGTCTCACCCTCTCGGCCAGCCTTTGATCTCCTGGCGGTGCCTGCCTTCAGATCCCTTTATCTTTATGGGCAATGCCCCTGGGTGCCACCCTCACCCGTCCGCACCCCACACTGGCATCCGGAGGGCAGAGAGGGAGAAACGAGAGTGGGAAGTGGAGGGCCAGGGGCCAGGAGGGGCTGGGGACTTAGAGGGGTCTCAGATGTTGGCCTCAAGGTGCCAGTTCTGGTCCCCTCTGGGTCTTCCTTGGAATGGAATTGGCAGGTTGTGGGCGCTGGATCCCAGAGTAGGGCAGACAGGGTGGCTGTGGGGTCAGGAAGCCAGGAGTTTCGATGGCTGGTGTGAGTGGTTTTTTGATAAGAGAAGGAAGCACTGGTCAAAGTCCATGGGAGACAGGGCTGGGGGGTGGGGTGGGAGAGGGCCAGTGGGTCAGCTTCCCAGCCTGCCTGGCGGTTTTGTCCCCCTGCTGGAGGCCTCACTGCAGGTCGGAGGACCTGCTGCCCCCTGCCCTGGCTCCCTCCCCTCTCAGGATTGGAGGGAGGGGACTCAAACAGATGACAATGATTGGGGGGACCAAGGCTGAGAGAGGCAGCGTCTGTGGGCCTCCCCATGAGGTGTGCATCCTAGAGCTGATGGGCTGGGCAGAGGTCCCAGTGTGATGGGGAAGGCACAGCCTCTGCCCTGGGGACATCTCCATTCTGCCAAGAGAACTGAGAGAACACACGCCCCATCCCTGGAGAAGCCTCCCCATCTGCGGGAGGCTGCCCCCTTCCCTTGGGGGGTTCAGAATCTGAGGGTGGAGGCCGGCAGGCACAGCCCCGACCTAGCAGGACTGCTGGAGCCCAGGCCCTTCGCGTGCTGGTGCTGGGGCTGGTCAGGCCAATTCAGAAGTGAGGAAGGCAAGGCAGGGCTCAGAGACACCCCTACACCCACGAGGGATCAGTTTGGGGTCAGGTCCTGGCCAAGGAGGGGAGGACTCTGTTAGACTGGCCCCGAGGCACATTTTCAGGCTGTGACATGAGGTGGATCCGCTGTGCAAAACAGTTATTACAGCCCGCTCCTCCAGGCCCCGGCGAGACAGGGAGGGTCTATTACAGGGTTGGAGCTGCAGGCAGCCCTCCCTTCTCACCCCGCCCCACCCCACCCACCCTGCCGGCCCAGGCACCCACACGCATCCAGGCACAGACGCACACACGCAGACGCTCTGGTTGTATGATTTTGAGCAGGGCCTTTCACCTCCCTATGCCTCAGTTTCTCCACCTGTAAAACGAGGATCATAAAAGCATGCAGGCTGGATATACAATATCTGCCTATGCCAGCACCTCCCTCCCTCATTCCACTCCCTTGCACTGGGACATGCAGACATGGGCACAAATGTGTCCCTACACGCTCACCTGGGTACTCACATGTGCCCTGCTCAGACCCCTACTCACTCACATGCAACGTGCCCACACATCCTTGCTCGTAAACCTTCACACAAGTGCACACACATGTTTATATGCAGTTAGGGGACTGCGGCAGGGTTCCCAGGACCCCAAAGGGAGCCCTCACCCCCAACACCAGCAGCATTCTGTCTCTGAGGTGGACCCCCAAGTCAGCCAGTCCCCAGGCAAGTTCCCTTGCCCTCTCTCCCAGGGAAATGCCAGTTTGGCAGAGGGAAGATTGTGTGTAAGAGACATGTAGATCTGGCTTCAAACGTCAGCTCTGCCTCTGAGCCTCAGTCTCCTCATCTGTAAAATGGGGATACGAATAATCACTGAGAGGTCACAGGGCAGGGGTGGATTCCATACAGTGATCTATATCAGGTATGATGTGTGTGAAGTGCCTGGGGCATAGCAGATGCTCCATAAATGCTGGTTGGATTAACTACCTGGAGCACGGAAGATAACAACATTATCAAGCGCATTCAACAAATCTGTTATGTTCCAGGCCTTGCGTTGGGCACTGGGGCCTCAGACTGAAAACAAAGCAAAATCAAACCAAAGCCTGTCCCCTCCCTTCCCTCGAGATGCTCACCCAATACTGGAGATGAAATGCTGATAGCCAGTTTCAAGTCAGAATGAAGTGTGCTTGGAGACACAGAAAGAGAGAGGCAGCAGGGTGCCAGGGGACAGAACGGGGTTGCCACTTCTCAGGGGGTGATCTTGGTTAAGGGACTTTCCCTTTTTGAGACTCAGATTCAGTTTCCCATCCACAAAATGGGCATGAAAACAACCACCTCACTAGGATGTTGTCCACATTCAAGAGGCGCCAGGTGCGGAGCTCTCTGAGCAGAAGGGCGATGATTCCAGTGTGGCTGCTGCCTGGAAGCTGGTCCCTGGGCCCCTTCACCCCTCCTGAGCCTGTGTTGGGGAAGCATGTAAGGGTCTGGGACGGGGCTGTCTGTTTCCATGCCAGAGCCTGCCGTTTCCTCACCAGGAACCCAGTCCTGTGGACCCCAGATCTCAGGGGCAGGGCGAGGGGCTGGAGTGGACCCCTGGGATGTGCTTGTCCATGGACAGATGTGGTCAAGCATCTTTGGCCAGCCAGGTCTGAGCATTTCTGGTGACCACAGACCTGGGGAAGTGGCAGAGAGGTACTGCCCCTTAGGAGTGCCCAGTCTAACAGGAAGGCACAACCTCCCCACAGGAGCACCCACTTAGAGGGGGGAGACAGTACAGCAAGTCACTCTGGAGGTGACCTGAGACTCTTCAGAATGGCAGAGCTGGGAGGCCCCTTAGAGATGTCTGGAGTCACCAGGGGCTTGGCGTAGAGAGACCCACTCAGGATCACAAGGGCTGGCTCACTGTGGGTGGAGTGGTGGGAGGCAGAGGCACTGGAATAAACTGGAGCCTGGACCTCCGGATAAAGACCTTCAAGGTCAGCATTTTATACACAGTCCCCCAAATCCAAACCAATCTGGGGTCTAGCTCCTGCCCTTAGCTGGTCCCTTGGCAAGCCCTAGGCGCAACCTCCCCTTTTTACAGATGGGGGAACTGAGACCAGAAGGAGGAGGCAGTTTTCTAGCCAAGAGACTTTAAGCAGACAATAGGCCAGCTTGAGTTCTCTCCTTTGCCTCGCATACAGGGTTGGTATGAGGAGGAAGGATGATGGATGTGAAGCCCGCAGCCCAGTGCCTGGCACAAAGATAAAGCTCAGCGAGGGCTCGCTGTGATTATTATTAATTATTATTGTTATGAAGCGCCAATGAGGCTGCCAGGCGAGGTGGTAGTGAAGGCTTTCCGGAGGAGGTGACTTCTAAAGGCGGGGGTGACCCGGCTTGGGGAGGAGGGGCGGCTGGGACCGGAGGAAAGAACAAGCAAACCGCCTGCCAAGTGCGCCCCGGAGGCCGGTCGTCCGGACGCACAGCTCAAGGCTCGACCCGGGACAGCAGCGGGCCTTGGACGCCCCGCCCGGGCCGGCTCCCCTGTCGCTGCCCCTGGACGGCCCCTGTTTCCATGGCGACGGAGGCTGCCCCTCCGCGGGACCCCGACCCCTTTTACGAGGCGCGGAGGCGGTTCCTCGCAGCGGGGAAGGGGCTCGGCCCCGCAGCCAAGCGCTCGCGGCGACCGTCAAAGGCGGCACCTGCGGGGCCGGAAGCCGGGCGGGCCGGGCGCGAGACGGCCGCGCGGGGGGATGCTGCTCCCGGCCCCCTCCCGCCTCCACAAAGCGCCGCCCGCCCGGGGCCCCTTAATTCAGGGGAACCGCTCCCTGGGCGCTCCGCCCCGCAGGGGACCGGAGCTGCGACCCCCGCCCCCTCGCCCGGCGTCCCTCCCGGTCCCCTCCGGACCGCTCTATTGTCTCGCTCCGCCCTCCCCTCTCCTGCCTCCTCCCCGTCTCTCTCTTTTCCACGTGGCCAGGCTCCTTCAGGGCTTTTCTGGGCTCTCCCGAAGTTTCCACCTCTCTTGTCTCTCCGTGTTTGTCTTTCAGCAGCGGGAAGAGGCGGGGGAGCGGGGTGGGGGTGGGGTGCCCTTTGGGGGAGGGCGCTGGATGGCCCTGCAGGGATTTCAGACTTCCAGTGCTGGGGGCACTTGTTAGGCCCCTCTTAAGGAATCAGGTGATAAGAATAGAGGCTGGATATTTTTTCAAATTATGTATTTATTTTTGAATAGGTCATTGAGGCACATGGTAAAAATGCAAACGGTGCACAGGAAGACCACACAAGTAAAATAGCCAGCCCCTCCCCCCAGGCCTCCACCAAGGCTCCCTGTTTTCATACACACACACACACACACACACACACACACACACGCGTGCGTGCACACTCCTCAAGGCAAGGCTGCGTCCAGGTCCCTAGTCCTCTCCTGCTCAGCGCAGGATTCAGCACAATGCATGCTGGAGGTTACAGAGACATCTACAGATGTGAACACATACACTCCCCTACCTAGGGCTGGCTGAGGGGCACCTCAGGGGGCCCAACCAAGGGATAGGTGAGTGGTGGCAAGTGTGGACAAGTGGCCTGTGGCATGATGGATGGGACGGCAGACAGCTGGATGGATGGGCTGGTGGACAGAAAGACAGACAGGAGCTGCCAGAAGGTGACTACCTGGCTGGGTAGGGCTGTCTGGGAGTGATGGATGGGACACAGAGAGGGCTGAGAGGGCCTGATGGGGGAAGGAAGGAAGGAAGGCTGGATAGATGGACAGACAGACTGACAGATGAAGGAGACAGATGAGGGGGTGGGGGAGGGATGGGTAGGAGGGGTAGATGAGTGATGAGAGACCCTGCTGAGAGAAGGGACAGGGTCTTGCTGGGAAGTTGGGGCAGAGACGATGCATAGGACTGGGTGAGGCTGGACTGCTCACTGCTGGGCTGGCTACAGACAGATGGACTCGTGGATGGACGGGTGGGTGGATGGAGAGGGGAGCTGGGAAGGAGTGACCGGGCCCTGCTGGGGCGAGTTGATGGAGATGGATAGACAGATTGGAGGGAGACAGGACAGGAAGGAGGGGCAGGGGTGGGATGGGGTAGGAACCCTCGAGACCTGCATGCCTGGACATGTGTGTGTGTGTGTGTGTGTGTGTGTGTGTGTGTGTGTGTGTATACACAGGCATGTGCGGTGTTGGGGCTGTGGCTGTGTTTGCAGCACTTCCCAGTGTGTGTGTAGACTTGTGAGGGCGCAGGCCTGGTGATGGGTCTGGGCATAGGGGCCTGGAGTGTGGGGTCTCGCCCTTCCTTCAGGGACTGCATCCAGGGAGCATGGCTGGAAGGGGGCCTGTGTGCTTGTCAGCGCCTGCTGGAGGAGAAGGGGCTGGGGCAGGCCTGGAGGTTCTCAGAGGCAGAAAACAAACCCCCCCCCCCCTCGCCTTCTGAGCCTCCACCAGGCAACCAGGCGGGCCACTGGACCATCAGGGCTCAGGAAGGGAGGTGGCACCTGGCAGGTACTGTGCCAGCCCGGGTCCCCAAATATGGTGTCAGTGATAAAAATAATCACAGCTGACATTTACGGAGGCCTTGCCATGTGCCAGGCCCTGTGCCAAGAGTTTCTCACACTTTCTTTCATGGCTCCCTCACAAGGTGAGTATTGTGCTATTTTTGTCCCCACTTGACTGAGGAGCAAACAGAAGCTCTGAGAGGTGAAGCGCCTCATCCGGGTCTCACAGTAAATGCTGGTGGCTGTGGGAAGCCAGACGTGAGCCCTCAGCCCCTCGCCACCTCTGGCCCGATCCCCCCACATCTGCCCAGGGGACCCTGGTTGTCAGGCTGGACTGTGAGAGCACAGCAGGGAGGAGACCAGGCTGGAGAAAAGACAGGAGTGATCTTGGAGGCCACGCCCTTAGCCAAGTCGCACTCGGGGCCACAGAGCCTGATGGGCTTAGATTCGAACCCTAGCTTTGCTCTTGTGTGACTTCGCACTGGTCACTTCATCTGTCTAAGCCTCAGTTTCCCTGTCTGTGAAATGGGAAGATGCTGTTCACAGGTCTGCTGTGATGAAGAAATAAGATGATGTAGGAAAAGCATCTGGCAGGTGAGAACACCCACAGCCACAGTGGAGGATCCTGGAACTCAAGTAAGGCCACTTTGTGGGGGCCCCGGGCGCCCCACCTTCTGCAGCAGTGAGAGTCCCCCATGACTTGTCATCTCGAGAGATCATCCTGGGACTCTGGGCATGACGCTGAGCTCTGTGCTTGGCATATGGTAACTTGTGCCACCTTCACACCTCTCTAGGAGGGGCAGCCACTGCAAGCTCCCCATGTCCTGATGAGGAAAATGAGGGAAAGAGGGGGAAGTAACCTGCCCAGATCATACTGGGAGAGTTCCCATGACTGCTCTGGTGGGAAGCCCCCAGCTTCCCCATTCATTCAACAAAGCTGTGTGCCAGACTGTTGGGGGAGGAACACCACGAACAAGCAGGCAGAAACCCTGGCCTCTTGGAGCTTACACACAGGTGGGGGAAGACAGACAATAGAAAAATAAACAATAATATGGATAATCTGGCATGGCAGCTGGTGGTAAGTGCAATGAAGAAAAATATAGCAAGGAAGAGGGATGGGGAGTCGAGGGGTGAGGTGTTGCTATTTTAAATACAGTGGTCAGGCAAAGTATCACAGATAAGCTGAGCTTCAAGCAGGGATCTGAAGGTGGTGAGGGAGCCAGCCCTGAAAGCTGAGAGGGGCGGGAGTGATCCAGTTAGAGAGAACAGTAAGTGCAAAAGCCCTGGGGCAGGCCTGCCCTCTTTTTATATTCCAGATTCGCTTATGCCCAAGATCGGGAGGAGGCACCTTCCATGCAGCTGACAGCCTTTGGGTGCTGCGATGACACAAGAGAAGTGACTAACTGAGAAGGTAAGAGCCCTGAGCTGGGAGTCAGGAGGCCAGGGTTCTAGTCTTCACATTGCCTCGGTGACCTCCAGCAGGTCCTCTCCCCTCTGTGGGCCTCAGTTTCCTCCCTTGTAGAATACAGAGGTTGGACTTTATCTCCAAGGATTCCATTCCCTGGATGTGCAGTGGCTAGTTCTCCACGCATGGGTAAGGGCAGCTGGGGCGGGGGAGGCTCCGAGCACGGGCTTTGGAGATGCTTCTGCTCCTCGCTTCGAGCAAGTGACTCTGACTTCTCTGAACCTCCACGTTCTCCGCTGTAAAACGGGAGCAGAATCCCCACTTCTCGAGGTGCTTGTGTGCGTGAGATGCGGTGTTGCTGCAGAGCTCCTAGCTGGGGCAGGCGCATCATCGGGGCTCCACACGTGGGCACTGCTTTTACTTTGAATTTTAAAACACCTGGTTAAAGACTGGCTCTCCGAGAAGGAAGAGAGGCGAGTGGTCGCGGTGCTCACGGAAGGCTTCCGGGGCGGGGTCTACGCTGAGTTTGGGAGCAGAGGATACGGCCAGATGGGGAAGGAAAGGCCAAGAGGAAGGAGCCAGGGGCGGGAGGCAGGGGTCTCTGAATCCAGGCGGGGTGTGGGCAGAAGGCGTCCAAGCGACCCGGGCGGTGGAGCCCCCGCCATGGGCGGGCCCAGGCTGAGGCCCCGCCCCATCCGGAGGCTCCGCCCCGCATCCAGGCCCCGCGGGCAGGATTTGCCTGGAACCCACTTCAAAGGGTCCCAGGAAGCTTGAGCAAGCCCCAAAGGAAGCGGCACAGCCTCTAACCCAGCTCTGGGGGTGGGGGAAGCCCCGCAATTAGGGGGGGAGCTTCCTCCCACGCTGCCCCCTCAAAATGCGGGAGCCCACATTTAAGTCCCTCTCTTCCCAACCCCAAACCGCCTCCCTGGAGGGGGGAGCTCGGCAGAACTGCTGCTCAGGCAGGTTCGCCGCAGGAACCTCACCTGAAAAGCTGAACCTCGAGTCCCCTTTGGCGGCTGCGACTGGGGGACGTGTCCTTTTGAGAAAGCTGGGGCGCTAATACCCACGTGTGTGTGCAAGCCACAAACATTTGCTGAGTGCCTACTGTATGCCAGGCTCCCCCTGGGCTTGGCAAGATGGAATCAAACTGGGCCTCTGTCCCTGAAGGAGCTCCCTGCCTGAAGGGGGAGCGGACGGTGAGAAAGTGATTGTAACAGTGTGAGATCTGAGGTCTGTTCCAGGGTGAAATTATTTATTTGGCCCCGGGGAGCTCAGCCAGCTTTTCAGAAGTGCCTTGATTGTGAAGGTACAATAGCTAAGATTTAACACACACTGACAGTGTGCCAGACCCTGTGCTAAGGGTTTTACACACATAATCTCATTTAATCCCAGCTGCAGCCCGAAGCGTGGCAACCTTTATTATCGTGCCCATTTTACAGACAAGCCAGCTGAGTTTACAAAGCTTGCCCAAGGCCATGCAGCTGGTTGAGGGGCACAATCCAGGTCTGCTGGACTCACCATTCATTCCTTCATTCACTTATTCACTCCTTCACCCACCAAAGCTGTCTTGGGCTGGTACTATAGACCAGGCACCCTCCTGCATTTGGGTCTCAGTGTTCCTTCTGTGTTGCTCCACTGAGTAGTAGTCGCTGAGGTGGAGAGGGCATCCAGGGAGAGGATCCGGCTTGGACGAAGGCAGGCCGGCGTGAAAAGCCTTGAGGTGTTCCAAACAAGCAGGTGGGCAGGACTCTGGGGGGAGACACACTTGACTTTTTAGTTCCCCCTCTGCCGTGGACTAGCTGGGTAACTTTAGGCAAGTCGGTTTTCTTCTCTGAGCCTCACTTTCTTCATCTGCAAAAATGGGGACAACATTGGCTCTTCCTTCCAGGGCTACTGAGAGGATTAAATGTGTTCACATAGGTGAAAGTGGCCTGGCACATAGTAGGCCATCAAGAAATGTGAATTGAAAGGAAGGGAGGGCAGAGACTGAGAGTGTCACCATCAAATGTGAGCATCTTGGAGTGACTCCCGCGGGCAGGGCCCTGTTCAGGCTGGTGCCAGGAAAGCCGAGGGGCGTCAGAGTCCTCTCCTGCCTCCGGAGCATACAGCCTAGTGGGGAGACAGTTCAGAGGCTGGGAAGACAAGAACACGGTCCGCTGGCTGAAGCTAGGGTCCAGGGAGCATGGAGTATGGGGGCTCCAGGAGCTCAAGGAGGGGCCTGGTCCCTGGAGGCTTCAGAAGACTGACCTTGAAGTCTCTGCCAGCAGAGAGAGGGCACGTCATTCCAGGCCCATTCCTGCCCTTCAAGAGGCAGGATGAGAGGGGCCCCTGTGAGGGTGCGTGCCGGCTCCAGGGCCTGGGCTAGAACACCGGCTCCAGCTCTGACCAGCACATCGGCTCCTCTGCAAGACGAGGACAGTAATAGTGCTCACCTGCTGAGGGTATAATGAGAACTGAGGGGGTCAGGACAGGTGAAGCGATGGGAACTGGGCCTGGCACGTAGTAGGCACTTTGTAAGTGTTGGCTGCAGTGATTTTTTCTGACGCTCTTGGCCAGAGGCGGGCACAGATGGAAGGAGAGGCAGCTGAAACTATTGCCTTGATGTTTACCTTGCTTGTCTCTTGGCCCCCAGCCCCCAGGCCAAGTCCTAACACAGGTGAGCCCGGAGCAGGCTGGGAGCTGGAGGTGGGGATGAGCAGTTGAGGCCCGGGCAGCCACACACACGAACACATTCAGGCTCCACCTGCCTGGACCGGAAGCCTCGCTTGCTTCAGTGGCACTCAGGCCCTGAGGGCTTTTTGGGGCCTTTATGGGGTAATTCCCTCTCCATTAGGGCTGATTATGTCACTATAAATACCACCTTTCGGGGCTGCTTTTTAAGACTCACTGAAGAACTTTCCTTCTCGGGATCCAGTCACTCAGAGCGGGAAGGACTGAGAGGGAAGGGCGTGCCATCAGGTGAGTGAGTAAAGACCAAGGAGCTGTCCCCACCCCACATCCTCCTGCCACCTCACACCCCGCCCTTTCCCACAGGCCTCTGCCCATGACACATGTCATAGACAGCGGCACCCAGCTCGTGTTCTCACTCCCCAGCGGGGCACATTCCTCCGGGCACACAGCTCACAGCCAGCAGGGCCTGCTCGCACCCCTGTGTGTAGGGTCCAGCCTTGCGTGGCCGTGCATGGAAACCCACACATGCCACGCAAAGGACCAACCAACACAACACACAGAGACTTTCATGCAACATGGAACTTGCCAGCACCTTCACGGACTCATTAGTTCATTCATTCAATTCCTTCCTTGATTCGGCAAAGGTTTGCTGACTACCTATGCTGTGTCACATACTGTCTGTTTTCTACAAACATCTCTGCACTCCTGGAGCATATCTTCTGTGACATATCCAACATACAGCCTGCAAATGGCATGTAACACACATGTAAGACAGGGTCTTACATACAACACATATGAAGTCTTACACTCACCACACTGTCCATAGCCCTGAGAGTCCAACACAACATGCAAAACACTTTCCCTACCACGTACTCCACACGCACACACACACACACACACACACACACACAGACTCCCAATGTGCCGTCTGAGGCACCCTGTGCACACCACGTGCACACCACTGTGCACATCGCCTGCCACAGATGCTGCTTCCTCTGGCCACACTGCACGCAGCTGTGATGACGGCTGAGATTTAAAGAGTGTGATCCGTAGTCACAGCCTATGTGGTTTATATGTGTGACCTTCTGTGATCTTCATGCTAACCCTCCGAAGTTGGTTTATGCATCTTCCAGGTGAGTAAGCTGAGGCTCAAAGAGGTGAAATGTCCAAAAACACATAGGCTGACTCCACAGCCGATGTTCTCGACCACTGCCAAGTACAGCACACTCACACTCACACGCAAATCCTCGCACGTCTCCACATGCTCACACACACCAACAACCCACACATGCTTGCACACTCTCACACACACTCATACACAAATCCTCTCATGTCCACACATACCCACATTCAAACACAATCTCACACACACTCACTGTCATGGACACTTGCACACTCATACACTCTTGGAAGACCAAGGCTCTCCTCCCATCGTCTTGGTCAAAGGCTTTAATTACACTGCCCCAACACCTGTAATTAACCCTCCCCCCCTCTGGGGGAGATGTCTGGACCCGCTTCCCAAGGGGAGGTGCCAAGGCTGAGAGGCCAAGATGTCCACCTCTAGCAGGGAGGGCCCGGGAACTGGGGTAGCCCAGCGTGGCCACTGAGCGAGCAGGTCCAGAGGAGTCCAGGGGAGGATGGGGTCAGAGAGAAGAAAGTGGGCAGAGGTAGGCTGGAGCTTCCCAGGAAATCAGCTGCTCCAGCTGCTCCTCCTGGACTGGCCAAAGGGTGATTGGGCAACAGGCTGCTGTGGGTGGCCAGGGCAGCCGGTGAGAGGATGCTTCCTGCTGGTTTCACTAACGCCAGTCACTTCCGTCAGGAGGGGAGATGAGCTCATGTCTGAGGAACCCGTGGGGACAGGCCCCCTGAAGGGGCAGGTGGGAGGCAGGTGTCCTCTTGAGTGTCAAACATACCCAGCGATTCCTCCACGCGGACTGGTGGATGGGGTGCTCTGCAGCAGCCCCTGGCCCACCCTTCCCCAGTACAGAGCAGTGGTTAATGCAGAGACTCCCCAGATTCAAATCCTGGCTCTATCTTCCAGCTATGCAACCTTTGGGCATGTTGTTTAGGCTCTTGGAGCCTCAGTTTCCTCTTCTGTAAAATGGGGATAATGACACCTACGTCCCAGATGAGAATTAAATGAGATAGTGCATGTCTGACTCATTCCTAGAGGTGGCTGCTCTTGGATCACAATATTCTTAGAGGACCCTGAGCAGAGATGCTCTCTTCAGCCTCCAAGGTTTGGAGCACCCTTCAGAGGTCCCAGGAAGAGGGGCATCCGGGTCTATCTCGGGGCTCCCCTCCTAGCCCTGCTACTAAGGAGGCAACTGCTTCTCGGTCCCCTAGCCCATTTCAGCCCAGGCCTTCAGGCCAACTTGAGCAAAGGGTGAGAGTGAGGATGGCTCGGTGCGGTGCAAAACCTTCCACACGTCTGGGCCGAGGATCCCTGCTCAGAAATCTGGGGTCTAGCCCTGGGGGCGCTGGCGCTTTGAGGCGCTCAAACTTGAGAAGGCCTGGGGGGCGCCAGCGAGTCCAGAGGGCCCCACGGTCCTCCCCAAACCCCTCGGGACTTCCCGTCGCCTCCCGGTGTCAGCCCGGCCCCTTTAAAGACATTCCTGAGGGCGTGGCTTCGGTGACGTCAGCGCGGGGCATGAATGAACACGAGCTGGTTCTCACCCAACTTCCATTAAGGACTCGGGGCAGGAGGGACCGAAGTTGCGCGCGGGCAGCAGGCGGGAGCGGGACACCGAGGCCGGCGTGCGGGCTGCGGGCGTGCGGGAGCCGGGCGCGGAGGGTCGGCGGGGAGCCAGGAGCGCGGCATGGAGCGTCGGGCGCCCCGCGCCGGCCTCGCGCTGCTGTTGGGCTGCTTGCTGGCCGCGGCCGCCGCCGCGCAGGGCAAGGAAGGTGAGTGTGCGCGCGGCGCCCGCCCCGGCCCCGGCGGCCCGACCCCCGGAGCCCCGCGCCTCCCGGAGCCCGCGCGCCTTGACGCGCGCGACTTTGGAAACCGACCTGGCGCCGCCCAGTCCCGGCACCCTGGGGTCGGGAGGGCGGCGATCGAGACGAATCTGGGACCCCCACCCAGGGTTATAGGGCCTCTGGTGACTAAGAGGTTGCGGCCCGGTCGCGCGCGGCTCGGAGGCCGTCGAGAAGGGGACGCGGCGCGGGCCATGCTGTTGCAGCCCGGGCGGCGGTTTCAGGAACGCGTCCCGGCGAGGGGTGCGGGAGTCCCTAGGAGAAGGGGGTGTCTGGGGGACCTTCCGCGGGCTCAGCTTCTTGGTGACCGAATTCGCTAACGCGTTTGGCCCGATTTAGCGGAGAAGGCATTTCTGGGGAGGCCCCTCATTTTGGGGAGGGGGCTCTTCGGCCTGTGGGAGCCCCCTGCGGAAGCCCCTGCTTCCTGAGATTTTCTCCGCGCCCTTCTTTGCCTCCAGTCCTGGAGGAGAGTACCGGGGGAGTTTCGGGTCAGTCTGCCCACGCACAGCCTTCCCTCCTTCCCCCCGCTTTCCCAGGCTCGGGGGGCAGGTTCGGGGCCGCGAGTGCGGACAGGAAGGACCGAAGCCTAGAATTCTGAGCAAGGGGTGACTCAGAACTAGGAAATGTGGCAGGTGGGGGCGCGGCCTTCCGAGGTGTGGAGCCGTCACCCTAGGGCCACCAGGGAGTCCGGGCACCCGGGGGTGGGGGACTGAATCACCCGCCCCCGCCCCAGCGCTCCCGGAGCCGCGCTGGGTGAGCGCTGGGAAGGGGCCACCGCAGACTTTGCCCTGGGCGGGGCGGGTGTGGGGATGGGGGCGTTGCCCCTCAGCTAGGGTCGCAGAGAGGATGGGGGCTCCTGCCCTTGGCCGAGGACCTTCCTGTCCACCCATTCGAGGCCGGCTTCAGTTTCCAACAGTGAGAACAAGTTTTCCCCGCTGCCTGGGCAGAGCGAGGCTTCCGCAGGCTCCGCCAGGGGGAAGTGGGGAGGAAGCCCTGCCGGGTGAGAAGTTTCCTGGAGCCTTGTCCTTTTTTTCCACCCCCAAAACTGGGGTCGGAGGATTTGCGATTCCAAGTTGGTTGGAAAAGAGCCAGAGCTGGAGCTCTTGTGGGGGGAAGGGGGTGGCATCCTGTCCCGTGCCTGGGTCAGTCAGGGCTCCTGAGCCCAATTTATAGGAGGAGTGGGTGGCAGGGATTCCTGTGACCCTCAATACCTGCCTCCCAGCTTTTGGTCCTCCCCCTGCCTGGGGAACTGTGGTTGGAGAGAAGGGGTGGGGGTGGGGGGGGCTGCGGATTAGGCAGCACTGACACTCCCCAGCATTGCTTGCCTGCTGCAGCCCCAGCCGCCAGCCTGGAAGCCTGGAGCTGCCTTGTCCTTGTGCCCCATGTCATCCCTCCTCGGCCCAGATGACTAGGCCCCCCTTCCATGGGATGGGGGAAAGGGTGTGCATTGGAGAGTCCTGGAGTAGGGGAGCACGTTTGCTTGGGCTCCAAGAGTCCCTGAGAGCACCTCCCTAGGGACGTGTGCCTACGGTGGGGAGAAGTGATGGCCCAGCTGGCAGGCTAGATGTGGTGGACCCACCTGCCATGGGTTGGAGGGGGACAGACAGAAGGACACACATACCCCCTCCGCCCTTAACCCTGGCTGCTGCTCACATCCCCTTTTTCTCGCGCTTCCCCTTTTCTTTCTTGCCCTCTCCCCATGGCTGTGTTTGGAGACTCACGCGGAGTCTGTTAGATTCTCAACAGCCACAGAATCTGTCCTCCTTTTACAAATGGAGAAACTGAGGCAAGGCCAAGCCTTCGCCAGCCAGGGCGCTCTGCCCAGCGAGGGTCAGATCTGAGCATCCAGCTTCTTGGGCTGCCAGACCCAGGGCCCCTCGCCTTGTGGTTTCATGGTGGATTTTTCTGAGAAGCGAGACTAGCTGGGCAGGGGTCCAGGGGTTGCTGACTTGAGGTGCCTGATGGGAAGAGGGCTGGAGAATGCCCAGGAGGCCTGGAAGGTCCTTGGCTTCTTGATTCTGTAAGAGTCCCGCTTGCCCTCTGTCCACTTCTCTTTTTTCTTCATTTTTTTCCCGAGTCCCCTGCCTCCCCCATTTCTGTAGGAATTAGCTGGTCTTGGTTAAAGAGGGATGGGGAGCAGGGAGGTGACACAGGGGAAGGGGTGGTGGTAGTGGTTTGAGTAAGGAGCTGTACAGCTCTATGGGCCTGTAGGATGACACTTAGGGTGGAACTTAAGGCAGAGGAGGAGGCTTTCCGGGGGGTGGGGTGAGGGACAGAGGGCTCCTGGAGGAGCCCTGCCTGGTCCTGGCCTCTCAGGGAAGCCTTGTGGGCAGTTGAGGGGTGCCTGGGCTCCCACCCATTCCCAGGAACAGGAGCCTGTGGCCCTGGAAGGGCTCAGGGAGAGAGCCGCACCCACAGCAGGGTGGAGGGCCCTGCTGGGCTCCCGTTCCTGGTGACCGGTTCTAGGGAATTTCCCGGGAGGTGGCTGAGGCTGGAAGCCCCTGGGGAGGCTCCTTCCTGTGGGAGGGCTTCTTTTTCTCAGATGAGCCAGGTAATACTTCTAGAGCCAAGCCTGGGGCTGGGAGGGGAGCCTGCTCTGGCAGGGGTGGTGGGGGGTCCCTCCGTGCCAGGTTAACCCTTCAGAGCCTGGGAGCCCTGAGCCCCCTCCCTCAGGAGCATGAACTGCAGCTTCCTACCCGCCTGGTCTGGTCTGGGGACGGGGGCGCACCCGCCGTTGTCCTCCTTCCCACCCAGCTGGAGCCAGGAACCCCCAGATTCCTTCCTGTGTAGCCAGAACATTCCATTTGCTAGTAGGGTTAGTGAGTTTTCCAAGGCTGGGCCCTGGGCATGTCTGAACAAGTCCCTGCCCCTACCCACCCCCCAGCCACCCTCCCCATCCCTCAGCCTTGGGGCTGGGGCCACATTGGATTTCCTCGCCCCGTGTGGGCTGCGGGACACTTCCTAGAGAGGTTTGGCCTGTTGGCTGTCAGTCCCTCACATGCAGGCCTGGGGGCCGTCAGCCCAGGGGAGTAGGGCAGTGTAGCCTCAGGAAAGGGTTTCTAACGCTCCTCTCAGGCTCCTCCATGCCGCCCTCCACACCACCCCCCTTCCCAGTCTCTCTGAATCAGGCCCCTCTCTGCTCCCTGCCTGCCCGAGTGCCCCCCTTAGAGTTGCTCTTCCAGGCCCTGGCCTTGAGGAATGCTGCTCCTTGAGTCCAGATGCCTCATGCTAGAGGGTCCAAAGGAAGTGAGTTTTTGATCCCTTCCCCTCTCCCCCCTCTGTATCCGGGGACCTTGCAATATCCTTGTGCCTCAGTTTCCCCAATCTCCTTGCCCTCCAGGGAGGTGGCTCCTGCGGGCAGCTACCTGAACCTTACTTGGACATGGAAGAGGGGCAGTACCCGGGCCCTTGGATCTCAGCTGCAGCCGAAGACCTGGTGGAGAGTCAGGGATGGACTGACGGGGGCGCCCGAGGGCGGGGCTAGATCTAGGGAAGCCCCTGGCAGTGTGTCCCTCCTCCAGGCCCCAGATGTCTCTCGGGGGACAGCACGGTCCTGGCACCTGGTCCCTCTAGGCCTGGAAATCCTCTATAAGGGTTTCCTTCTCTGCCCCCCAGACACCCCTGGCAGGGCCAGGGTGTGAGGGACAGGGGCGGTGGGAGTGACCTGACTTTCCCAGGGAAGGGACCTCGCCAGCTGTGTGGATCTTTGGGCCCCTCCCAGAGACCCCTGTGGGTTCAGGGCTTTATCCCGCCTGCTCTGTGGCTTTTGTGGTGGGAAGATGGATTTCCAGACACCCCCCACTGGCCCCCGCTCCCTGGAGCTATTCCCACCTGTTAACAGCTCTCTCCTCTTGGAATGCTATGAGACACGTGTGTACATATGTGTGCTGTATATGTGTGTGCCGTGTGGCCTGGGTGGGGGTGGGGGGTTTCACTCTGGGGGGATGTGGCGGGAACAGACACAAGTGCCCCCAAGGCCGGAGGGTGAAGTGCTGCTGAGGGGCCTGTCCCAGGAAGCAGATGGGGCAGCGCGGTGTCACTTAATAGCCCTGCTCACCCCAGCTCTCAGCCCAGCTGCTGTCCCCCTGCTGGGCTGAGCTCTGCCCCACTCTGCCCAGCTGGGGGTTGACTGGGGGGGGGGGCCTGTGTGCTAGACCCGCGGCCTGGGAGACCCGGCTAGGCCTCACCCAGCCTGCTCCATGACTTAGGCTCGGTCCCTCCCTTCCCCCGGCCTCCTCTTCCCTATTTGTTGAGGGATGGGTCTCTTAGATATGGTGACCCCACACAGTGGGGTCTCTTTGAGGGCTGAAGAAGCCATCACGGCCTCTTGGGGTTCCTGGGGGACTGCCACCTTTTCCGCTTCGGTCTGACCCCTGGAGACACCCTCCCGCTCACCGGTCCCCCTCCTGTCTCTTCCAGTTGTGCTGTTGGACTTTGCCGCAGCTAAAGGAGAGCTTGGCTGGCTCACGCACCCGTACGGCAAAGGGGTAAGTCTTCAGGGTCGGGTGGGGCATGGGATGGGGAGACCGAGGCTTGGGGCGATGGGGCCTGGCCTAGATCAAACAGCTCAGCCAGGCCTCAAACTCAGGGTTCTGCTTCTCACCCCAGGCTCAGAGTCAGTGCCCCAGGCCGGGCGGGCAGGCGGGTGGGTGCTTGGAAGGTAGGGGAGGGACCCGAGAGGTGGGAAGAGCTGAGGGGACAGCTGGTCCCTGGCAGAGCAGGTCTCTTGGATGCCCCAGAGGCTGATGGTCAGAGCCCCCTCTGGTTCCCTCCGTCCACCTCTTGGGGGGGAAGGGGTTAAAGGCTCCGCATGCCTTTGAGGGTCCTAGCCCAGGAGGTGAGAGTTGAGGGAGGGACAGGGAGCAGTGGCTCCCAGGTCCCCACCGCCCCGGGAAACCGGATCGAGTTCCTTCCTGCCGGGCCCCTCTCCCTGCTCCCCCAGCTGTTGCTTCCCCTTCCTGCTCAGGGCTGAGTTTATTTTGCTTCAGCCCACCCAAGCGTCCTCCCTCTGCCCTGCCCTGCTGTGGCCAGGACTGGCGGGCCAGACGCTGGGGTCCTTGCCCTGGCTTTGTCTGTGGTCACTGTGTGGTCTTGGGAAAGCTATTGCTGCAGTCTGGGCCTCAGTTTCCCCCTCTGTACAATGGGCCCTTGCTGAGTTTGTCCTGGGCCTGAGCCGAGGAGAGTGGGGTCTCCAGGGGGCTACCTGGGACAGTTCCCACTGCTGGCCAGATCCATGTGATTCAGGTGCTTGTCGCTGGTCACCTTAGCTCCGAGGAAGCCTGGAGTGAAGCTCTAGCGGATTCCCAGTGTCTTGGAATGTCAAGCTGGACGGGAACACAGATCACCTAATCCAACCCAGTCATTATACAGAGTGGGAAACTGAGGCCCAAGGGCATTTGAGCCCTTGGCCAACGCCAAACAGTGCAGCCCAGGCCTCCTTCCTCAGCCCCTCTGCTTTCATTCATTCACTCACTCATTCATTCAGTACTTTCCTGAGCACCTACCTCCTCTGTGCCTGGTAGGCCCTGGGGATGCAGGAGTGAGATGCCGTCCCTGCCCCAAGGAGTTCAGAGCTAGTGTGGGAGCCAGATGTGGTTGTCACCACATAGGTGCTGCAGTAAAGGGGACATGGAGACTGGAAGCCAGATGGGGGCACTCGGCCCAACCTTGGTCCAACATGGGAAGTCTTCCTGGAGGAGGAGGCTGAGCTATGTTCTGAGGAGGGAAGAATATGCGCTGACCTGTTCCAAATCCAAAATCTAGGTGATGGGGGGTTATCCATTGTTTTCAACTTAACTGCCTCCCCTGCCACTCACACACGTCAACACACACGCACGTACAGTGAACGATAATGGTGATGATGATGGTACCAGCTGCCTGGTGCGAAAGCTGCTTCATCCTGCCCGGGCCAGGCGCCGTGCTCAGTGCTCTGTAGGCGTTCTCTCGTTTCTCCTCAAGGCTATTATGGGATGTGGATCTTGCCCCATTGTACAGATGGGGAGCATGAGGCTCAGAGAGCTTATGTCATCCCACAGACTCCGCCCCCAGTGCACAGTCTAATAGAGAGTTCAGCACCCTGACACTGGGGTCGGGAACACCGGGGGGCCGGGTCCTGGCTCAGCCACTTCTAGCATGTGGAGGTGACTTGATGCCCCTCTCTGGGCCTGTGTCCTTCCCGGTAGAATGAGGATAGCAGGGATTGTAAGCATCTTCCTGAGGCCCAGCTCTGCCGCCAAGGCACGGCCTCTGGGCCTCAGTCTGCCGCTAGGCTCTTGCCCACACTCACCTGTCGGCCCGCACGCAGTGGGACCTCATGCAGAACATCATGGACGACATGCCCATCTACATGTACTCCGTGTGCAACGTGGTGGCCGGCGACCAGGACAACTGGCTCCGCACCAACTGGGTGTACCGGGGTGAGGCCGAGCGCATCTTCATCGAGCTCAAGTTCACCGTGCGCGACTGCAACAGCTTCCCCGGGGGCGCCAGCTCCTGCAAGGAGACCTTCAACCTCTACTACGCTGAGTCGGACGTGGACTACGGCACCAACTTCCAGAAGCGCCAGTTCACCAAGATCGACACCATCGCGCCGGACGAGATCACGGTCAGCAGCGACTTCGAGGCGCGCCACGTGAAGCTGAACGTGGAGGAGCGCTCGGTGGGGCCGCTCAGCCGCAAGGGCTTCTACCTGGCCTTCCAGGACATCGGCGCCTGCGTGGCGCTGCTCTCCGTCCGCGTCTACTACAAGAAGTGCCCCGAGCTGCTGCAGGGCCTGGCCCGCTTCCCCGAGACCATCGCGGGCTCCGACGCACCCTCCCTGGCCACCGTGCCTGGCACCTGTGTGGACCATGCCGTGGTGCCACCCGGAGGCGAAGAGCCCCGCATGCACTGCGCGGTGGATGGCGAGTGGCTGGTGCCCATCGGTCAGTGTCTGTGCCAGGCGGGCTACGAGAAGGTGGAGGACGCCTGCCAGGGTGAGTGATGGTGCAGGGGTGGCAGGGCAAAGGGCTACTGGGGGAGGCTGCGTCCCCGGCCTCTAGTCTCGGCTCTGGGACGGTGGGGTCTTTGGTAAAGTTATCCCTGCTCTGACCTGCAGTGGTTCCATCAGTGGAAATCGTAGGGCCTTCCTGGACATCAGTTTCCTTATTTGTGACTTCATTCACTTATTCACTGAGAATGAATGAAGTGGGAAACAGTATAGTATGGAGGTTACGAGCAAGGATTCTAGAACAAGAATGCCGGGGTTCAAATCCCAGCTCTACATTTAGCTGTGTGACCTTAAGCCAGTTCCTTAACCTCTCTGTGCCTGGGTTTCCTCATCTGTAAGATGGAGATGAACATAGAGCCCACCTTGTAGGGTTGTTATGATAATCAAATGACTTAATGCTCATAAAGTGCTTAGGTCAGCGTCTGACACGTAAGAGCTTTAAGTGTGGTTGTCCTTTTTGATTCATCTCACAAGTGTATCTTGAGTATCTACTATATAGCAATACTGTGGACACAAGGGACGGTCCCAGGAGCTAGTTCTCTCTCTGTTAACTCACTGTGTGACCTTAGGCAAGTCACTTAACCTCTCTAGGCCTCTGGCTCCTCTTTGTACGTGGAGGTGAGTGAATGGGACTCAGGACTCACGACCCCTGGCTGCACGTGAGAGTCCTGCACGAGGTGGAAGGGGGCCCCAGGGCCTGTCGCCCTGCCTGATTCTCCCCGGGCCGTAGACCCAGATTCTCCCGCTGGGGCTTCTACCGATGGCAGTCGAGCCCAGAGAGGGGGCCGATGAAGTCAGACTCTCTGGGGAGGGGCCTGGGCCGTAGTGAGCTCACGCTGGGAGGCTGCGGCTTGGCACGGCCGGGACCTGTGACAGTGGAAACAGCAGCAACGTGGATCTTTTTCACTGGGTGACGTTTTCTAGAAGTGGCTGTGGGGCAGGGCATTTGTGGAATGCGGGCCGACCTTTGGAAGGCCAGCTCGTCCCTTCTCTCTGGGAGCTTCTCTGCTGAGATAAGTGGGATGTTGAGAAATTGGGGGTTTGGTCCCTACAGTTGTACATGCTCTCTCCTTGGGTGGCTCTCTCTTTGCCTCCGGCCTCAGGTTTCCTGTTAATAAAATGAGAAGTTCAGCTATACCAGCAGACTTCATGCTTGGTTTTTAGCCATAGATCCTGCAACCCATGGAGTAGGTTGAAGTGTTGGAGGGGCTTGAAGCCCTTTCCTGTGGGCTCCATTTGCCTCCTAAAACAAATCCTCAGAACCTTGCTTAACACAGTCTGCAAACCCCTGGATGAGAAGTTCCCTAAGAGCCCTTCTGGCCATAAGCCTGTGGTGTAGTCTCTGCTCCAGCCCTTCCCACCGCCCCGTCGTCCTCCCAGCTCCCCTCTGCTGAGCGAGTCCCCCTTCCCCAGGCGGCCCCTGTAGGTGACCTCGAGTGCACACTCCCAGTTTCAGACAATGACTGGGGGGCGGGGGGGGGGCCGAGGCAGCCCTGTGGGTCGAGCTGCCTCCTCCCACATGACATCCTCACACAGGAATGCAGGGGTGGGGGCCGAGGGACAGCAGAAAACTTTCCACAGGCTGGTGATTCAGGCCCTGCAGAGATAAGTGGACAGTTGGGGTTGGGGGGGTCCCTGGGAAGGGGGGCCGCTTTCCCTCCCCCAGAGGTGGGGTCAGGGCTCTGGCAGGCTTTGTTTGTGAGGCACTCAGCAGGCCCCGTGTGGGAGGACTGGTTTCCAGGAGCGAAACCCTTGACATCGCTGGTGGGACCCTCTCAACCGGCAGCCACCTGGTGCCCTGGTCATCCCTCCTTGGGATCCTGCTCCCTTTACTGTGGTTTAGGGGCCCTCTGTATGGCTGGGAACCCCCAGGCTGGCTACACTTTGTCCCTCCACACTTGTCCCCCAGCCCCTGACCAGGATGCCGATGGAGATAGTGACAGTCACTCTGGTGGACAAGTGCTCTCCAAGGGCAGGCATGAGCCGAGCAGGTGCTTTATCGGGACGCTCCTGCTGGATCCGCACCCCTTTCTGCCAGGCGGAGGCTGTTATCCGTCCCATTTAACAGACAGGAAACTGAGGCTTAGAGAGGCTCTGAGAGTTGCCTGGAGTCACACAGCTAAAATGCAGCCGCCTTGGGATTTGAATCCAGGTGATGCAGTGGCATCCAGGCCGGAGGATGGGTCAGGAAATGGGGCAGGAAGTGACCAGTTCCTTTGGAATCCCTGACTCAGCTCCTGGCCCTGGGACAGGCTCTCAGGGCAGCCCCGGGAAGGTGGGTCCTGGTGCAGGAGAAGGGGTGGTTGGGGGGCTGGGACAGAGCATGTTGAGGGAGAAATGGAGGGGGGGTGCAGAGTCTGTCCCCCTGCCTGACCCTCCTCGGGGCCATAGACCCAGATTCCCCCTCTGGGGCTTCTATTGATGACAGACTGAGCCCAGAGAGGAGCATGGCTCCCCTGAGTTCACCCAGCACCTGGTCCCGGTTGTTCCCAGAGTTCGTTTCTTCTCAGGGTCCTTTCCTCAGGAAGCTGGGAGCTCAGGAAAGAGTTAAAGGGACAATGGAAGGGAGGCGCCTCCCAGGTGCTGTGTTCGGACAGGTGGGCACGCTGCCCGGATTGCTCTCGTGAGCTATGTCAGGAATGAGCCAGCTTCACTCCAGCCCCCCCCCCCGCCCTGCCCCCGGCCCTGCCTGGGGGACAGTGGAGTCACTCAGGCTGACCGGCATCTCCCCCGGGGTGGCTTTGTCTCCCTGTTTGTCTCTGCTTCCTGTACTGGCATCGGCAGCAGAGCTCCTGGGCCCCGGCTGGCGCCTCGGCCGTGGGGACTGCCGGCCAGGTGAGCAGGTGGCCAGCGGCCGTGGCCAGGGCCTCAGCCCAGCAGCTGGGAGGCCAGAGCTGGAGGTGGACGCAGGGAGGGGTTGGGAATTCCCTCCTTGGAGGTCCCAGCCCCTTGGGGACGTCCTTTCTCCGCTCTAGTTTCTCTCTCCCCCAGTTCACAGGGACACCTCATTCCAGGCACCCGCTGTGCGTTTCACAGGCAGGTTTCCTCCGGTCTCCACACACAACCCAGAGCAGCCACGGACTTTGTCCCCATTTTACAAATGAGGAAACTGAGGCCCAGAGAGAGGAAACAGTGACCAGTGACCAAAAGACAAGGGGCCTGGCATGAGGAGGGCAGTACACTGTCCCCAAATGCCCCTGCCATGTGTCCTACCCACAGGCTGTGTGGCCTTGGCGAGTCCCCTCTGGGCCTCCATGTCCCCATCTGTAAAATGAGTTGGTGGCCCCTTGCTGACTCAGGGGTCAGAGGCTGCCTCTTGTGACTTCTGCTGTGGGTCACTCTGAGAACCTGGATTGTTCTGGCAAACCGTTGACCAGGTGACCTCACTACATGTGGCAAGGAACAGGGTCCTAGCGCCAGCATCCTGAGTGGCCCCGACCCAGCCCGGGGTCGTCGGTAGCTGAAGGGGAGACATCCCTGAGTTGGGGGCTCTGTGAGCCGGTGCCTCTTGGGCTTGTCTCCTCCCTGGGGAGCTCCCTGGGCCTTGTGTCTGTGGAGAGTCCTCTGGCCTGTGGGGCTGCAGGCTGTAGGGGGCAGCCCCCCACCTCTGTGCCCTGCCCGCCCCACCCTCAGCTCACTCTGGGGGCAAATTCAGGTGCTGGCAGCTCCATGGGGAGGCCCCTCCCTCCCTCCCTCCGGAGGTAAGTGTGTCCCCAGAACGGAAGGAAGGAGGTGTGCACAGCAAACAAGATAAAAGCCTGGTGGTGGGGAGACGGCAGGAGGCGGAGGCTGGGGGGCCGTGCTTATCGGGCTTGCTGGAGGAATGTGCCCGAAGATAATTCCCCAGGGTGTGTGTGAAAGGGGTAAAGCACTGGTGGCAGTTGGACCATGGGGACAGCCCTGTCTTTTGGGGACCACAGGGCCTGCTGCAGAGCCAGAAGCCACCAGGGTCTGGACTTGTCCATTCTGCTCATTCACAGGGTCAGTAACTTACGGGTCACCGTTCGCTGTCTGTCAGGGCCCGAGACAAAGTCCACGCTCTGCGTCTGTGGACTGAGCTGGTCACCAGTTGGACATGGCTTTGCGAGATGACTGGCCCTACATGAATTGCCACTGCGACCTCTTGACCCTCTGACCTTGCCACCACCAGCCTGGGAGGAGGTTGGGCTGGGGGGTGGGGTTCTGCCAGGGGCTAGATTTGCATCACACCAGTGGGCGTGTGTTCCTGAGTCACCCCTCACTGCCACCTGAGGGGCGGGCATCGGGAACTAGAAAAACTGGGGTACAGCCCTGGGTGCAGCCACTGTGCCCCAGTTCCTCTGCTTGGAGTGGCCCGGGCCTGCCAGGTGACTGGGACCAGAGAAGCGCTTCACAGGTGTAGCCAGGCTCTTGTGCCAGGCAGGTGACTGTCCTGCTGCTCTGTCCCCAAGGGGCTCCCTGAACGCTGAGCCATTGCTCACCTCTGTGGCCCTGGCATGCGTGTCTAACGTGCCCATCAGAGGTTTTGCCATTCACTCGCTTACGTTCACTCATTCATCTATCTAGTCGACAGACGTTAGCCGCACCGGCTGCGTGCCAGACCGTGTGCTGGGCCCTGGGACAAATGGCTCAGACTCCATTCCTGCTCTCCAGGTCTCATGAGGGGCCTGATATGGGCAGAAAGCATTTCAAATGGAGCATGAAATCCAGGCCGTGAATTCCCCTGGAGCAAAAATGGTGTTTATCTACCCCACCATCATATCCCAGCACACAGCCCTGTGCCAGACACGTAGGAAGTGCTCAATTTCTATTTGGTAAACATAAGATTGAGTAATAGATGCCCTAATGGGGCAAAAGGAGACCAGAAATTGGGCAATCTGGAAGGGCTGTGTAGAAGAGCTCAAGCTGGGTATTGAAGGATGCATAGGAGTTTGCTGGTTGGCTAAGGGACAATGAGCATTGTCCATTGTGGATGTGGATGTGTTTGAGTGTGTGTGCCCCTGTCCCCACTTGGCTGCCCAGAATGCTAGGAAATCCAACCAGGCCAAGTCAGGAAGACACAGGGGCCTGCTGGTGTCCTGCGTGTGAACTCTGGGGCCCCTGAGCACTGGCACACTGTGGGGGGGCCCTGGGGACAGCCCCTTACAGTTCTGTGGTTGGAGGAGGGGGCAGCACATTCTCGTCAGGCAAGCACATGCCCTGTTGATGCTGCCTCGCCACTGTATTATCTGGCACATCCGCAGCGGAAATCTCTCCAAATTCCCTCTTTCCTGCCGGCAGCAGGCGGGCCACCCCCGGGCTCCGGGGCCAGAGAATGGAAGCCGACTCTTCCCCCACTTCCTCCTCTTGGCATAGGGCTGGGGGCTGGGGAGCAGACACGTGGTGGGGAGCGGGGACACTGAGGGGGTTGGAAGTAGGAAAGCCTTCAGCAGAACCAAGCCCAAGCCGTGGGGGCTTGTGGACCCTCCCTAGGCTGGGAGCCTGGGCTGGGAAGGTGCGATTGTGGTTCTAGGGACCCCTGGGCACCCCGACTCCGCTCGGCCTGGACCACCTGCAGCCAGCAGTTACCCAGGGTGTCGGCTCCTCGGCAGACAAGTCAGGGCATTTAGAGGAATTGAAATCCCGGGATAAACATGGCCGAGCTTTCTGAGTCTCGTTTTTACCTGAGCTATTTTTGTACTGTAACAGGTAGGTAGTGAGAGGCATGCAAAGTACACATGGACTTCTTAAACACAGTAGGAGACTTCAGAGACCTTTGGGGCCTGGAGGAGGCCGCTTTGGCCACCCCAGCCAACGCCCCCGGTTTGAGTCCACTCTTCTCTTCCCATAGGACATAAATATGCCCAGGCTAAGAAGACCAGTGTTAGGAGGTGCCCCCCTACACACACCCCCAGCTGCTCTGAAATTAGTCTTGGGATTTTCTGGCTGTTGAAGCGAGTCAGGACTCAGCTCCTCTGTCTTTGAGCTTGTTTCAGAACGTTCATTTCTCTCTGCTCCAGATTGAGACGTTCGTGGGAAAGGAGAGAGGGAAAGGAAAGTCGGGCATCCTGGGTTCAAGTTTCGGTTTCGTGTCTTAGGAGCCTGTTGACCTTGGACAAGCAGTTCCGTCACTCTGAGCATCAGTTCCTCACCTCCAGGGTGGAGTGAATGATCACAGTGCCCAAGCGTAACAGGAATATTGTGAGGACTAAGTGCATGTCAAGTGTTCGACCCAGGAGCCGCACACAGTAACAGCTTCCTCCGTGATCCTTGTACTGGGGCTCCAGGCTCTGCACAGAGCAGGAGTCGGGCGCCAGGCCCCCTCTGTCCTGGACAAGCCCCCTTCCCTGTGGCATGTGCCCGAGCTCTTTCAGGGCCTGTGCTGAGGTTTTGACGTGGCAGGACACGCAGAGGGGGTGGAAAGGCTGCTGGGGTGGCCTCCAGGCCCTCTCTGCAAGCAGAGTCATTAACGGGAAGTCACTGTCCGAGACCTTAAGGACCTCGGTGTCCTTTGAGTCATGAGTCTCAGTCTCCTTTGCCACTTCTGCTCACACAAAGGACTGGAGAAGGAGGGAGACTTTGTCCAGGAATTTTTCTTGACAGTGTAGATCTGACTGTGCCATTATTGTCGGCATCAAACCGTCAGTGGCTCTCGTTGCTCCCAGGATAAGGTCCTGCCTCTGTGGCCTGGCATTAAAGGTCTTTCTCAGTCTGGTCCCTGGAGACCTCTCAGCCTTATTGCCTACTGCTCCCCCAATTTGTGCCCAACAAAGCCACTCATACTTTCTGTGTTAGTCTTGCTCTTTCTCACCCCTAACTCTTTTTCCCAATATTTCTGCCCTGCTGAACTCCTACTTAGCCTCGAAGCCCCAGCTGAAATATCCCTCTGTGACTCCTGAGGTCTCTGGCCAAGGTGATCTCCACCCCCCAGCCCTTTGCCCACCCCTTCATGGTAGACACTGTCTCGTGTTCCTGCTGCCCGAGTTCAGGGGCTTCCTCTCGTCTCAGGGCCTGTGCCTCACGCAGGGCCGGGCACAGAGTAGGGCATCAGTGAGTGAGGGATGAATGTGGTGCTGAGGTTGGAGGTGTCTCAGGACCCTCTCCACAGGATAAGTTGAAGGGGGTGGTGATTGTAGGGTGTGGAAGAGGTCCCTAGGGCCACCCCACCTCCCTCTAGCCACCAGCAGCCTCCCTAGCCCGGGACAGCCCTGTACAGTGGGCCCTGTGTCTGGGCAGCTTCCTGCCTGTGGGGCCAGGAAGGGGTTTGGGGCTGGGGCAGGATAGGGCGGTGGGAAGGAGAAGCCTCTGGAGTCAGGTGAGCCCCCAGCTGGCCTGGCCAGGACAGGACTGGCCACCGGGGAGGAAGAGCTCCTTCCTGGCTGCCCTCCTGAGTGGCGGAAATGACTCGATCCTGGAAGCGGATCCAGAGAAAATCCTGGAGGTCTGGCCTTTCCTGCTTCCTGTCGGCCAGCCCCGGAACAGGAAGGTGGTCAGGCGCTGGGGTGGGAGGAGCACCCGCAGGGGTGGCATCCTGAGCTGGTGTGCCTGGCTGATCATTGGAGGTGGTGGTGATAGTCAGTCGACAAACACAAATGGTGAAGAAGACACAGTTACTGCCCTGGGCAGTTCAACACCCAGGTGGGGACCTTCATCTGGCCGGTCTGCCCGGATTAAAGAGGATAAGGCAGGCGGGCAGCGTGCTGTGGCCCGTGCTGAGCCAGGTGTGAGAGAGGAGTCTTAGGAAGCTGAAGGGTGAGATGTGGGCCTTGATTGCCAGGCCTAGGGGCGTGGCACTTCTTGGGAGAGCCAGCAGGGAGTGATGCAAAAGTGTGGAGCACGTGGGCGAGGCACTTCCTGGGTGCCCGGTGTGGGCTAGGTGCTTGCCACTCGATTTCTCGTCACAAGACAATTTACCAATGCGGTTTGGCGACTTGCTGGGGTCCCGTGGTGAGGGAGTGGAAAAGCCTCTTGGGGTGGGAACTGGCTGGACTGATGTCTGTCCCTGTGCCCACCAGCCTGCTCGCCTGGATTCTTCAAGTCCGAGGCGTCCGAGAGCCCCTGTTTGGAGTGCCCTGCACACACCCTGCCATCCCCCGAGGGGGCCACCTCCTGTGAGTGTGAAGAAGGCTACTTCCGGGCACAGCAGGACCCACTGTCGATGCCCTGCACCCGTGAGTCTTGCAGTGGGTCAGGGAGGGGTGACTGAGGTGGGCATGGCGCAGGGGTTAACGTGTCCAGGGCTTCCTGGATCCAAGCCCCGGCCTCTGCCCTCTGTGCAGGCCCTCCCTCCGCTCCGCACTACCTCACGGCCATAGGCATGGGCGCCAAAGTGGAGCTGCGCTGGACGCCCCCCCAGGACAACGGGGGCCGCGAGGACATCATCTACAGTGTCACCTGCGAACAGTGCTGGCCCGAGTCAGGCGAGTGTGGGCCCTGCGAGGCCAGCGTGCACTACTCTGAGCCACCGCACGCGCTGACCCGCACCAGCGTGACGGTCAGTGACCTGGAGCCCCACATGAACTACACCTTCGTCGTGGAGGCCCGCAACGGCGTCTCAGACCTGGTGACCAGCCGCAGCTTCCGAACCGCCAGCGTCAGCATCAACCAGACAGGTGAGGGCACGGGGGTGGTGGCTGTGCCCTTGGGGCCTGCCCAGGTGGGGCTTCAAGAGGATGGCCACCAGGGCTCGGCTGTGTCCAGAGAGAGGCAGCAGCAAGTGGTTAAAAACAGTCTCTGGAGTCGCTTCTGAACTCTGTGACTGTGGGCAAGTTACTTAACCTCTCTGAGCCTCAGTTTCCTCACCTGTAAAATGGGGGTAATAGGGCTATTGAGAGGATTTAATAAATTCTTGTATATAAGGCCCTTACAACAGTGCCTGGTCCATAGAAAGGAAATAACAAGAGTTGGAGGTTTTGTTTTTATTATTTGTGCACTCCTAAACTCACAGGGCCCCTCTGATGTGCCAGCCGTGGTAGGGCCGGCACTGGGGCTCTGTTGCCTGGAGCTGGAAGTTAAGAATCCCAAGGTGGGGGCCAGTGCACTCCGCTTTGGTGACCCAGGGTTTTGCAGGTTCAGATCCGGGGCGCGGATATGGCACCGCTCATCAGGCATTGCTGAGGTGGCGTCCCACATGCCAAAACTAGATGGACCCACAACTAGAATATACAACTATGTACTGGGGGGATTTGGGGAGAAGAAGAAGAAAAAGAAAAGAATATTGGCAACAGATGTTAGCTCAGGTGCCAATCTTTAAAAAAAAGAATCCCAGAGTGGGGTCTCAAGAGGCTGGGCTGCAGAGGGGACCAGGTGTGGGTGCACTCACCCCCCGCCCCCAGGTGGCTCCTCACACCCCTCCCCCACTGGCTTTCCTGCCCAGAGCCCCCCAAGGTGAAGCTGGAGGGCCGCAGCACCACCTCACTGAGCGTCTCCTGGAGCATCCCCCCGCCACAGCAGAGCCGCGTGTGGAAGTACGAGGTCACCTACCGCAAGAAGGTAACTCCCAGAGGGTCGGAGCTGGCCCCAGCTGGGCTGCGAGCAGAGGACCGGCTGGTCACATAGATGCTCGCTGCATGACACAGCTGTCTGATGAAGCTCCATTCTGCAGTTGGGGAAACTGAGGTCTGGGGACATCCTGAGAGTCACCTCTCCTGGGCTAGCACAGCAGAGATTTGTGGGAAAGAAGACACAGTGTTCTGGAATCTCCAGAAGACATAGTTGGGGGTGAAGGAAGGAACATAATCTTGGGGATCAGGCAGACGTGGGTCTGAGTCCTGGGTCATGCATTTGCTGGCGATGACCTTGAGTCAGTCCCTTCCCTTCTCTGAGCTGCACTTTCCTCTTCTATAAGAAGGGCATCGAGTTTGCTAACATAGGTGAGCCACCTTGCTAAGCTGGGGGTGGTCTCTGGTGGGCTGAGCTAATGCCCTGGTGCTGCCCTCATTGTCCCCCTCTACCTGCTGGCCACCCACAGGGGGACTCCAACAGCTACAACGTGCGCCGCACTGAGGGCTTCTCCGTGACCCTGGATGACCTGGCTCCGGACACCACCTACCTGGTGCAGGTGCAGGCACTGACACAGGAGGGCCAGGGTGCCGGCAGCAAGGTGCACGAGTTCCAGACGCTGTGTGAGTTGGGGGCCAGGGCGTGGGCCAGGCCAGGGCCCTGAAAAGGAGCAGTTGGGACATCCTAGCAGGAAGAAATGGATCAAAGGACTTAGAAATGCCCCCGTCCTGGTCAGCCAGGGCCTAGGCCAGCCCTGTGTGGGTTGGTCCCAACCCACTGGGGAGGGGGCAGAATTGAGAGCTGGGGGAAGGAGACCAGGGCCGTGCATTCAGGGCACTTGTGAGAAGGAGGGACATAGGCTTTGGCATTGTCAAATGCAGTTCCAACTGGGCATTGTGGAAAGAGTCCTGTCATCAGTCCCATAGCCCTGGGAGTACCCACTCTGTTCCCTGGGGACAGCCCCTCCTTCACCTATGCAATGGGAATAAATATCCACGTGAACCATCACAAGTAAAAGCACTCGGCACTGTGTGGGGTCCCTAAAGTGGGCCTTGGGTGCAACAAGGTGTTTGGGGCTGGGGGGCTCCCTTGTCATCAGCTGGTCTCCCCTGACAGCCACGGAAGGATCTGGCAACATGGCGGTGATTGGCGGAGTGGCCGTCGGCGTGCTCTTGCTCCTGGTGCTGGCAGGAATCGGCCTCTTCATCCACCGCAGGTTTGTTGGAGCCCATGCCCCGGCTTCCCAAGGGCTTAGCTGGGACACAGGGGGGGGGGGGGGGGCTGGAAACTCAGTTTCCTGTCTGGAAAATGGGGCTGATAGTAATCTAATTCCTGCCTCCCGGGGGGAGTGAAGATGAAATGAACTGTAAAGAGCACGGCGCAGCGCCTGGCACGCCTTCGGGCCTCGGGACACGGTGGCCATTATTAACGGTGTGTCCACACTGCCTGCACACACAGGCCGGAAGTGCTGGGGAGCGCTGGGGAGGAAAGCCCTCATTATGGCCATTACGGGGCCGTTACGGGGCGGAGATCCCAAGGAGTGAGCCCTGCCTGCTCATTTCCCCTCCACCTCTCCCCCGGCGGAGCAGAGTGCTGAGCACACCAAGCCCCTACTCAGGACCCGAGCAGAGTCAGCAGGGTCCCTGGCAGAGCAGGCCGCTGACCTCCCTGTGTGTTTGATTCCCCTGGGGTTCTCTTAGGAGGAGGAGCCTGCGGACCCGACAGTCCTCAGAGGACGTTTACTTCTCCAAGTCAGGTGAGATGCCGCCCCTCCAGGCCCGCTCGGCCCCGCCGTCCCCACAGGCCTCCCTTGCTCTGTGGTAGAGATGGGGCCAACCAGGCATTCCCGGGGCTCTGCGGGTGGGCCCAGGGCTTCCTCGGGCAGCTCAAAGGCGCTGAGCCAGAAGCTCCATGCCCCACAGCCTGGTGCAAGTCTCCTGAGGTCTCTGGTCACGTTGCCGCCTTCCCCTCTAGGGCAGTCCCTTGCAGCGACCCCTCCTTGAGCTATCTGTGACCTTGCCCCTCCTTCCCCCTTCCAGAACAGCTGAAGCCCCTGAAGACATACGTGGACCCCCACACATATGAGGACCCCAACCAGGCTGTGCTCAAATTTACCACCGAGATCCATCCATCCTGTGTCACGCGGCAGAAGGTGATCGGAGCAGGTGAGGTTGACGCACCTGCCGAGGGGCCTGCTACAGGTTGGGAGCACCTGACGCCCGGCTCACTGGGGTGCTTCTGCCGCCTTACTTGCCTGCAGGAGAGTTTGGGGAGGTGTACAAAGGGACCCTGAAGGTGTCAGGGAAGAAGGAGGTCCCTGTGGCCATCAAGACGCTGAAAGCCGGCTACACAGAGAAGCAGCGGGTGGACTTCCTCAGCGAGGCCAGCATCATGGGCCAGTTCAGCCACCACAACATCATCCGCCTGGAGGGCGTCGTCTCCAAATGTGAGGCTTGGTGCCAGAGGTGGGGCTGGGAGACCCTCAGGGACCTGACCCATTGCGGGGGGTGAAGAGGGGCCGCCCACTGGGGCAACCGAATAGGGCCTCTGTCAGTAGCTGTGCCCAACCCCCCACACCTGTGCCACCTCTCTACACCTGTGGCCATCTCCTTACCCCTGTGCCCACCCCTTGCAGACAAGCCCATGATGATCATCACTGAGTACATGGAGAACGGGGCCCTGGACAAGTTCCTTCGGGTAAGGATGTGGGCTGGGGTGGACGGGCATTCGTGGCCAGTGTGCTGGAGGGCGCCCTGGTGGGCTCGGGGCCAGCTGGCAGCTGAGGACCTGTGCTCTGGCAGGAGAAGGATGGTGAGTTCAGCGTGCTGCAGCTGGTGGGCATGCTGCGGGGCATCGCAGCCGGCATGAAGTACCTGGCCAACATGAACTACGTCCACCGCGACCTGGCCGCCCGCAACATCCTTGTCAACAGCAACCTGGTCTGCAAGGTGTCTGACTTCGGCCTGTCCCGCGTGCTGGAGGATGACCCCGAGGCCACCTACACCACCAGTGTAAGTGCTAGGGCAGCTGTCACCCCTGGGGATGGAGAGCTCGAGGGTGAAGCAGCCTCCGCCTGCTCCGGGGTCCTCTCGCCTGCCCTCCTGGGGCAAGAACACCTCTAGGAGCACGGAGGAGGGGTCTTGATTGCAATTTCTGGCGCTGGCTGCGATAGTCCCAGGGCTGGCCAGAGGGGACAGTAGTGACTGGGCCTGGTTCCCTGCAGGGTGGCAAGATCCCCATCCGCTGGACGGCCCCGGAGGCCATTTCCTACCGCAAGTTCACCTCGGCCAGCGACGTGTGGAGCTATGGCATTGTCATGTGGGAGGTGATGACGTACGGCGAGCGGCCCTACTGGGAGCTGTCGAACCACGAGGTAGGCCCCTCACCCTGCCCAGGCCGGCCCTGGACCTGAACTTAAATCCTTTACTCATTCCTGAACCCCAGGGGGTGGGCAAAAAAGAGTTTGGGGGGCTAATCTTCATCTGGTACAGCCATTCACTGGTTCATTTGGTAAATGTTTATTGAGGGCCTACTATGTGCCTGACCTTGTGCTGGGTTCCAGCCCCAGTCCCTGTTTACAGTCAGTGGGAGGACAAGGAAACAGTTAGTGGAGGGGGTGTGCATGTATGTGTGTATCCATGTGTGCATGTGGGTGTGTGCATTCATATGTGCATGCAGTCATGAGTGCATGTACATACATGCATTTGTGTGTGTGCATGTGTGTGCACACATGTGCCTGGTGCCTCACGCGGCCTGGAAGGCTTCTCAGAGGAGGTGACGTCTCTGCTGAGACTACAGCACAGTAAGGTAGCCAGGTGAAGACACAGAGAGGGAAGAGTGCTCTGGCCGAAGGGAGCAGCTTCCACAGATGTCCAGAGACTGGAGCAAGGCTGCCTGCCAGGCAAACAGCATGGCTGCTGCCTGGGGTGCCCTGTGAGGGAGCAGGGACTCTGGAGACGGCCCCTTAGCACTTGCCCTTTGTATGGTTCTGAAGGTCACATGTTGGGCTCGAGAACGGAGGCCTATCCCCTCTGTTTCTGGGGTTCCCCTTCCCTCCTGTGCCCACAGGGGCATGTACAGGAGTTTCCAGGGGGCCTGCGTGGGTTTGGGGGCTTTGAAGACACCCCTGACATCCTGTCCCCTGCCAGGTGATGAAAGCCATCAACGACGGCTTCCGGCTCCCCACGCCCATGGACTGCCCCTCCGCCATCTACCAGCTCATGATGCAGTGCTGGCAGCAGGAGCGCGCCCGCCGCCCCAAGTTCGCCGACATTGTCAGCATCCTCGACAAGCTCATCCGGGCTCCCGACTCCCTCAAGACCCTGGCTGACTTTGACCCCCGGTGAGTTCCATGGCCTCTGCCCATGGCGGCCCCCCGTTCTCTTCCTGAGCCACGTCTGTGGAGCGGCAGCCAAGGGTAGTGGGCAGGGGACTCTGAAGTGACGCAGGGGCTTCCTCAGACAGGACAGGGCACGGCGCAGATGATACTGACGGAAGAAATCAACATAGACGGTAGATGTGCCGGGCCACGCTCAGCGCTTAACGTGTTTTAACTCATTCAAAGAAGCTACAGGATGGGTCCTATAATTATCCCCCTTTTGTAGATGAGGAAACTGAGACAGAGGGCAATTAAGCATCTTGTGTTCTGGCAAGTGGCCAGGCTGGGACTGTGGCTCTGGGACCCTGAACCTCTCTCCTAACATTCCGTGATTTTGTTATTATTTGAGGTGGTATTGTCAGTAGGAGTAGGGGAGGCGTCGGTAGCTATCAACACTGTGCCAGGCTGTCACCCTGAGCCCTCCCTGACTTGGCTTCCCCATTGCCCCATTGAGGAAACTGAGGCACGGGGCAGTCTGCCCAGTTAGGGAGCGGCAGGCCCGGGGCCCAGGGTGGGCTGGGTGCAGCAGCCTCTTATCCGAGGGCGGGTGGTTCCTGTTCCAGGGTGTCCATCCGGCTGCCCAGCACCAGCGGCTCGGAGGGAGTGCCCTTCCACACAGTGTCCGAGTGGCTTGAGTCCATCAAGATGCAGCAGTACACAGAGCACTTCCTGGCGGCTGGCTACACCACCATCGAGAAGGTGGTGCAGATGACCAACGAGTGAGTCTGGCCCTGCCGGGGCCACCCATCCACCAGCCTCCCACCTTCTGGGACTGCTTCTGGCTCCAGCACCCATCTGCTCTTCTCTCTACCCCCCAGCACTCCCCTCCTTTCTCTTTCTCTCTCCTCTTTTGGAGAAAGGAGCTTCACAGGAAGGGCAGAGCCCTGTGGGCGGCCAGCAATTCTGCTTGGCTCCCTCCTCTTCCTGCATCTTTTCTTGAGAGCAGGAAGATAATAGTAATTGTAATAACAACAGGAGCGTTTCTGGGGGGCTGACCGTGTGGTGGCTCTGTGCTTGAGCACTTTGAGTCAGTCCTCGTGACAACTCAGCAGGGGGCTCCTGTCAGTGTTCACACTGGACAGGTGACAAACGGGGCAGATACATGCGGTGACTTGCCCAGGGTCCCATGGCCACTAGGGGTGGAGTGGCATTCCAGTCCTGGTCAGTCAGGGTCCCGAGCACAGGGACCACAGAGGTCGTTAGTGGAGAGACCGGGTCTCAGAGAGGTTAGGTGGCCTACTTCAGGTGACACAGTTCATAGCCAGGACTCTGAAAAAGAAAGGCTTGCTTTCACAGCCATCGCCTGATTGCGTTCCCTGTTCGCCTTGTGAATAGATGCTGTTATTACTTCCCCATTTACAAGTGGGGAAACTGAGGCTGAGAGGTTACAGAGCTTGCCTGAGGTTACACAGCCTGTTAGGGGCAGCCTTCCTCTCCAGGATGCCGAGAAGAAATAGGCAGAGCCCTTGGACTTCCCAGCTGATGCCCAGGAGAGAGGGCCCTGGGCCAACCCCTCCTGGTACCTCTCCCCACGTGGTTGACTCTCAGGCCTATGGTCCATCCTGGCAAGAAGTGCCAGTTACCCCTCACCCCAGTCCTGGGGACGACCCTTTGTCAGGCTGCCTGATGGAGCTCTTCTCTCCTCCCAGCTCCGGCATCGGGGGCCTTTCCCGGCAGGCCCTTGGCACAGACACCGCCTCCCGCCCCAGGAGGGAGAAAACATTATCTTCTTAGCCTTTTGTGCTTCTAAAAATAGTGTATATGGTCCCAATAGCCCAGTTTGTACAGGGTCCAAGGTCATGGCGGGAATGGGCCCCTGGGGCTGGGAGGTTTTGGGAACCACATGGAGGGGACAGCCCGGGCCTCCCACAGTTCTGAGATTTGAGCCTGTGCATGAACATTCTCCAGGGCCTCTGAAAAACACTCAGCTGGGCTTCTGACCTGTTGGCCAAGGCCTCTCAGTTCAGGCGATGGCCTGTCCGAGGGGACGGCCAGGGATGGGAGTCAGGCGGGGACAGAGCTGCCCAGAGGGAGGCATGGAGATGTGAAGAGAGGAGGCGGGTCCCAGGGTCTCTTTGGCGTCAGCCAGCAGCAGGGCCCCAAGCCTGTGCTCTGGGTTCCAGTCCCACATTTGCCTCTTCCTAGCAGGTTCTATCCTTGAGCCTTGGACTCCATGTCCCCATCGTGGGATTGCATGAGTGCAATACAGATGACACACCTGGTGCACAGGAGGGCCTTAATCCATGTTACTGTCCCCTTTTCCTCCACTCCCTTGCTTTCTGCCCACAGCCTGTGGGCCAATGCCAGGGTTCCTGGGCCCCTGCTTTTCTGGGGACCTGCAACAACCCCCATTCCCCTCCAGGGCTCCCACCGGGGGCAGCACAGCTTCTCTTCTGGGTGAGCAAAGCTGAGGGCAAGAAGTGCTTATAGGAAACACGTGTTCTCAGAAGCTTCCCGAAATAGCCCGGGGTGCTCCTCGGCCAATTCCTTTCCCACGAGCAGGGGCAAGGCTGTCTTGGATGGATGGAGGCTGTGTGTGTGCATGTGTGTTGTGTTTTGAAAAGGCCTAGATAAAGACAGGAAGTCATTCCACGCTCCCCCCTCCTCCCAGCAGCCCGTTGGCCCTTGGAGCTGGGGCTGCGTGACTCCCATCACCGCTGCCTCCTCCTTGTCTCAGATCAGTGAAGTAAACGGGATCTCAGCACGTTTTCACCCTGAAGGGTGGATCCCGGGGCGGGGCGGGGTGGGGGCTCTGAGCTGGCCTCAGAGTTCAGCCCTTTCCTGGTGGGGTCGGGGTTTAGACCTCAATGTCCTCCCCTCCTCAGCCTCCCTGCTTCTCTGACTCCCTCTCAAGGGGCTGGCTGCTCGTCCCCTGTGGTCCCACATGGCCACCTTTTCTCAGGGTGAGCATTCACTGCGTTCTTGTGGAGTCTCTTGAGTTTCTAGCTAGACCAGTGGTTCTAAATGTTTTTTGAGGAGCTGATGAAAGGTGGATGTTGCGCCCCAGCCCATCAAGCTGCATCCCATGTCCGAGGCTGCTACATACGGTGTCCTGTGAGGGGTGGGGCACCGACTGACATCTTATGGTCTCCGCACGCCCGCAGCAGAGGCTTGGTGCTGCTGGAGTATGTGCTGAGAGGATGAATGATCGGACACATAGGCTCCGGGAGCCATCTCTCATTCCACTCTCCTTGTGCCCAGCGCCAGCACACAGTAGGTGCTTACTCGGGAGCTGTGGCCTTTGAATTTCCCAGGGCAGGGTTGGCATTGTGAGTGCTCAGACTCACAAAGGAAAAAGGTGGCCTCTGTCATGTGTCTCCCCACCCCTGTGATGGGAGCTGATAGGAGTAACTGCCCTGGATCCTGGAGGGGAAAACAGGCTGGGGCAGCAATAAGCTTGGAATGGTCTGCAATAGGCCACACACATTGTCCAGTCTGTGCCCCTCATCCTGAGTGTCTCTGTGGTTAGGAAATAGGCAGGGAAATTGTGGGGGACTTTGTGTTGGAAGAGAACGGGGCTGGGGCAGGTGGCTCACCTGTGTCCAATCAGAGCCTCTCATTTTACATGTAAAGAAACTGAGGCCCAAAGACAGGACAGGACCCACCCACGGCTTTGATGGCATCCAGGACTAGAATTCAACCTTCTCCCTCCAGCCCAGGGCTCTTGCCTCCTACGGGCCTCAGAAGCAGCCTCAGCCCCCACCCTGCCAGATTGACTACACCAGTCTGGGGTAGGGGCCCGAGGCGGCCTGGGCAATGGCTCGCTCTCCGCTGAAGTGTTCATTCACGCAACCATTCATTCATCTGCAGACACTCCTTGAGGACCTACTGTGTACCAGGCTCAGCCTGGACCCCCGGAGGGAACAAGGGTGAGGGGATGAGCCCAGGACACTAGGTCTCAGCCGTGGCCCTCCAATAGCTCCCATAACCCATTGGTTCTTAAGCCATACATCAGGGCCTTTGGGACCTAATAAAATGCACACTCCCTGCCCCACCTTCAGAACATCGAGGTCAGTGAGTCTGGAGTTGGGCCCAGGATCCTGCCTTTTCAGTGGGTGCCTGCTTCCCCAGTGGTCCAATTGCTTATCGGGGAGCCACGCTTTGAGACCCACAGGGTGGGAGAGCAGCACTTCCTTTTTGACACCCCCAGCTGCATAGGTTAGAAACGGCCCCGCAGTGGTAGGTTAGGAGTTCTCCCAGGTGTCCGACTTCTGGCCTTCTTGCTGCCGCGGGAGCAGCCAGCCCCATCCTGGAGGTCCCCGAGCCGCCCCCCCACACACACCTGGGTCTGCCCTTCCATGCTCAGCACTTCTCCAAAGGCTCACAGAGCCTGTGGGAAAGTCACGTCTCCGGAATTGCAAATAGGAGCTTGCACCATGTAATTAGCTGCATTTACAGCCAGGAGACGGCCCATAAAAACCTGGGTGTTTTCATGGGTTTGGGCTGGTGGGTGAGGACAGTGGAAGAGAAAACTCCCAGAGTGAGCAATAAACCTGCTCCAGGGCTCCTGGGGGTGGAAGTGGTTTTATGAGGGGGTGGAGGGGCATGAAAAGCGGGGCAGGGAAGGGTGGTGGGCTGCTGGGCACATCTTCCTACCTGGCACCGAGGCCCCCCTTCCCCCTCTGCCACCAGTTTCCAGGGTCTCCCACCCTCCAGTTAGGCACCATTGTCCCACTTTACAGGTGAGGAAATTGAGGTTCCTAAAGGAAAAACACCTGCCTCAGGGTGACCTAGTCACTGCTCTGGTGACCCACAAGCCCCTCCCATTAAAGGCCAGCAGAACTTTAACCCTTGATGATCCCTCAGCGGGTATTTCCCCAAGTTCTTCCTCAGTTATCAGTGGGAACTTGGAGGGAGTGAGGGGTGAAATAAGGCAATGGCTGGGGAGAGACCTCGGGTGGAGAGCTTTGAGCAACACCGCTGGAGCGTCCCTGGTCCCCGTGCACCTGGCAATGGCATCAGTGCTGCCTGGGGAGGGGGCCATTTGTTCACAGCTCTTTGATTCCCAGCTCTTCCACTTCCTAGCTGTGTGACTTTGGGCAAATCACTTCACCTCTCTGAGCCTCAGTTTTCTAATCTGCACAATGGGGGGTGAAAAGAGCACCCACTTCACAGACAATCGTGCAGATTTGATTTTAAAAAAAGCCCCTCCCAGAGTCAGCGCTGCTGTCATTTTCTTAACTTTGTCGACATTGGCAAGCTTTGGGGACGGGGCTCCTCCTGTGAGGCCTCTGCCTAACTAGAGCTCTCTTGCGCCCCAGGTCCCAAGGCCCCTGCCTGTTCCCTCTTCTCCCCACCTCCACCTCCCTCTTGCAGCTGCCCCCCTCTCCCGAGCCGGCCCCTAACTCTCCCTCTCCCCCTCCCGCCCACAGCGACATCAAGAGGATTGGAGTGCGGCTGCCCGGCCACCAGAAACGCATTGCCTACAGCCTGCTGGGGCTCAAGGACCAGGTGAACACAGTGGGGATCCCCATCTGAGCCCCAACCGTCCCCAAGCCCCCCTTGGCCAAGAATACTTGAAGAAACAGAGGGGCCTCCCTTCCAGCTCGCACTGGGCCACCAGGGACCTTATTTATTGCTAGTTGTTCCTTATTGACACCACCCTGAGGCCTCTGCTGGGGGGTCGTGGACGACACCTTGGCCTAAACTGAGGAGATGCTCAGGGAGCCCGGGCCGGGGGGCCTCTTCACCTGCGAAGGACAGACAGCCAAGCACTTAGCAGGCACTGCCATGTTCCCAGCATCCCCGGGGCAGGAGCCCCCCCCAAGGCCTTCGGACGCACATGTGGGACGTTTCCAAACTGACCTCCCCTTTGCTGTCTCGGGAGGTGGGGGCTTAGCCCATGGCCACGGGAACAGGGTACCTCAAGCCCCACCCACTCACAAGAAGCAGACAGACAGCAGACGCAGCTGGGCAAGACCCACCGTGGTCCCCATCTTTCCAGTGCCTTCCTCAGCCCCAATGGGCCAAAACCTCCTGCTTCCCCGGGGCCCTCACAGGATGCTTGGTTGTGTTGAGGTTTTTTAAATATGTATTTTGTACTTTGTGGAGAGAATGTGTGTGTGGCAGGGGCCTGGCCAGGGCTGGGGGCAGACGACGGCCCGTGTCAGACGTTCCCAGGCTGGGGGCCGGTCCATCGGGTCCCTCGCCCCCGTTTAGACAACATTCACCACTCTGTCAGTGTTAACGATTTTGTTTTGTTGGGTATTTTTTTTGAATCTTAATTTATTATTATTTTTTTTATATTTATTGTTAGGAAATGACTTATTTCTGCTATGAAATAAAGCTGCAGATGGTTCAAACTGATCTTGGTTTTGAGTCTTTGAAGGGCCTGTGGGGTCAGAGAGGCCTCTGTGTCGGAAGTGGGGTGAAGGGCTCACCCCCACCCCAAGTGTTTAAATAGAGCTTCTTGTGCAAGGCACACGTCATGTACCCCTGGCGTGGGGGCAGGTGGGAGGCGGGCAGGGGGCCAGGGAGCAGGCCCCACTGAGCCAGGCCTCCATGCCAGCGGGCCTCTGTCGTCTTTGATCTCCGGGCTTCTGAAGGGCTGAGAGGCAGAATGGTGGGAGCAGCCGTCAGCCTCCCTCCCGCACGTCTCCATGGAGCTCTTGAAATAGATTCTGCCACCACCCGTGGCGGGCTGTGAGGGTTACAAAAGGTGTTGGCAAGCTTTGGCTTCTTGGAACCCCAGCACGCTAGGTTTGGTGGGCGGCCCCATTTTACAGAAAAGGAACACTGAGACCGGGCCCAGTAACAGGGCTTGCCCAAGGCCACACAGCAAGTTAGAGGCAGAGGCCAGAATGGAAAGCAGCAATCCAAATTAGACGCTTTTCTCATAGATGAAAAGACTGAGACTCAGAGATGTGCAGTGACTCACCCTAAGTCACACAGCAAGCAGGAGTGGAGGCCTTAAGGGAAACCAGAGTCCCAATTTCACGCCTCAATCCTCCTCCGATATACTAGGTTGCTGCCCTGCATGCCAGTGGCCTTCACAGTGGGCCTTAGGAAGGTGTCATACACAGACAACCAGGGACATGACCAGGTGAGCAGAGATGATCTGGGACACAGGAGGAAGGCTTCCTGGAAGAGGTGACCCCAGAGCTGAGACCTCCGGGACAAGTGGGAATTAGTAAAGCAGTGGGAGAGGGTGATATAGGCAGAGTAAATTGTGGAGGCATGAAACTGTATGGTTGTGTAAGGGGGAACCACAAGTGATTTGGTGTTATTAGGGCATGAGGTGGGGTGCTGGAGAGGTCTCCAGGCCTCCTAAAGCAGATCCAGAAGTGGAGATTTTAAGTTGAGGGCACTGGGGAGCCACTGAAGATTTTAAGCAAGGTGAGACAATGTTGCCGTGCCCCATACAGAAGTCACTGGTAGAGGCAGGCCTGGAATTCCAGCATCCTGACTCCTAGCCTGGAGCTGTCGGGAGACAGATGAGACATTCTGGCTAAGTGGGGAGGGTGTTCAGCTTGCCTTGGGTCTCAAGGCTGGCCCGCTCTGCCCTGACTCCCAGCAGCTGCCGGAGAGCTGCCCTGATGGGGAACCGGCTCTGGGCCCTGGTGCACTGAGCATCAGGGAGTGGTGCCCTGTCAGGCGGGCTGGGGCTGGGAAAGGTGAGGGAGCTCAAGGACCAGCTCGGCAGGCCTTCCTCCCGTTAGCACTGGGCCCCTGGGCGAGCTGGGCATGGTGGCTGAGTCAGGCCTTCCTGGGACCTGACCCTGGCCTGGCCACCCCAGGTGGCCACCATGGCTCTGTGACCGGGCCATGTCATCTGCCACCTCCACTGCCAGAGCTGTGGACCCAGCAGGGGGCAAGCCTGCAACCTGGCAGCAATCCGGGCTGCGAGGGCACCCGAGGCCAGGCCTGAGTCCCATTCCCAAAACAACTTGGCCCCCCGATGGCCCCGGTGGTGAGCAGAAGGGGACATAGGGGCAGGTGGCCTCATGAGCTCTCACCCTTGGAGCCCTGCTAAGGGCACATGAGGTTGCACAGGCCTGTGGGCTGCAGATTGGGGTCTGGTCTCCAAAGCCAGTGGGCTGTTGTCTGGAACCTCCAACAGACCCCACAACTGGCAAGAGGAGAGACTTAATTTTTTTTTTTAATTAAAGCAAAACGTAGCTCTGCCCCCAGAGGGCCTAGAAGCAGTCACACCCCAGTAGCAATGAGCACATCCGGCCCAGATCTTGGTTCCTAAACACCACTCTCAAACACCACTCTCCAGGAAAAGGAACCAGCACAGCTCAGAAAGACAACAGACTCCAGGGCTGCAGCAGTGGAATAGGAGCCAGGAGCGTCTTGGAGTGCTAGAGAGCAAGGCGATGCTCAAAAAATAAACAGATGCGGGGATGTCAGACGCAGGAGCCGACCTGGAGGCGATCCCAGCAGCCAAGCCTGGACCAGGATGAGCAACAGAACAAAGAACATAAAATTAGATTACAGACCAAAGTATAAAATAAAGATCCCCAAGTCCATGCTGATATAAATAATGATTGTCCCACAACTAGAAGGACCTTCAACTAAGATATACAACTATGTAAGGGCGCTTGGGAAGGTAAAGCAGGAAAAAAAAAAAAGGAAGATTGGCAACAGTTGTTAGCTCCGGTGCCAATCTTTAAGAAAAAAAATAATAATAATGATTGAAGAAATAAATAAATGGGGAAGACTAGACACATCTTCCTCACAGAAGAATTCCAATGCAGTCACGTAGGTTCCCCTCTCCAGGGGGTGGAGCTTAATTCCCTGCCACTTTGAGTGTGGACTGGATCTAGTGGTACCCTTCCAAAGAAAGGAAGCATAAAGAGAGTTAAAAAGAAGAAGAACAAGACAACGAAAAGAAAAAGAAACTTCCCAGTGGAGAACCCTGGCGAAAACTACCAGAACCAAATTAACATCATTGGTGAACCAACCAGCTGACCAGCCTGGGGGAGGAGACGGAGATGGGTTTGCTGCCTTATACCTTCCCTCTGTGGACATGTCCTGCTCTGGGCCAGGGCTGGGCACTGGGGCCACAGAGATGAGTGAGGCCCCTCTCTGCCCTCCTGGAGCCCTCAGGCAGGTGGAGCAGCAGTGGCAAAACTCCAGGACCCAGGCTAAGAGGGGGAGGGGCGGGGTGTTATAGGAGCCAGCCGGGGGCCACTTGACCAGCCTGGAAGGTTCAGGCAGGCTTCCTGGAGGAGGAGGAGCCATCCACGCTGAGGCCCAGGTCTGATGGGAATCCACCAGGTGAGGAGGAGGGAGGGGTCCTCCAGAAGAGCCCTCTGCCCTCCATACTCCAGGTCTCTGTGGGTGGAGCCTCAGTCTCCCCCATTTGACCAGGTCAAGCCCTTCCTCCAGCTCCAACGCCACCCTAGCCCCTGGCCGTCATGCCATGAGCAGCCCTGCGACGCTACTCTGCTCTCGTTTCCACCCCAAGCAGAACCTTCATCTCCAACCTCAGTTGTCTCAGCTGGGAAGTGGGCCTGCAGCCCGCTGTCTTCCCTGAGCTCTGAGCTGCAGGGGCCTTGGCAGCCCTTTGATGCACCAGCAAAGCGCTGAAGAAGGTCTCTACCCCTCCTCCCCATCCCTGCCGCCTACCTCTGCCTATGGCCCAGGGCCTGGGACAGGGCCTGGCGCACAGCAGATGCTGCTGGAACTGAGGTTGAACGCATGCGTGCATGGAGTGCTTGAGTTCGGGGCTCTGTCCTCAGTGCCTTCCCGATGCTGTGCTTTAGGATTCAATTGCCCTCTCCCCAGAACAATGTCTGGCACCTAGTAGGCCCTCAATAAATATTTGCTCAATAAACAAATGAATAAGGGGAGAGGGGCCGGGGTTTTGGGACCCAAGGGCCCAGTGCAGCCAGATTATTCAGTACCCCAAGTCGTGGGTTGTGTGGGGGGCTGTGCAGATGGCTCCAGCTCCCACTGGCTGGCCAGGACCACGCACGCAGTAAAGGAGAAGGGGTCAAGCATTTCTGAACACCTCCTATGTGTCAGTCAGCGTCCCAAGCCCAAGACCCACATTGTCTTGCTGAGGGATCACAATGACCCTGCAAGGCATAGATTTATGCCCATTTGACAGATGGGGACACCAAAGCTCAGAGCAGTTATGGTATCAGACCAAGATCCCACAGCTAGGAGGTGACAACAGAATATGAGACAAAGGCCATCTCGTCCCACTGCCTGCTGCTGAGTGGCATTTGGGGGTCTTGGGGATTCTTAGTAAGCCAGGCAGCAGGAAGACCCTTGGGCTGGAAGAGGAAGACAGGGACCCTATTGGGCACCTCCTACTGATTTTTCTGTGAGACCCTGGGCATGTCCCTTGGCGTCTCTGAGTGTCTGTCTATTTGCAACGTGGAGGGCTCAAGGAAGCCAACCCGGCTGGGATGAGGGGGTCCTGCCCCCGCCACAGATTTGCACACTCCCCACTCCTGATGCTCTCTCCCCAGGCAGCCCCGGGCAGCAGGCCCCACTCCAGCCCCTTGGGGTCTGGCTTTCCAACCCAAACCTTGTCAGCCAGTCTCTGTCGGCAGAACCAGAACCAGGTTTCTGGGAAACTGTGGCTTCATCCCTCCCCGCCAGGGATGGGGGCCCCCTCTCTGCCCCGAGCCTGGGCCCCATTTCAGCAGCCTCATCACATTCCCCAGCGGCCTCGGCAGCCCGGATGGATGGATTCAGTTTCCATAGTGGTCTGGCAGAGCCAGGCAGCTGCGTGACCAGGTCTCCTGCTGGGCAGAGGGGTCCTTTCCCCAAGGACCAGGCCTCGGGGGCCAAGCAGACCAATCCCAGTGTCTGGGCACAGACAGTTACACCCCAAAGTCCGCGGGACACATGCACCATACTCGCTTCCCCCAAACCCCACACCCTTCCCATTCCCTCTCGCTCCATCCAGACTCCCCAGACCTGCCCTCAATTTTCCATGTGGGCCCTCCGCCGTCCTCACACACATCCTCCTCCCTTATGTCTGCCTGTGGAAATTGTGTTCATCCCCCTTCCAGACCAACTCAAATGTTCATCCTCCAAGAGACCTCCAGAACCATCCCTGCTATCAACTCATTTGGGAAAAATCGCTCCCTCTCCCATGCCCCATTTCAGCACACAGATCGCAGCGGGGCTGGGACGACGCTCAGAGGTGTGTCTGTCCGTCTCTGAGCAGCCCAGGGCCTTTTTTCCTGTTACTTTCTTCAAGAACTCCATGAACCAGAACTATTAGTATCTGCCCCACAGGAGGGGGGACCATGTACCCCATTTGCCGAGGACCCAATTCAGGTCTATTGTCCGGTATAATTAGCAAAAGCGCCCCCTTTCACTCTCTGTCCCTATTTGGACAATAATTTATTGGGTCATCTTTCCATGAAGCACAGAGAAGCCAAGGGCTTGCCCAAAGCCCCACAGCTAGCCAGCGGCTGAGTCAGGATTTGAACCTGGTACCTTGCCCCAGAGCCCTGCGCTACACTGATGGGTTTCGGACTGAATGAGCCTAGGCCTTCTCGAGGGCCTACTATGTGCCACCCATTGCCTGGAGCTCTTCCCCACCGTTGGCACCACCCACCAGCCTCAGAGAGGCCCCACATCACCCACCCATGAGCCCCACCAGATTTCCTACACAAACTTTTGACTTTCCAGCCACGGGCTCACATGATGTGATAATTATCTGCCATTGACTCCCACCCCCTGCCCAGCAGCCAGCAGCATGAGGGCAAAGACAGGTCCGTTTTGTGGCTCCTGGACCCCCAGACCTGACCCCCAGGGTAGCCCCCACGTATTGGATGAAGGAATCAATGAATGGTGCTCATTGCCACAGAAAGGATAGGCAGTGGGAGAACCCAGGGGGCGCCCTCACAGCCCCCCCAGACTGCCGGAGGAAAGATACCCTTAGAAACATCAAGAATATTCAAAAGATGAATGCTGTGCTCTGACAAGCACGGGGGCTGTGGGCCCCAGAGAAGGAACAGCTTATTCAGTCTGGGGTGAGCAGGGAAGGCTTCCTGGAGGAGGTAGTGTCTGAGCTGACTTGAAAGATGAGTTGGTAGGGGAAGAATGAAGGGTGTTCAGCTTGGAAGCTGAAGGAAGGCCAGGGTGGCTGCCCCTTTGAGGACGGGGCCCAGGCAGCAGAGAGGATCAAGGCTGCAGTGGTGGGCAGGGGTATGAACCGAGAGGGCCTCGTTGCCCTGCTAAGGATTTTATTTTTCTCTCGAGAACGGGTACCAGGAAGCAGCTCAATGGTTCTTAACCGGGGGAGGGGGGTGTGGACGAGAAAAAGCTTAGCTTTCATTTTTTTTTTTCAAGATCGTGCTGTCCTCTTGTAGAAAAAATTATCTAAGTGTTGACTCGTAAAAAGAGAAAAGCCAATTTATTTGCCTGCCATTTGAGGGACCAGAGCTGCTGCCTGCCCGGCCCTGCAGGGCCTGCCCTTCAGAACAGGACTGAGCCCCAGGATGCAGGTGTCTCGGCTCCGCCCCCACTCCCTGTCCCCAGCCATCTGTCTGGAAAGGTCCATTGTGGTGGCCTCTGACACCACAGCGGGGGGCATCATGATGTCACAGGGCCCCATTGTGGCCGTGGAGCGGGAGGTGCCCCCACCAGAGGTCGGCTCCCCACCCCAACCCAATCCTATTAAGTGCACTGGGGACAAAGGAGGGTGTTTTGTGTTTAAACTCTGTCTGAAGTGAGTCGCAGGCTGCATCGGGAGGGGACAGCAAGAAGTTGTGCATTCCAGAGCCTGCCACCTCCCCCAGCTGGGCCTCTAGGTCAGGCTGGAGGCCCTGCTGCCACGACCAGTCACTGTCCCCATGCCCCAGCCCTCCTCGCTGGGCTCCCAGCAAGCAGGACAAGAGATAAAGGGACTCCAGGCCCTCTGCCTCCCGCCCTATATCACCCTCGGATCTAGGGCCAGAGCCTGTGATGAGGAGGCTGGGGACAGAACCTCCTCCTGGATCCCTGACGTGAAATTCAGCCTGTGGAAGAGAAAGGGAGGCCCTGGGGGGCTCCACAGGGCCCTGGGCTGGGGGAAGGAGGCGGAGTCGGCCAGAGCCAGAGAAGGCAAAAGTCCCTGAAAGAGCAGGGGGAGCAGCCTCGGGGCGCAGGTGGGGGCCCGAGCCCGAGGGAGAGACAGGTCTCGTCACCCAGCAGCATCAGTGGGCACTTAATAAACACTTCCTGATCGCTCATCGCCATGCTCATCTATGCTGTGTGTTGTCTTATCCTTAAAACCTTGGAAGGTGGTGGCCGACACCAACCCCAGACCTGGCCACTCTGGACAGGCACTCGGAGAGGGAGGGGTGGCTTGGGGACCCTAGGTGGCTGTCATTCAGCCCAGACACATAGTACAGGGAACCAGTTGTTACCCAGCAGGGACACACTTCCAAACCCGATGGCAGACAGCCCGTGCCACTGGCCCCTCCCCTTGGACAGCCCCCCTCCTTCTCCCAGGTGTCCCTGAGGAAGGATCAGGCAGGGCCCCCCAAGGCTCTAGTTCTGGCGTTGGAGGGCCTGATTTCCAGTTCCTTTTCTGGACTAACTTGCATGTCCTCCCCTCGCTGAGCCTCCATTGACTCATCCATAAATCGGGACTAAGTATTCCTGTCACAGGGTTGTCATGAGGGCTGGACCAGACGGCGTGAGTGCCCAAACACTGCCCCAAGTCGTCAGCCCGCCCCTCTCCACCGCCCAGCCCAAGGCGAGGGCAGAGTATCTCTGAGTCCTAGTACCACCACCCCAACCTCCATCTCTCCTTGGGCTCCAGCCCTCTGCCAAACCCCCTTCCAGGCTGGCACTGCTCCCCTTGAAGGACCTGTCTTAGGCTGGGAGGAGGGGACACCTGGGGACAGCTAGGTGGGAGGAGGCAGCGGCTTCGGGAGAGGCCTCGGCGTACCCCCCCCCCCCCACCTGAGTGGGTTTCTCCATTCTTGGCAGAGTGCCCGGGCATGCAAAGAGGCAGGGGGTAGCTCAGTTTCAGGCAACAAAGTCCCCTTTCTCCCTGGCTTGAGGAATGCCTGGCACCCCCTCCCGCCCCCGCCCTGATCCATATCTGTTACCCAGATCCTGACCCCAGTGTTCACTCCGTGGGGCCCAGGCTGGGCACTAGCTGTGCTCTGAGCCTAGGAGGCAGCCCTGGCTCTTTATGGGGTGCGAGTGCCCCTTAGCAGCTCTCCCTGCCAGCCTTCACACACCCACATATATGCACACACACGTGCACACGCACGCATCCCCAAAATAGCCCATCTTTTGGGGGCAGAGTCCTGAGCCCGGTTCAGAATCTGAGGCGGTCCAGGGCCAGGAGGTCTGCGACTAGCTGGGAACGGAGAAAGGCCACAGAGTGTGGGTGCCAGCACCTGGCTCTTCTTGTGTCTCTGCGCTTGATGACGTTTTAAAAACATCCTAACTTGGCAAAGCAAAACGTCACAGCCCCACCCATGCCTGCCCCCTTTTTGAATTGGTATTGGCATGTGAAATCCCAGAGTCTGAGACCCTGGCTCTGCTCAAGCCCCTCATTTTTACCAAGGAGGATACAGAGGCCCAGCTTGGGCTGAGGTTTGCCCCCACAGAGCCTGATGGGGCTTGCACTCGAGAGCGGGCGGGGACTGGTAAAGGCCGCACATGCGCTCTGGTGGCATCTCACCCTGTGCCCAGCCAGGGGCAGGGAGGAGAATGGCCTCCCTGGTAGTGGCTGCACCCTTTGTACAGATGAGAACACTGAGGCTCAGAGAGGAGAGGCCCAAGGTTACCCAGTGAGGAGCAGAGTGCCAGGCCCCATGGATGGGAGGAACAGTCAGAGATGCTGAGTCCCCGGGCCACCTCCCTGCCTGCCGCGGACCCCAGCACAGCCCCAGGCCTCAGCTAGGGCAGGCCCAACAGGGAGGCGGGTGCTCAGGCCCAGGCTGCTGCCCTGCTCTTGACCCCTGGGCGGGATCTGCCCCTCCTGCCACAGCCCTGGCCAGACTCTGCCCAGACACCTCAGGAATGTGGGGGGAGGGGACTCAGGGAAGATGGAGCCTGGGGTCCAGGGGTGGACAGAACAAAGAAGGCACGTGTCTGGGACTCTCCCTGCACCCTCGACCTGGACCTCAGCTGGCAGAGGGGTGCCCCCAAGGGTGGCTTAGGCATGTATCCCTATGTGCTGTGTGACCCTTGGTATGCAGCTGCCTGTCTCTGGTTTCCTGGGCTGCAGAATGGGGTGCAGGAGCAGAGAATCGAAGGCAGAGGAGCCTGCTGAAGGCCTGAGGTTGGGGCTTCTGGCAGAGGGGCAGAGAGAGGCGGGGGCCAGCCCTGCGGTGGGCTCCTCTCCTGCCTCCTCCCGCAGCCTCAGGAATCGCCTTAATTACAGCGGCTGCCTCTCTGCGCTTCCTGCCATAAACCCAGGAATCTAAATTAGAAGGCAGGAGGCCGGCTCCCCCTTCCCTCTGACCCCCCAAGTCTGCCGGGAACTTCTCCTGGAGACAGGCCGCCAGTGGGGGGCTAACTACAGAGGTGCCCAGGGCCCAGACTGGGGGCCTGAGAGGCCGGGCAGGCAGGCAGCTGTCCACAGGCTCCTCATGCCGGTCACCACTGAGCGCCCGCTGCATGCCAGGCACGGGGCTAAATTAGCCCATTTCATCCTCCTGGCGGTACAGCACAACTGACGTCAAGATTTCATTTTCCAGAGGAGGAAACTGAGGCAGGAGCCCGAGGTCACCCACAGTGTCATTGGCTGAGCCAGCTGGACTCAGGTCTCTAGCTCCCAGGCCGGGGCTGGCAGCCTTTGCAGAAGGCAGCGAGGAGCGTGGGGGACAGTGGAGATGGCCCCTCCATCCTGGGGAGGTGGGGAAGGGGGCCCTGACCCATGAGTGAGCCCCCTCAGCCTGGGGGGAAATGGAGGGAGGTTAATGGGATGGTTGGAGGGGCTGCTGTGCAGAGACCAGGGAGGTGTGGCCAGGTCTACTCCCAGCAGTGTGCCTTCTGCAAGCCCAGCCTGGCCTTCCCTGTCCCGGGGACCTGGCCAGGGGACCAGGGCTGGGGCTACGCCCTTTAGACTCGGAGTGAAACCCAGCCAGAGACCAGTGTGCGTGTGTGCGCGTGTGTGTACATACTTGTGTGTGACAGTGAGTGCATGTGGGCATGTGCTTGTGGTGGGGAAGTGAGGTCATCTGGGCAGAAGAGAGCTGAGCTTGTCCAAACCACTGGAGCCACTGGGGAAGAGAGACAGACTTAGCAGGGAGGTTAGGGGGGGAACTGAGGGAGGGAAAGAGACCAAGGCAGAGAGGAGAGAGACAGCAAAGGACAGAGACAAAGAGACAGAGGGACCAGGGGAGGTGGAAGGCAGACAGACAGACAGGGTGATGCAGTGGTGGGGAGACAACTAGAGGTCCAAGAAATGCCCAGAGAGAGGATGAGTTTGAGAAAGAGGGAGCTGGAGAACGGAGATGGGGCACCCCTGGCAGAGAAGGAGGCTTCAGTCTAAGGGGCTTCCCACTCATGCTCCCCTGAGTGAGGGACTGAGGGGGGACCCCTTAAGTCTGATTTTTGTCCTGGTCGGTGGGTCTGAGATCGCCCATCTCTAAGGCAGTGTTTCGAGGACCTGTTACATGTTCATCCCAGGGGCGGGGTCCACCCGAAGGAGCAAAGGCTCGGAGGTGGGGGAGCCCAGGGGGTGGTCCCCGGGCGTGCCCCGAGAGCGCCGGGGAGGTGAGGGAAGGAGGGGAGGGCAGGAGGGTGATCTGGGCTCAGAGGCTGCAGTCGCGGAGGAGGCTGGCGCAGAGCTGTTCAGGCCCACACCCCAGGAGGGCTCCGACAAGGGCCAGGGCCCCTCTCACCAGCCACCCCAGCCCCTCTTTGACCCTCCCATCATTCACCTCCCCTAAGCGGCTTACAAGGCCCAACGGGCCCTGCACCCTGCCCGCCTTACCTTCCACCACGCTCTCTCTAACCCTGCGGTTCTCAACTGTCGCAACTTTGTCCCCTCCGGGACAACTGGCAATGTCTGGAGACATTTTTGTTTGTCATAGTGGGAGGGGTATGCTACTGGTATCTACTGGGTAGAGGCCAGGGGTGCTGCTAAATATCCTATAAAGCATAGGACAGTCCCTACCACAGAGAATCACCCGGCATACTCACCTCCCTCTGTTCCCAAAAAGGATGCCAAGTTCGTTCCTGCCTCCGGACCTTTGTACTTACTGTTAGCCCTGCCTAGAATACGCTTTCCCCAGATCGTCACACAGCTTCTACCTGTTCATTCTTCCAGAATCTGCTCAAATGTCCCCTCCTTGGCGCAGTTTTCCCTGACACCCTCCTCAACTCTCCATCATAAATCTCTGATTAGTTCCCTCCCAGGACTTATCTGCAGTCCTGACGATCTTGTTTATTTATTCAGATCCTCATATTATTACGGTTTGTCTACCCTCTGCCTGTCTGTGAGCTCCATGAAGGCTGGGGACATTGGCCCTCGGCGGTAGCAGACGCTGAGTCCTCAAGATTGAGAGCTCACTTCAAACCGCCAGTGGCTGTTCCATCATTAAGCCCATTTCACAGGTGGGGAAACTGAGGCTCAGGGATGTCAAGTGACTTGTCCAAAGTGACACAGCTAGTCAATGCATGAGCTGGGATTTGAACCCAGGCAGGCTGGCTTCAGACTTGGTGCCCTTAACGGTGCCACACTACAGCCACTCTGCAAATTCAGTTGAGCAGATGGATGACTGCATCCCAGTAACCCAAGCCCCCGTCTCCCTCCCTGAGAAAGACCACCCTACTGTACACTGGCCCTCTCCTCCTCCTGCCCCAGATCAGGGGTGCTGTCGTCAGAAGGGCTGAGGCTTCTGGAAAGGAGGAGATCAGGGCGCTCCTTATCTCCACTCCAAGCCAGCAGGGAGATAAGGCCCTTGTTGCAGAGCCCTACAGCGAGGAGCCTCAGGGACCCAGTTGGGGGGCACAGGGCTCCCCCACCATAGTCACTGCACTGGGGCCACCCCCGCACTCTGAGTCATTGCTGACTCTCCCAGGTGCTCCTGGATGCTGAGAGCAGACGCACCCCTTCCTCGCGCCTCCCTCGCAGAAGCAGGGCGGGGTGGGCTGAGTCTGAGAGCTCCGCTGAGCCCGAGCTGGGGCCTCTGTCCGCCAGCTGGCATCCTGTAATGCAGAACTGCAACCAGGACGGTGGTCCCTGTGGGGACGGGAGGAAGCTCTCACCAGGAAGCTGTGAGCGCCCTGGTCTGTCCGGGGTCAGTAGAGGAACTTGGAAGGCTGCCCAGATTCCCGCCAGAGGCGCCTCCCAGCACAGAGCCCATGACCCCCCTCTCCATGTCCCTGGGGTCTCTCGGCCGGTCATTGGTACCTCTTGACTAACCCGCCAGCTTCATGGTCCTGTCCCAATCTCCCCAAAACTTCTTCCCCTGGCCTGGTCCCCTCTCCCAACATCTGTGGAGCCAGTCAAGTGACATTCGGGGCCTGAGATCTGACAGGAAATCCTTCATCCTCATTCACTCATTCATCCTTTCACCGTGTGGTGGTTCGAGCACGGATGCTAAATCCAGATGGCTGTTAGTATTTTGCCTCGTGATTTACCAGTTGCGTGACCTTGAGTAAGCCCATAATCTCTCTGAGCCCCCAGTTTTGGAACAGTAAAAAAGGGGGAAGGTGCTAGGGGTTTCGGAGACTTCACTGGGATGAGGCATAGAGTACTGAGCACAGCACCCAGCTTGTGCTAAGTGTTCCATCTGCGGAAGGCGTTCTTCCCTTTTATTCCCCATGAAAGCTTTCCTGAGGCCTCTAGGGGCACACAGACCCCTAAAGCACTCCCTGACCCAAATGAGAACTGATTCTGAAGGGCTCCTGAGGAGAATCAGGCAGGGGCCCTGGGTTCTAGTTTCAGCTTTGCTGTTGGGTTGCTGTGTGACCAGGGCAAGCCATCACCCCTCTCTGGGCCTCAGGCTCCCTGTCTGAACAATGCCCAGTTGCCTTGGATGACCTCAGGCAAGCGACCTCTCTCTGTCTCAGTTTTCATTTGTAAAATGGAATAATAATAGTTCCTACCTACAAGAATAGTGAAAGGAATAGGTGAGTTAATACGCATGAGGCACTTAGGACAAGTCTGATGCACAGGGCTCCACGGATGTTAGCCATTATTGTCAGCAATCATTATCTCGGAGGATCTTTTTTTCAATTGAGAAATAATTTATATATCATAAAATTCACCCTTTGACAATATACACTTCAATTATTTTGGTTGCTCATAAGGTTGTGCAACCGTCAACTGTCTAGTTCCAGAACATTTTCATCACCCCCAAATGAAACCCTGTACCTGTTAGTCACTCCTCCGTCCACCCCTCACCCCCGCAGCCACTAGTCTACTTTCTGCCATGGCTTCGCCTGTTCTGGACATTTCATATAAATGGAACGAACATGCAGGGTTGTGTCAAGCTTCTTTCACGCAGCATGTTTTCGAGGTTCATTCATGACGTGTCAGGACTTCATTCCTTTTTACGGCTGAGTAATATTCCATTGTCCGGGTGCACCCTATTTCGAGGATGGACGTTTGGATTGTTTCCACTTTGGGGCTATTACGAATAACACTGTGATGAACATTCAAGTATAAGTTTCTCTGTAAACGTGTTTTCCATTCTCTTGGTGTCGTCCTTGGCGTGGAATTGCTGCAGCATACAGGAACTCCATCTTTAGCTTTTTGAGACACCGCCAAACTGTTTTCCAAAGTGGAAAACACCATTTTATATCCCCACTAGGAGTGTATAAAGACTTCACTTTCTCCGCCTCTCTGCCAACACTTGTTAATGTGTCTTTTTTATTGTAGTCGTCTTAGTGGGTGTGAAGTGGTATCTCTTTGTGGTTTTGATTTACAATTTCGTAATGATTAATGATGTTGATCATCTTTTCATGTGTTTATTGGCCATTCATACATCATCTTTAGAGAAATGTCTATTCAAATCCTTGCTCATGTTTCCATCGGATTATTTGGCATTTGATTGTTGAACTGTAAGAGTTCTTTATATATTCCAGATATGAGGCCCCTATCAGATATTTCAGTTGCAAATATTTTTTTCCATTCTGTGGGTTGTCTCTTCACTTAGCGTCCTTTGAAGCTGAAGTTTTAAATTTTGATCAAGTCCAATTTATCTATTCATTCTTTGCTTACTCTTAGATGTCATATCTAAGAAACCATTGCTTAATCCAAGGTCACGAAGATTTACACCTGTTTTCTTCTAACAGTTTTATAATTTTAGCTCACAGTTTTAGAACTTTAATCCATTTTGAGTTAACGGTGTATGTGGATATATGGTGTGAAGTAGAGGCCCAACGTCGTTCTTTTGCATGAAAATCCAGTTGTCCCTGCATTATTTATTGAAGAGATGATTTCCCCATTGAGTTTGTTGGTACCCTTGTCAAAAATCAATTGACCATTGTATATGGGTTTATTTCTGGACTTTCAATTCTACTCCATTGATCTACGTGTCTGTCCTTACGCTGGTAGCATGCAGTCTTGATTCTGGTAGCTTTGTGGGAAGCTTTGAAATCAGGAAGTGTGAGTCCTTCACATTTGTTCTTCTCTTTCGAGGTTGTTTTGGCTACTCTGGTCCCTTGTGTTTCCACATGCATTTTAGGATGAACTTGTCCTAGAGGATCTTTGAGCCTGTGATTCTAAGACCATAATTTTTGGTAATTCCAATACCTAAAGTCCTTGTGGTCTATTTCTGTTGTCCTTTTTTTTTTAATTGAGATATTATCAACATGTAACATTGTGTAAGTTTAGGGCATACAATGTGTCGATTTGATACATTCATTTATTGCAATGTGATTACAAGCACAAGACTAGCTAACACTTCCACATGTCGCATACTTATTATTTCTGCTGCCTTTTTTTGTGCTGATTCTTGCTTTTGGTATCTTGTTTCCACGTTCAGCTTCAGCAGCCTGGGGTTTGCTGGTTCGGGTCCCGGGTGTGGACGTGGAACCGCTTGGCAAGCCATGCTGTGGTAGGCGTCCTACATACAAAGTAGAGGAAGATGGGAGCGGATTTTAGCTCAGGGCCAGTTTTCCTCAGCAAAAAAGAGGAGGATTGGCAGCGGATGTTAGCTCAGGGCTAATCTTCCCCCCCAAAAATAAATAAACAAACAATACAGCTCAGCACCGTTTCTTCCAGATTGACAATGCCCTCGGGCAGACGTGGTCTTCCACACAGGGTTTTCCTCCCTGGATCCTCACTTTCCAGATTCTGTTAGGGAACTCTTCACTACCTTGTTAATCATTTGTTGGCCTTAAGAAGATGATCTTTTTTAACTGAATCTAGGCATTTTAATTGTCTTCAGCAGGAGGGTTGGTCCAAATTACCTATCCCACCGTCCCTGGAGGTGGAAGCCCCAGCCACGCCATAATTTCCCTTTGGCGTTTCCCAGGCTGTGTCCAGGCCAAGAACTCATCTCAGGCATCTCCTAATCTCAAATTCCTGCACAGAACTTTGCCACCAGAAGCTTTCCCAACTCAAGGTCCCTTGCTCCCAGCTCTGGTTCCTAGAGTCCACATCTCCATCGCTGTATTTACCCATCATCAAGTACTTATGTGGCACCCACAGTATGCCAGGCCCATTTTGGGCCCTGGGGATTCAGCTATGAACAACACAGAGGCTGTCCCTTACCCTCGAGAAAGGTAATAGACAGTTGGTTTCAACCCAGCGAGATGAAGGGTGGGAGGGGGAAGCAGAGGGAGCCGCACGGTACACTGCAAGGAGATCCAACCAGGGGGGCTTCCAAGAGGAAGTAGTATTTAAGCCGAGGTTTGAGAGACGTGTAACAACTACCTGGCAAACAGGGGTCGGGGAGGGAAGGGCATTCCAGATCTTCTGTGAAGGTGCAGAGCGGAGCTGGTGAATCAGAATGGAGGGCGAGGCAAGAGGGGATCGAGGGGGTGAAGCTGGGAGGTGGGCCCGGCTCCCCTGTCTGGCTGTCTGGATTCTCTTCTTCGCTCTTCCCCTCGCAAGGACTGCAAGGAGCAGAGGCTCCCACGCCTGAGGGAAAGCCAACTCCCTTGACCTTCTGCGCTAAGCAATTCCTTTCAGGAAAGGTCCTTGGCTCTGCCTCATCCCTCCGCTTGGGTCTCCTTCCTCTGCTCCCGCCTGGGGCAGAATGGAGGCCGGCCACATCCCCTTGCCGCAGGAGAAGCAGGATGTAGAGCTGAATGAGGCTACAGAGACTGCCTTCCTTGACTGCCCCTGCCAGCCTGTCCCCCGCGGGCCCCCAGGCCCTTCCTGTGGCACCTCCGGCTCCTCCTCCGGCCTGTTTGGCTTGGATGGGGCCCCGATCTGGGCAACCGGGAGGGACGGGCTGCAGAGGCCATGAACTCTGAGCCCTGAGCTCTCAGGAAGGGTCTCCGCCCAGCCAGGATTCTAGTGACTGGGGACAGGTAGGACCCCGGCCCCTCACCTGCTCCCCGGGTCACCCCACAACATCAAGCCTGGAAGGGGAAAGTTTGTTAACCCTCAGGGGACCAGGCGTTGGGAGGGGAGTCTAGAAGCTTTCTGTCCTGAGCACTGACAGGTTATAGCAGGCAGCTGGGGCCGTGATCTAACTGAGGAGGGCTTCCTTTGATCATTTACCAGACTCAGCCCCACCCCGGTCTGTCGTACAGATGGATAAACTGAGCCTCAGGCCAATGAGAGGCAGAGGCAAGACCAGAGCCCAGGTCTCCTGACTCCTGGTCCAGTGCTCGTTCCCTTCTCCAATCCTCCCTCCGCAGGTGCTTGAAGCCCAGCCATGGTTGGGGGGTGGCCGGGTTTCAAGGCTCACAGGTGGGCTGTGGCGGACGGGCTGGTAGGTGCTGCAGGAGTTAATGGTTCTCCAGTCAGAGAGCCTGAAACACGGGCTCCTAGGAGATCTCGGCTCCTCTCCCACCACCACGCTCCATCAAGGCTGGCGCTCTCCTGGCCCGCAGCTCCAGGGGCATCCGCAAAATGGGCTGAAGGAAACACGACTTGCTCAGTTGTCCTCAGACTTTGGGGATGCCTTCCAGCCAAAGGCCGCCAGAAACACACACCCGAACCAAGTGAACCAAGTTGGCTTTACCGCTTATTGCAACGAGGGAGAACGCGCACCTCAAGAAACTGTGGGGCGCCCCAGCGAGAGGGGGCGAGGAAGGGCTGGAAGGGACTCAGGCTGGCGTCAGGTGCTCCTGGGGAGGACGGCTCCAGGGAGAGGAGCTTTGCTCTGGGTTGGATGCCATCACAAAGCAGGGGTGATTCTGTGATTGGGTACCGTCATCATTTTAGTCTAGAAGGGAAGTGGGATGAATTGAAGCTAAAGCTGTGATCGGCAAAGAAGCAGCTGTCACTCATTTAGCCAGGATAAAGGGACATTCGGTCATTTTTGTGGTTTGGACCACGTTCATTTTTTTGTCCGTGTTCAGACATGATTACAGAGCGGTCTTGTTTTTTGTCTTAATCCATCACAGTCATCGAGTGGCCTTGTCTGATGCTGGTGATCTGTGAAATTGTTTGTGCTCCACAGGAGCACACCGTGGCCTAGCTGGGAGGGCCAGGCCGGCTCCCGGCTGTCAGGGGCTGCTTTTGTCTTTCTCGGGGTGAAAGGAAACAGCGTGGAGCCCCGGAAAGCTGGCCACATCGCACGGTGCCCGTGAGGGGTAACTATGTCAGCTGTGCTTGTCCGTCGGTCCCAAGGCTGCAGCGTTCAGTTGAGGCAGAGAAACCAAGGGGCTTCGGGGTCAGACCTGGGTCCAGATCTGACTCTGCTGATGCTCTTGAGCGAGTCACTCCCCCCTCGACTTCATCCGCTCAACAAATACTTAGCAAACGCCTCTTGTTTGCCAGGAATTGGGAGCCCTGGTCGGGTGCCTTAACTCTCTGGGACTCGGTTTACCCCTCTCGAAAATGGGAATGATATTGGTACCTAAGATAAATTAGTGCCTGTCTCCCAGGGTTGCTGTGAGGGTCAGTGAAAAACTGAGGAGGGTCTCAAGCGTAGTCTGGCACGTGCCATCTGTACTTGCAGGGGTCCCTGCCTCCCTGACCACCCCTGCCCTGTGGGCCCTTTATTAGTGGGGAAGCAGGAGGGCTACACTGCAGGTTCAACCTGCTTTGGAGAGAGTCCCCAGCCCCCTTGCCCGGAGACCTGAGACCCCAGCTGACCCCCCAGCAGGTCTGGGGTTGCGCAAAGCAGGAAGAAGTTCTGGTCCTTCAGGTCTGCAGTGTCAGCTGCTCCCTGGGGCTCGACCTTGTGACACAGCAGGGAGGTGGCCCCCAGTCTTGGAACTGCCCTGCAGACAGCCAGGCCCCCGACTCTGCCTGGGTACCAGCTCTACCACGGTGGCCCTCATGCTGCCCGGTCCTTGGCCCGAGGCTGACCGTCCGTCTGCACATTGCGCCCCTGCTCTGACGTTCTGTGCTTCCCCAGTCTTCTCCAGCACAGTGGTGCCAGTGTGGCTACTGGGGCCTGAGGAGGAAGACAGGGTGCCAGGACGCCAGGGCTGTGGGGGTGGAAGAGGGCATGCACCATCCTGCCTTCTCCAGGAGTGGAGGAGGGGGGTGGTGACAGAGGAGGGTGTGAGACCAGTGCAGAAGGAAGTTTGAGTGCCTGCCAGAGGTGGCAGGGGGTGGGAGAGGGCCTACCACTGGGCTTGAGTGGGGTGGCAGGTGGGGGCTCTCGGCTGAGGGCTGTGAGTGTAGGTGTGTATATGAGCGTGGACAGGACTCTCACAGCAGGGTGGGTGCACATTCATGCATGCACGAGTGCAACCCCACCTCAGTGGGTGGGTCTCAGGAACAGCCTGGCTTTAGGATTCAAACTGGGTTGATTCCCCGTTGAGCAACTTTCTGGCTGTGTGACTTCAGCCAGGTCACTTGCCCTCTCTGAGCCTCATTCATCCACTCCACAAGCACACCATGAGCTCTTGCTGTGTGCCAGGTACCAGGGAGACAGGGGAAAACAAGGCAGAGAGAGTCCAAGCCCTCATGCAACTGCTGGTCTAGCCTTAGTTTCCCCATCTTTAAAGTAGGGGTGGCAATCCCCATCTCCCAGATCATGTCTGTAAAATGCAGGGCTTGATGGAGACTTGTTTTCTTCCTCCTTCTGGACACCTTGGAGCTGCACCCTTTCTTCCAAGGGATACGGCTCCCATCTGGTGGGAACAGGAGCCAAGGGGCACCCCCCTCAGGGCACGATCCAGCTCACAGACTGCCCTTGCTCTGCTCTGCTGGCGTGGGCCCTGGGAGTGAGTGGCAGAGGCATCTGGGGTGGGGTGGGTGCAAGGGGGGCCTCGGCATTCCAAGAACCCTGGCGCCGTCCCAGAACCAGTGCAGAGAAGAAGGGGGTGGGTCTGGAGGACAAAGATTGTCTGTGGGCCCCTTCAGCCACCCCACACTCCCACCCGGTATGGACACAGCTGTGAGATGGAAACTCCTCCAACAAGTTGGGACACCCTCTTTCCCTGGGGTGGGGCTCGCGGGGAGGGGGCTGGGGAAAGGGCACAGGAGGTGGCTGCCAACTTCCCACTGGGCTGCTGTTTACACCCAAGCGATGAGCTGGCTCTTGGCTCCACCGCCTGCTCACCTGGCCAGGTGTGCTGGGGAAGCTGGCTCCCGCCTGGCCCCACTTGGCATCTTATACTCTTGCCCTGCTGGATTTAGGCACCAGAAGTGCTAGCTGGAGGAATAGGGCTCTGGACCTTTGCTCAGAACCAGATGTCTGATTTCCTGCTCTGCCTGATTTCTCTCTTGGGCTCACGGTGACTTCTCTGAGTCTGAGGAGCTGCGGTTCCTCCTGCCGGGGAGGCTGGTAGAGCTTCAGGGCACCCCTGGGCCAGAAAGGACGATGCCCTGGAGAAGGGGTTGGTGACCTCTTTTCTGCATCAGGGGGCTGGGGGTGCATCTCAATAAGAGTGGCTGCCGTTTGCCAGCCCACAAGGCAGGTTGGGGGGAAGCGGGCCATAGCTAACACGGGGAGGACTCAGGTTAGACTCAAGAGAGGCACCGTAGCCCAAGGAGGGACGCGGGAGTCAGAAAGGGATGCTCATGGGGCTGCAGACCTGAGCCCTCTGAGGGCCTGCCTTTGGCAGGGGTGGGGAGACAGGCCAGGAGAGAGGGGAGGAGGGCGCTGGGGCCTGGGTAAAGGGCATGTGGGCACTGCACCCAATCCACTCCCACCCATTCCCTTCCACACTGCCAGGCACCACCATGGCAAGAACCCAGGCTGGGGAGCTATGTGGTTAGAACTGCAGTGTGATCATGGGCACATCCCTTCAACTCGCCGTGCCCCAGTTTTCCTCTTCTGTATGATGTGCAGAGTGTCTCTGCCTCTCAGGGCCCCTGTGTGGTGTGACACCAGATCACACCAGCAGCCAGAAGTCCCAGGCGCTTTGTATATGCCATGCCCCCTTGCACGTGGTTTAATTTATTCCTCCCATTGACCCTCTGGGGCAAGCATCATTATAGCCCCATTTTACAGATGAGGAAACCAGGCTTAGAGAGAGTCCAAGGGGACGTGTGGTCAGTGGAGAGATATCCATCCTGTGGGGCACCTGTCCCCATCTCTCAGAGGGCAGAGGAGTGGGGAGAAGTCGGGGATCACAGCCTGGGGGGGCAGCAGCTGCAGAAGAGACCAGCAGCGAAGCGGAGGGTTGTGGCTGGCCCTGTGGCATTTCGTCATCCAGACAGGATGTTTTATTCCTGTCGCCTCCCCGAGTTTCATTTCCTTAAGCAATGGCTCACGGCTGCACAGCTGGCTCCCCTAATGACACCAATTGGGGTTCAGGCCCCCCAGTTGAGGTTCTGCCCAATGCCTGCCGTCTCCAGCTCACAGGACCACCTTGGGTCCCTGGGCCCTGCCCCAAGGGATACCTGCTTCCTCGCCCGCCAGCCTCCCTGCTATCCAGGTGACAGCTCTGCCTCCCCGTGCTGTGCATATTCCCTGCCTCCTTGCGCCCTGTTGCCCGACTCTGAGCATCCTCTGGCCAGAGCTTTTGGCGCTGGGATGTCCAGAGAGAGAGGCAAGAGGTTTCTCTGTTCTGAACCTGTTCCAACCTCGCTTTTGTTTTACGTACAAAGAACAAGACGCAGGGGGTTTTCCAGACCGTCAGGACATCGCGCGGCTGGAGCAGGAGCCAGGAGTGGACCCGGCAGCCGCCACCAGGGTCTGCACTTTCAATTTCACCCACTCAGCCTCCAGGAAACCATGTCCCCTCCCAACTTTTCCTGACCCCATCCCCCTACTGCTGCTCGATCTGTGGCCTCCCCTCGGGCCTCCCAGCCTCCAGTCTGGCCCCTCCCAGCAGCCTCATCTGACCACCACCCACCCTTGTGCTGAATGCTTCAGTGGCTCCACTTGGCCTCCTGATAAGTCCTGGCTGCTTGCTCTGGCATTCAGTGTCCTCCCCGCAGTGACCGTCCACGCCACAGACCACCTGGGCCTACACGCTACGCAGCCTGCTCCTCACAGCTGGCTTCCCAGCCCCAGGTCAGCCCTGTGTCTCGTCTAGAAGTGAGGGACACAGTGGTTTCACGGGTCCCCAAGGGGAACTAGGCCCAGAGAGGGACTCTACGTTTCTCCAAGTCCTGTGGTGGGCATCCCAGCAGAGGCCCAGCTCTCTTCCCTTGGGCCTTGTCTCCCTGGGCACTGGGCCTCTTGGGGGCCGAGCCCTCCCGCCGCTTGCTTGAGCACACAAATCTCTGTAACTGGAGCGGATGAGCAGGCCAGCAGCCTGTGCAAATCGCCCCCAGGTGCCACACGTACCCATCAGCCCCTCTGCCCATCCCCGTGCCCGCCCCTCCCCTGAGCAGCCGTGTGTCAGGGGAGCAACGGAGGACCGACCAGCTGCCCCTTGCCGGTGGGTTTGGCGCACAGGGCCCTGAGGCCGCCACCCAGCACCTCCCCAGCGTAAGGCCACATCTCAGCCCACTTCTCCCTCTCTAGGCAGGGAGTTTCCATCCTGGTGCCCACCCCACTACCCTGCCCAGGGGGCCCCCCGGCAGGTTGTTTTCCAGGCACTGGGCCTAGCTCAGCCTCCAGGGCCTCCCGGTCACGTAGTCAAACTTGTTCCTCTTCTCTCTCTGCCCAGGCTGCTGAGCACAGCGTTTCCTGCTGGGGAGAGCACAATGGAGGCTGCCCCAAGGGACCCACCCTGGGGAGGCGCCGGCCCAGCCGTCTCTGAGCGCTGTGTGACCCAGGAGAGGGCCCACGCCCTCTCTGAGCCTTGGTTTCCCCCGTGAGAAGTGAGGGGGTGAGACAAGGTCATGAGAGGCCACTCTCCGATACTGATAACACCACGCTTTCCTTGAACATGAAGTACACACCAGGTGCGGCATCTCCAGGTCCTCACGGCTGCCCATAAGGTCACGACAGAGCAAGGTTAACTCACTTGACCATGGTTGAATCTTCCTTTTCTGCCCAACATCCTAGAGCTTCTTCTCGTGCCTGCTCAGAGATCTGCTCCCCGTCCCCAAACTCACCCTGCACCCCCTGGTCTCCTCCCAGGACGCCCCCAGCCAGGGCAGCGCTGGAGAAATGCGAGGAAGTGTTGGAAGGTGCAATTTCTATCACCGGGCCGAGGTGGTCCAGGCCCCAGCCAGTGGTAGGGGAGATGTGGGGCAATCTCTCCCACCCAAAGCCTGGGCGCCAGGGCCTGACCATGAACCAGATCGTCCCAGCGGTGGGGAGGGGGAAGTAGTGACACTGGCCACAGTGACACTTCCCCAGCAGATACCCCAGAGCCCCCTGCCTGACTCTGCCACGGGTCAGGGTCTGCACAGGTGTGCCCCCAGAAAAGCAGAGCCCCAAGAGAGGGCTTTCCTCGGGGCAGTGCAGAGGTTTCTGGATGAGAATCAGGGAGACGACAGAGCCCGGGCCACTTCCAGCAAGAGGACACTGTGGGTCCCCTGGGCAGGAGGGGAAGCGGCTACTGTCCCTGCCGCCAGTCTCCCCACTCCTCTAGTTCAGTGTCCCAGGCCGGGCAACACCCCTGATGCCCACCCCCTCCCCCACCCTCTAGGATGGATGGCTGGATGGGCCCCTGCTCAGCCATGACCACCATCCTGCCCCCGCCTGGCCTGGAAGTGCCACAGTGACTCCACTCTGAAGCTCAGGGTCCCCAAAGAGACAAGCCCTAGACAAAGCCCCAGAGACCCAGCCTCATCTCCTCCCTCCTGGGTCCACTTCCCCACATCCAGAGCACTGTGTGTCCCCCCACCCCCGCACCACCCCGCTCTCTTAGGCAGATAGAAAACGGAATCCAGGCACTTGCCTCTCTGAGCCGCAGTTTCCTTATCTGCACGACGGTCCTCAAAGTAATCCCCGCTTCCCAGGCTGGCCGTGAGGACCAAAAGGACAGTGAGCAAACGGACCTTCCTCCAGTGAGGTGCGGAATCTAAGAATTGTTCTCATTAATTGGATTTACTTGCTGTCCCTCTGCATATCCCCCTCCTCTCCTGCACTTCTGACTTCCTTATTTCCATGGTTACCACCTCCTCGGCTTCCAAGCCTGCTGGAAGGCGCCTCCATCCTCAGACAGGCCCTGCCCTGGAGCCATTTCCTCCCCCCCAGCCCCCTCCCCAGATTGGCTTCTGCCCTTCCCAGCAGTCTGAGGGCCTGATCCCTGGGCCTCCCGCATCACACCCCGGGGCTTGGGGTCATCACCAGAATGGGAATCAGGAGCTGTGGGGCAGGGTTGAGGGGGGCAGCAGGGCTCTGGCACCAGCTTCCCAGTGGATTCGGGTGCCCATTGTCCTACCTGCTGGCACAGGAACATCTCACACCTCAGGTGACTCCCGGGGGCCCTGCTGTCAGCTCCACCCTGCCCTGGTTGCTGTCCCCCACCCCACCTCCGCTGGGAGAAACACTTTCCCAGGGTGTCACTTTCTCCCCCCACCCACCCCACCCGCTTCTGGGGCTGGGAAGTCGGGAGTGGGCATGGCAGTGCTGGGTGGGGCTGGGCGGGGGAGACCAGCTGAGCTGTGTTTGCTTTTGGGGTTTTCCTCTTCGGCTGGTTTTCTAAACAAAAGGCCTGGGTGACTGTGGGGACAGGGCCAGCCCCAGCAGCCCCTCATGGGGCCAGGGATTACAATAGAAGATGGTGGGGGGCATTTACACTCCTCCCAGAGCCAGGCCTTCTTAAGGAGACTTTGAAGCCCTGAGATGCAGGAGCCGTTTTCCCATTTTCCAGAGGAGGAGACTGAGGCTCAGAGAGGCCCAAGGACGTGCCCAGGGCACACAGCTGAGGAGGGCTGGGAGGCGGCCACTCAGCAGGGGAATTTGGTTTGGGGCTATACCGGGTTCTTGGCTGCTCTTTCCTCCTCCAGACTCCCTCCCTCCCCTCGCTGCACCCCCCTCCCCAGTTTTATGCTCCCCTCCCCCAAATCTCCCAGGCTGTGCCTCTCTCTCCTTCAGGTGGCCCCATCTTCAGCCCGTTCCCCCGAAGTGGACACAAACCCCTTGTGGCTTCAGCCTCCAGCATCTAAACCATTGACTTCGGGTCCCGACAGCAGCATGTAAGGAACTGGCACAGGTCAGGCCCTGTTTTAGGGGCGCCACCTAAGATCAGCTCATTTAATTCTGGAGACTACTCGGTGAGGTGGCTCCTATTACTATTCCCACTTCACAGGTGAGGAACTCGAGGCCCAGAGAGGGGAAGTAACTTGCCCGTAGAAGGCAGAGCCAGGATTGGAACCGAGGCAGCCAGCATGCTTCACTTCTCCACGTGACCCCTCTGGCTGTCCAGCCCAGACCTGCGACCTGGGCTGGAGGCTGGACGTCCCTCCTGATTTCACTGTCCATGCCTGGCCCCACCACAGCTCCCACCTCTGTGTTAAGGCCTATTTGCTCCATGTCCCTCCTCGGCCAACCCCAGACTGGGAGCATCTCAGGGCCGTTCACGGCCATGTCCCCACCCCCAGCACTGCGGGCTTGGCACACAGCAGGGCCGGGGTCCGTGTTCTAGGAGGAACGGTGATTCCAGCTCAGGTCTGCCTCAGCTCCCCCACAGTGCCCTCTGCTGGTTAGACCAAACACTGCCCTGGGGGATACTGACCTTGGGCCCCCTCCTCATCCCCATCCCCCTAATAACCCCCTGGGTTTATAGAGCTCCTTTCTTCCACCGAGCTCAAAGCACTTTCCCATCTGTGATCTCCCTGGCCTGGGACCAGCCCCAGAAGTGTGGGAGGGCCCAGCGTTCCCCTCCCCACTTTACAGAGGCAAACCAAGGCCTAGAGAGGACAGGGCGAGCCCCGGCGTGCTGCTGGCAGATCAGAAAAGAGCTTACAGGTCCGTTTCTCCAACTCTCTCGGTTACAGATGAAGAAACTGAGGTCCAGAGGGGAACAAACTTGCCTGAATGAGTCCTGGGCTAGAACTTCGATGTCCTAAATGCCATCCGGGGCTTTTCCACGACATCGAGATCTCTGCCTGAAGCTCAGCAAGGCTCGGCCAAGTCATCGAACGTAATGAGCCCCAGTGGCTCCGTTTGTGAAAGGAACCGTGCTTCCCGGTCTGCCTGCCTCCTGGGGGACGAGCAGATGGAGGACCTGGGAGCACTCGTGACTGGCTGTGAAGGTGTGAGGCCAGGCGATGGAGAATGAGGGCAGTGGCCCAAAGTGCAAATTTCAGCAGGACCCTCACCTCTGCCTGGCTCACACACAACCCCAGAGGCCACTCCAGTCCAAGGCTTGACCTTCAGACAGGCTGGCACGTTGTATGTGCTGCCCGTGTCCTGCCCTCGCTGACCTGGTCAGGGTGTTGGGGGTGGGAGGTGAGAAGAAATGGCAGCCAGTCTAATCCTAATTCTCAATTCCTTTCCCCTGATATGCCCCTCCTGGCACTTCTCACGATTTGTCCATTTATTTACTTATTCCAGTGACTCGTTAATGTTTGTCCTCTCTGCCAGACTTTAAGTTGGGTGTCGGCAAACTTTTTCTGCAAAGGGCCAGACAGTAAATATTTCCGGATTTGAGGGCCGTACCATTTCTGTTGTGACTACACAACTCTGCCGTTATAAGGCGAAGCAGCCACAGACACAACAGGCAAACAAATGAGCATGGATATGTTTCAATAAAACTTTATTTACAAAAACAAGCCAAGGGCCAGATTTGGTCCATGGGTCATGGTTTCCTGACACCTACCCTAATCTCCAAGACAACCGAGACTTGTCTGATTACTCTCAACTGTACCCCATTGTTTGGGCAGACAGCACATTGCAGGCACTGATTCGATCAATATTTGATGAATGAGGGAGTGACAGAGGGAAGACCTCTGTGGGTGAGACTTCTCGTTCCCAGGAGCTGTCAGGCTCGGAATCACCCAGGGGTCAAGACAGAGGGGAATGCTGGGAGTCGAAGGGCTGCCTCAGCGTGGCCACGGCTCGGACCCACCTCCTCGGGTTACTGGGAGGGTTAAATAGGACGGGACCAGTAAGGGTCTCAGCACATGGGCAGGTCTCAGCTGTCATGATTATTACTGTTGCCCTTGTTAGCTCAAACACCCGAAACTGCCCCCCAAGCCCCCACCAGTGGCCCCAACTGGGCTCAGCCGGGCTCTCCCCCGCTGGGGACGGCCTGTGATGACCACAAGGATGCCTGTCCTTCGAGGAGGTGGGGGATGTCTGTCCTAGTGCTGGGAACTCCTCGCCACCTGTTTGCTCACCAGGCTGGAAGCATCCCCAGGGCAGGGGCTGAAGTCCTCCCAGTGTCCCCAGTGCCCAGCACAGTGGCTGTGTCTCTTCCGTCAGACTGGGGGCTTCCCCTTCTGTCTCTCCTTACACCATCCAGTCCAGCTGGTTGCCTGGGGGGGACTCTGACCTGTCACCCCACGTTAATTGGAAGCCCCCAGTCTTGAGCCTGGAACTGAGAATGGGCATATTCTGAGGTCAGCCTGTGGCCTTTTTTTCAGGCTTCCCGGACAGCCCTGGCCCCCGGACCCCTAGGCAGGGCCAGGCCTCCAGAGGTGGCACCTAGCACCCAAAGCCTCCAGGCGAAGCAGGGCATCCCACTGGCTGTGGGATCCCAGTCCCAGCTCTTCTCCTAACTGGCCTTGCTTCCTCCGCTGGGCCTCGGTCTCCACATCTGTACCGTGGGCCGTTAGGACCAGCTGATGTCTGAGCTCAGAGGTGTTGCTAGCCTTGAGGGAGTCTGTGTGAATACCACTGGAGGCAGCCTTGTAGCACATAGCTTAGCAAGAAGACGACACCTTTGTGTTAAGGAAAAGGCAGCCTGTACTGGGTGGGGCAGACACAGCCCACTCCAGAGCTCAGAGCATGGGCACGGTTTCCGTGCCCTCTCCCTTGGCTGGGCACCTTTGTGCGGGGTGCGTGATGCACAACCTTGAACCGTGGCTGAGTCTGAGTCGCCAGCATGGTACTTTCTGGGTCAATGGGCCAAGGGAGGAAGGAAGATGAAAGCGTGAAGAATGGGGCTGTCTCGTGCTGCCCCCTGGTGGCCATCTGCTGTATGACATGCACGGCTCAGGGCAGCCTTGTCCAGAGTGTCTGCCTCAGTCCTAGCAGGGGGGCCTCCTCCCTACCTACAGAGATCTCAAGACCCAGGAGTCGGGGTAGCAGCCTCTGAACCCTGAGAAAGGGATCCTGTCATGAAGCAGCCCCCGCGGAGCAGCCTGGGCCAGCATTTTAGAGACGAACTCAGGACACCTGTTGACTCACCGGGCTGGAAGCTCCCCTGGGCAAGGGCTGGTCTCACCCCAGTGTCCCCGGCGCCCGGCACAGTGGCTGTGTCTCCTCCATCAGACTTGGAGCTCCCTAAGGACTCTGTCTCCTCCATCAGACTATGGGTTTACCCTTCTCTCTCTCCCCACCCCACCCAGTCCAGCTTGTTGCCGGGGGAGAGGTAGCGGGGACTCTGACATGACACCTCGCTCCAGCTAGAAGTCCCCAATCCCGAGCCAGGAGCTGAGAGGGCACGTTCTGAGATCAGCCTGTGGCCTTCTTTCCCGGGTTCCCAGACAGGGCTCCAGAGAAACAGGGCACTGTACGAGGAGCTTCATTCGGGCCTCGACCCCTCCCGAGAGTGACCGGAAGGAAGGTGGTCGGTAGATAAGAAAACAGAGGATGGGGCTTCCCCTTGCTCTTTAGACAAAGCCCAGATCCCATAGTGAGGCCCTGCAGGGGCTGGCTCCCGCCACCTCCTCCCTCTCACCCTCTGCGCTCCGGCCACCTGGCCCTCTCTTCCTCCTGGGAACGGGTCCCTTCCTCCACCTCTGAGGTGGCCTGTGCAACATTCTCTCTGCCAAGCCACGTCCCACTCACCCTTCAGCTGTGGACTCAGTCACGGTCACTTCCCCTGGACACCCCCTCCACGCCCGAAACCAGATTACGTCTTCTTTTGTATGTTTTCAGCAGCTCTTTCCTAGTGCTGCCAGGCTGTGATTCTCAATTTACCTGGAACATTATGGGATTAACGCCTACCTCCCCCACCAGGATGTTCTCCCTTCTCTAGTGAACAGGGACCTCGTCTGTCTCATTCACACTCTCATCTCGGCACCACACAGGGCTGGGCATATCATGGTTGCTCAACAACCATTTGCTGGATGAATGAAAGGTTGATCAGTCAGTCCTGCCTGTAACCACTTTGTAGATGCGTGACCCTGGACAAGTGTTACTTTCTTGCATTCAGTCAACAAACACTTATTGAGCACCAACTACATATTGTTCTGGGCACAGGAGTCAAACCCAGATCTGTCTGGCTTCCAATTCTGTTCTCTTTCTGCTCATCCAGTTCTGCCTTTCCTGAGAAAACCAATACTGAGGAGATGTTTGAGGCACGAGGTGGGCAAACCCAGTCTGAAGTCTCGTCTTCTCCCGCTGGTCCCCCGGATGTCATATATGCCAGTCCCCTTGTACCCCAAGCATCCCTGCCTCCGTACTTGATGCACGCAGAGCCCTCCACCATCTCTGCCTGCCGACGTCCTATTCAACCTTCAAAATCCCATCGCTGGGTCACTGTCACCTTGAAGTCATCCCCACGACCCTTGGCAGAAGCAGCTCCCCCCTCACACTTGGCCGGCCTGGGGAGGCACCACTGTCCACCCTGACCCGAGCTGCTGATGCACACGGCTCCCCTCCCAGGACTGCCCGGGCAGGCACCAAGTCTGCTTCATCGCTGTGCGGCTGCCGTTGATTAACCTTTCTCTGATCAAAGCCTGCAGCGTCTGCCCTCCACGCTCCAGCGCCCAGCCCGGGGCCGGGCACCCAGGGCCAGTGAGTGTCTGCTGTTGAATAGGAACAAGTAGGGCAGACCACAGGAGTGAGGACTCTGCCCAGATCGCCAAAATCAGGAGAGGAGCACGGGATTTGGGGTGTGAAGGGCACAGCCTGGGCACTCTCTCCCCTGGTCCCCTCACCCAGCGGGGACCCCCTCTGTCCTCTCCCCACTGGATGGATGAGGAGGAGGGTGCCGGGGGAAGGGGAATGGAGGGTCACAGGGCAGATGGGCTGTGGGCTGAGCTGGGCAAGGACAGCCTGCCCCTGGGGAAGGACAGCCATACATCTTGGAGCTGTCTGGGAATCTGGGGACCATCAGCTTCAGCAGAATTCCAAGGACTGGGAAGGTGAATGTGGGCGTGCAACGGGGAGCTGCCCACCCTCGCATGGTCCAGTCTCAGGTTAGTGCCAGGGCTGGGATGACAGGCAGGAGACATGGGTTCTCGTGCCCACTCTGCCATCAGTTTGCTGTGTGACCTTGGGCAAACCCCTGCCCCTCTCTGAGCGCCAATCTGTACAACAAGAGGATTGAGTCAGGGTGGAACTGACCAGCATGAATGCTGGAGGCTGGGACAGCCGGAACCACCCCACCTCCCCCGACCATATCTCTGAGTTGGTGAGCAAGGGTCTTGGGTCGGGCCACTGTCCAGCCTCACCCACCTGGCCCTGTCTTAAGCTGAAGGGGACATAGTAGACACCTCAGGCCTCCTTTGCCCTGTGAGCTGCCCCGTCCTCTCTGCAGGGGTCCCCCTCCCCGTCCCCTCTGCCCCCAGAGCTGCCGGGCTGCAAGCTGGGAGCATCAGCAGCTGTGACCAAGCTTCCTGTGTCATGGTGAGTCAGAGCCCTCCCTCCAAGCCAGATCCAGTCACTCCACCACAGAAACAGAAAGGACACTTCTGCCTCCTCAACCCCGGGCCACACAGGACAGGGCCCCAGAGCCAGCCCACAGGGCACACACACAGCTGGCACTGTGCAAGGCACCAGGACATCCATGGTGACCACAGGCTGTCCCTTCAGAGCTATCTTCCCCCAGGCCTGATGGGGCGGGTGGGGAGGGCAGGGGGCCAGGTCCTATGGGGGCGGGGCATGGGGGTGTCTGAGCACGCTGACCAAACACAGCACTGACTCCAGGACTGGCACGTCTGTCTTGTTCACACTGGCACATAGTAGGTGCTTCATACACATCCACTGAACGGGGGTTCTTTAAGCTTCCTGTGGGTATAGGGAAGCTGTGGGGAGGTAAGAATGATTCGTACCTGTGTTCACTGTCACTATTATTCCTTTTTAACCATAAGTTAAGTACCTACTATGTGCCAGTCATTTTGAATATATCTCATTAACACTTATAGCAATCCCATGAGGTGAGATTTTTACCTCCAGTGAACAGACGAAAAAACGAAAGCTCAGAGAGATAAATCAACTTGTCCAAGGTCACATAGTTTGTGTGAGCTGAGCCCACATTCACACCAGATCTGCTGACACCAGTGGCCAGGGCCACTCTCCACCCAGACTTTACTCCAGAGAGGGCACCAGGAGTGGAGAAAGAGAAAAAGGTCAGCACCCACCACCCAGCCCTTACCCCCCGCCCCGGGGCAGTCCCACCAGGCCCAAATCCTGCCCTGCTAGAAACGTCCAGCTCCATCCCACGCCCTTGGTTCAAACCTTGTTGAGCCTTCAAATCCCAGCCGGCCGTCACCAGGTTTCTGAAGGGACCAGTGAACCCGGCTTCTTCACCTGTAAAAGGGACACGATGACACCTGGCCTGCCTGGTGCACAGGTGGGTGTAAGGACGGAGTGACACGAAGCATGTGAAGGTGACGGCTTCAGACACTGACGAGCTAAGGAGCTGGGGGGGGAGGGTGCATAAATGTGAGCGTGTATGGCTGTTAGTGTGTGGGTGTCTGCTAGTGTATGTGTGTACAAGTGTGTGGGTGTGCAGAGTTGGCATGTCTGAGTGTGTGCACATGTGAGAGTGTTTGCAGGTGTGTGAGTGAGGGGGTGCGTGTGTGCCTGAGGGTGAGTGATTAGAGGCGATGGAGACCCGGGATGAGAGGCCTCAGTTTACTTTGTCCTGGATACACGCAGAGAGGGCGTCGCCCCTCCTGCAGGTGCCGCCGGAGACCCAGTGGAGCGACGCTTGACTCTCGTCCAGCAGCGAGGCCACTAATACCCTGTCCCCACTCTCTGTCCCTCCACCCTGGGCCAGCGTCCCCCAAATAAGGAGCTGATGGTCCAAAGTCGCTAAGGGACCTCACAGCTAAGGGACCTCAGGCAAAGCACCTGACTTCTGTGAGCTTCAGTTTCTTCCTCTGCGAAATGGGCGTATGGAGCTGTTGTTGCTGCGCTCAGCCAGGGGTCCGGTCGCGGTGGTTAAATTAATGCTGTGTACTTTGTGCCTAGACGCCGGAATCTCCCCGTCCCCACCGCCCCCTTCCCTGACCTTCAGCCTCTGTCACCAGGTGGCGCGGGAGGCCTGAGGGCCAGAAATTGCCCTCCCCATGCCCCTGCCCTTCCCTGTCGCCCCCAGTCCCTCTCACCCCAGCCCCGCGCCGGGGCTGGCGCAACAGGTGCGCGGGGCGGGCGGCCGCGCGGGGGGGGGGGGGGGGGGGGAGGCCCTCTGCGCGCTGCGCTCGGGGCTCGGGGCGCGCTGTCCCCGGGGCGCGCTGTCCCCGGGGCCCCCCCGCCCGCCGAGCTGCCCGCGGCTGGCAGGAGCAGGAGCAGGAGCGGGCGCGGCGCGGGAGGCGGCGGCGGCGGCGGGGACGACCGGGCGGCGGCTGAGCGCGCGGAACCGCAGCCCCTTGCCCGCCCCTCGGCTCGCCCATCGCCCGCCCGCTGCGCCCGAGCGCGCGGAGCCCCCGACCCACGGAGACATGAGCGCCCGGCGGCCCGACGCACCCGAGGCGCAGCGGCCCGGCCCCGCGGCCCAGTGATGGGCTCCTGCGTGTCGCGAGGTGAGGGGGCCGCGGGCCAGGTGGGGGGCGGGGGCCCAGGTCCCCGCGCCCAGGACGCGCGCGCGTCGCCTCGACCGCTCCAAGGAAACGAGGGGGGTTGGGGAACGACCCGCCCTGCCAGGACCAAGCCGCACCCCACCCCACCCCCGCCGAGCCCCAGGGGACACGGTGCCCCGAGGGGACAGGGCGCCGGGAGGGTAAGGGGGCAGCTCGGAGAGAGCGCGCGCGGAGGTCACTGCATCCCCAGCCCCGCTTGGAACCACACCCCAGCTGGTGGCATGAAGCAGGGTCGCTTCCTTCTCAACAGCCACACACCCCCTGCCGTGCGCCTTGGGAGGGAGGGAGGTTTCTGGTTGCCCTTGGCATCTCTGGAGGGACTTCGGGGCATCAGGAGAAGCAGATTCTGCCTCTCACACACCCCACCCAAGACATCGCGCCCGCCCCCCCCCCCCTCCCCCCCCCCCACCCCCGCTCATTCCCTCCCCTTACCCCATGCCTCTGCCTTCAGAGTTTCTGAACCCCATTGGCAGGAAGGGGGTAGCGGAGGTGAACAGGTTATAGAGAAGGTTCCCTTTCCCCATGCTTGTCCCTAACTCCTCATCCTCGTCCCCATCCCCATCCTTGGTCAGGGGACAGGAAGGGACAGAGACAGCTGATGTTCCCAGTAACCCCTGGGCCTTTCTCTCTGTCTCTGAGCTTTAAAAGCTGCCTTGACCTGGCCACCCTCTGCTCTTCTCCTGTGCCCAAGCCCCACCAGTGTCCCCAGGGTGGTACCCAGGGAGCTGGAGTGAGCTGCCCTGGGGGGTGGCAGGGGGGTCTTACACAGAGCCTCGGGGATGGGCAGGTCGGTCTTTGGAATCCTCCTCACCACGAGCTTTCCAACAGGCTGCTGAGCAGCATTTTAGAAGAGGTTGGCTGGGCCATTCTCCCACCGGTCTCTTCCCCCACAGTGGTCTGGGGGACAGGGCTGGGGGCGTGGTGGTGACTGGGACATGTGGCTGATGCCAAACCCACTGACCCAACCACAGGGCCCCGAGGGCTGCTAACCCGCCTATCACCCCCAACAGCTTATTCAGGTATAGAGGGATGCACAGGCCTTGGGGAGGGGCTGGGCAGGCCCTGGAGGGGGCCTCGTCCTGGGGGATGTTGAGGAAGGAACACAATACCCCCCACACACACCCCACATCCACCCCACACCCACCTCCGCCCATCCCCTGGCCTCTAGGGGGCTCTGCTCACCAGTCCGTGTGGGACATTCAGGTACCTGGCTCACCGTGTCTCAGGAGAGTGTCAGGGCTGGGATCAGGGTGGGTTAGGCTGTGTGAGCTTCACTTATTCATAAGCTGATATTAGCATGGCATCTACTGTGTGGCAGGCACCATGTACACGCTGGGCATCCGGGGGCAAGGAGCCCAGCACAGTGCCCACTCTCGGGAGACCTACAGCCTGGGCAGAGGGGAGGGAATCTCGAGTGAAGAGCGTTTCAGCTTCTTTAGGACTGGCAGGTTCTCAGTGTCTCTAGAAACCCCGAAGGCTCCAGGCAGGCTCCAGGTGTTGCGGAGCTGGGAGCTGGTGTTTCCTTGGTGCCTGTGTCCCTTCCCCATCACTTAGTCATCCCGTGCCAGGCACTGGGGTCCCAGCCCCACGTGAACTTGCCTGTGAGCCGCAGACCTGCCGAGCACAGTACAGAGGCCGGGGAGGAAGAGACGCCCACCAAGGTCACACTGCGAGGTGGCGTCAGGACTGGGGCTGGGGCCTGGGTCCTCTGACCCCCACTCCCCCATGCTGGCACCCTCTGCCATGCCTGTCTGAGGTCACACCGCCCGAGACGGGAGTTCTCCACCCTTCCTTCTGTGGCTTGGGCTCCCAAGTGTCACCTGCAGATCTAGTTGTGTGTTCTAACCTTGTCCCCCTGCTGAGTGGTAGGGTCACCTGCAGCTCAATGTGCATGCAGGCGGGTGGGATAAAGGTGAAGGTACAGGGCCGCATGAGCAGAGGACACCGTCGTCCCATGAACCACTGAGTGGAGGCCATCCACCCCTCTAACTGTCACTAATCATCTCAGAGTACTTATGGCTCACCAGGTGCTGGTTGGAACCTTTTGGGCACAACTAGCTAATCTGGGGTATATTCTGTCACAGTCCCCATTTTACAGATGGGGAAACTGAGCAGAGGGGAGTTGAGTGACTTGCCCAGGCCCACATGGCTAAGAAATAGCAGAGACAGGACTGGAAGTCAGTCACGTGGACTCCAGAGCCCAGGCCCTTGGCCTCTGCCCCGCATGGCCCGCCCTCAACCCGGGCGCCAGTTCCTGGGCTGCTCTTCTCCAGCTGCAGGCTTCCATGAGCTTCTGAGCCCCACACCGGCCTCCACACCTGCACCAGCTGCTAATAACAGCCCCCTTGGTCCACACAGCGCCCTGTGCCAGGTACGCAGCCTGCAGCCACTGGGCACTGGGCGATTGGAGCCTCAGGCTGCTGCCCACGCCGAGCCTGGAGCCTGCACACAGCTGGGCCACCCCCAGCCAAACCCCAAACCCCAGGTGCAGGCCACACCTGGGAGGGCCACCTCACCCCGGCATCGGGCAGCACTTGGCTTCTCCGTGCCAGGCCGGAGAGGTCAAGAGTGCAGACTGGAGCTGGCCAGCCCGGTTCACATCCTGTGTCCACCATTCGCTGCCTCTGTGACCTCAGCAAGTAACTTAACCTTGTACGTGTATCAGTGTCCTCGTCTCTAAAGTGGGAGTCGTCCCAGGATTCATGTCCCGGGGTTACTGGGAGGGGCTTAGATGACCTACCCCGGGTAAAGCCCTCACACCGGTACCTAGCACGTGGTAAGCACTCATAAGTGTCAGCTGTGACTTTCGTTTTCAATTGTTATCTTTACCCTTCTGTGCAGACAGCTAATGGGGACCCTCTCGGCTGGGAAAGGGGAAGCTACAGAGGTTTGGGTGCCAGCCTGCTTCGTCGGAAAAGGACGGGCGGCAGGGGCAGCAGGCGCTTGAGGTGCTGAGGACATGGGGAAGGGGGTGGGGGCCAGATTAAGGCAACAAGCGCTGTTTCCAGGAGCTGTTTTGTGTTCATTATCTATTTTTAAGTGACCGTTCATTCGACGCTTCTCCTGAGTCAGCCTGACCATTTACTCTCCTGACCTAGTTAGTCTTCAGTCAACCCTGGGAGCTCAGAGACAGGAAGAGGCTGCCCTGGGGTCACACAGCGAGGACATGGAGAGGCAGGTTTTGGGTCCAGATCTGTGTGACCCCAGAGCCCTCTGCTGTCTCGTGTCCTCCACACGGAGAGTGGTACTGAGCATGTGGCCGAAGCTTAAAACCAGCGACCTCTGTACTAACTCAGGTGGTTGGTATATGGTTTGGGTTTTGCTGCCACTGTGGGTGACAATCTGTATGGAGCAAGGGGGAGTTCCTATCTGCCCTCCCTTCTCTCTAGCTCCAAGGTCTCTGAGTGCCCACCCCGTGCCCCTGGCCCTGGCCCCTCTCTGCCTGCCCCTCCTGCCCCCGCCCTCTCCTCCAGACCAATCACTCTGCCTCCTGCCCCACCCCCACCCCGGGGCTCTCGGGGCACTGGGCACTGGGCGATTGTGAGAGCAGAAATTGGAGACCCTCTCTGGACAGGTCAGACATCTGATTATGTCTGGGAGGAGGTACAAGCTCTAAGGGGGCTGATGGTCACCACAGTACCCAGGGCCCATCAACCATGAGCCCCTGTCCACTGCCCCCCAGTGCTGTATCCCCTTGACCTCAGCAGAGCCGGGGAGCAGAGTCCCTCCCAGGCAGTGTGGGGAGACGAAGAAGGAGTCAATGGGGCCTTGCCCGTTCGGAGCTCATAGTCGGAGGAGGGAACATAGCCTGCCCTCGGAGTAGTCTAATGGGGGAGGCAGGACACACACACACACACACCCCCCTGGAGAAATGGCCTGAGGACTCTCTCTGGAGATCAGCGCTGGTCAGTGGTTGGAGCATAAGCGCTGGAGTTCCAGACTGGCCTAGGTTTGAACCCCATCTCTGCCACTTGCTAGCTGGTGACCTTGCAGAAGTCATTTCACCTCTCTGAGCCTCAGTTTCCCCATCTGTAAAATGGGCATCATAGTATCCACTTTGCAGGATTGTTGGGCTGTTGTGAAGGTTAAGCGAGAGATAATGGATGAAGAGGCCTAGGATAGTCTCTGACACATAGTAGGCCCTCAATAAACAGCAAGTCACTGCAGCGTAGACTTTGCCCGTTAGGCCTGCTCATAAGGCAGTAGCTTAATACAGCCCAGGCCAATCTGGGCAGGCTGCCTGGAGAAGGTGAGGCTAGAGCAGTGTGTTCAAAGAGGTTGGGCACCAGATGGCAGAGGAAGTGGAAAGAAACTGCACTATGTGGAATGTCCTGGAGAGGAGCCCGCTTTGCCCCTCCATCCTTGATTGGGTGGAAAGGGATCCCCTGGGGCAGCTCTAAGCTGCACCAACTCGCTGATGAAGCCACCACCATGACCCTGGTGATGGTGCCCTGTAAAGAAATGTCCTGGCGAGCGCAGGGCACTGTGTTCCCTTGAGGCCAGGCTTCTGCCAAGCTCAGAGGGACGGCCTGCTGCCGTGGCAGGGACTCCCGAGGACTCACCCTCGATGGCCTCCTTCTGCAGAGCCCCCAGGGCAAGCTCCAGCCCTGGGGACGGGACCAGACGAGAGGCTGACTGAGATCTGGCCCATGGTCCAGAGGGAGGGTGTGAGGTCGGGAGGGGCGAGGAAGGGAGCCGCTGTTGTCCGTGGAGGAATGGCTGCACCAGGTGCTCCGACCTCGCGGCACCCCTCTCCAGAGGAGCACACCCTGAGGCTCACAGGGCCGTGCCCACAGCCCTGGAGCCGGCAGCAAGAAGCCAGGATTTAAACCCAGGGCGGGGACTGCGAAAGAACGCCTTGTCCACTGTGTCCTCCTCAGAGCCGAGGCCAGAGGCTGGCGCATCAGGCTGGGCAGTGCACGCCTGGGGAGTGGCTGGCTGGAGGACCGCCTCATGCGCTCAGCTGCAGGGTCCTGAGAGGTTCAGATGGCGAGCACGCGGCTGTCCAGGGAGGGGCATCACGAGGGGCTTTGAGCCCAGGCTGCTCCTCGGTTACTGTGTGGTTTCCAGAGGAGGCTTACCCTCTCTGGGCTGCTGGAAAGAGCAGGATTAACCATGGCCCCACCCTGCCCTCCTGGGGGCTGGAGCCCTGGGAGATACTCGGGGAGATGGCAACCATGATGACTAACGTGCTGGGACATGGAGCACCAAAGAACAGCTAAAGGGGCTAGGAGCCTGAGGGGTTATGCTGCAGACTCACCAAGGAACAGAGAAAACCAGTGTGGGAGCTTTGCATCAAGAGGGGTTTAGGTTAGACGTCAGAAGGAACTGTCTGTGTGGTTGGATGCTAGAGCAGCATGAGGAGCTGGCATGGGAAGGCAGGAAGCGTCCTTGGTGAACAGAGGAGAAGCTCCAGTTGAAGGCAGAGGGATGGAGGAAACATCTGGATGAGACCCCTCTCCTGGAAGGATCAAGATGGCCCTTCCAGGTTGCCATGGCAACCAGAGGCCTGTAACTTCTGTGGCCAGGGGAGGCGGGGGAGGGAGCAGGTCTGAGAGGGGCCTCAGACCTTGAGGTCAAGGGAGTAGGGTGTGGACTGAGAAAGGCAGGAGGCGCCCCCCCCCCCACCATTCCCCGCCCCAACTCCCTTGGGAGAGGGAGGCGCCCACAGGAGCAGTGGCTTGGGGTCCCCTCAGGCTGTCCCCCAGCCCCCACCTGACACGAACGCTGTGTTTTTCCAGTTGCCGGTGGTGACGTGGCCTCCAGTCCCAGCTGGGCGAAGAGCAGCCTGTGATTTTCACCCTGGGCTGGTTCATTACCTGACGTCTCCATGGCAACCGGCCTGTGACATCACGGGGCCAGTGTCCTCAGGGGGAGAAGGCCGCGTTGGCAGAGGCGCCTGCACCCCAGCTGAGGTGGGGGGCGAGAAGGCTGGGGAGGGGCTGGGAGCCAGGAGTCCCCCGGGTCCACCTCCGCCTCGACGAGTGACCTTGTTCAAGTCCTGTCTCCTCTGGGCCTTGACCTCACCTGCCGGCCCCCTCTGTGCTCCATTCTCCCTACTCCCTGGTCTGCGGCGGAAGTTTTGAAACAGCCCCAGGTGATGGCCAGGGGCCCTAGGAATATCCCAGCAGCCCTTAGAGTCCGCAGGGGCAGCCTGTAGCCAGTGCCACCTGTCTGCACCTTGGTGGGCCCTGGCTGGTTCAGGCTGGGACCTTAAGAGTGGTGACTTTCAAACTTTTTTGACCATAAGAATAAATATATTTGCCATCATGACCCAGTATACACACACAGAAAATTCTTCCGTGTGCACACGTGTGCGTCTATGCAATTTAAACAGAAGCCTCAGGAAATGATACTTAACCTGACTCTGCACTGGGTTCTGATATTTTCTCTTCTATTCAATTCTATTTCATTTTTAAAAAATATGGTCTAGTAAGTTGCTTGCATGACCCACTAAAGGAGGCACTCCCAGTTTGAACGCCGCTTTTGAGGGGCCTGGAACATGGCCTTTGTACACATGGAGACTCTGAAGCCCAGAGAGGGACAGGACTAGCTCAGGGTCACAGAGCCAGGACTCAGGAAAAGAGCAGGATGAGTTGAGCACACGGTGTGCGAGCACACGGCTCAGCCCACACCATCCCATGCTGCCCTCACTGCTCTCAGCTCCTGGGTCACTGAGCTCTGAATTCAGGGTGTCGGGGCATCAGTCCTGGCTCTGCCTTCCTTTTCTCCCGTCCCTGCTTCAGACCGTCCCCCTCAAACCTCCCTGACCTGCTCGCCCCTAACGGCCTTTGGGCAGATCCCAGAACTCTCTAGTCTCTTCCAGATACTAAGTCCAGCCCAGTTTGGATGAAAACTTTCATCTCGCATTCTGTCCAACACTCCCCTCTCTCCTCCAGCTGCTACGGGCCGCAGACTGCTCCTTACTCTGCTGTCCTCCCTCCCCTCTCTGGGTCCCTTTCTCCTCTGACTTGCTGGCATCTGGCATGAGGAACTTGAGAAAAAGTGGCCAAGCCATTTGTATTTATCTGGAGCCCAGCTGGCTAACACTGGCTCACTGTCGAGGCTGCTGCGTGGCAGGCGTCCAATTCATTCCTTCATTCTTACAGGAAACATTTGACCAGCACCTTCTGTGGGCCAGGCTCTGGGGCAGGTGTTGGGGCTAAAACAGACGAGGCCTCCGCCCTCCCAGAGCTCCTGTTCTCCTGAGAAACAATGAACAAGGAAACGGACACACCTGCTGGGGAGGGATGGGTGCCATGAAGAAGAGTAGAACAGCCTAAGAGGTTAGAAAGGGTCAGTGTCAGATTAGATAAGATGGTCGGGGGAGGCCTTGCTGAGGTGATAGCATTTGAGCAGAACCCTGATGGAGTGAGGGAGTGAACCTGTGGCCATGTGGGAGGAGAGAGTTCCAGATGGAGGAAAGGAACGGCCAGTGCAAAGGCCCTGAGGCAGGAGTGTCCTGGGCTTATCTGAGGAATGGCCGGGAGAGTGATCAGTGTGGCTGGAGTGAAATCTGATGTGATTTGACCTCTGCCATTCCCTGCCCATCTCCCTTTCCCCCAGATGTGGTCCACCCTCCAGCCTCTTGGGGCTGGGAGGCCCCGCATTTCGCTTGTGGGAAGAAATAAGTAGTCGGAGTCAGAAGGGTGGCTGCTGGTGGGCCAGCAGAGGCTGCTTCAGCGCCTTGAGGAGAGCATCTGCTCCCCCCGACAGTGGCTTTCTTCAAAACATGGGGCCTCAGTGCCTCTGTGTTCTCAGTTCTGGATCCGAGCAGTCACTTCCTGAGGAAGAACAGCCTCCCTCAAATGCCCATTCCATGGATGAGGACAGTGGAGGCTCGGAGAGGCTGAGGTCCCACGGGCAGTAAGGGGCAGAGCTGGGGTTCGAACCGGGCCATCTGGCCCCGGAGCCTCACCCAGTTGTCTTTGGAGCAGCTCCTCAGGAGCAAACGCTGAAGGGAGGAGTTGGGTACAGCTGGGATGTGAGTGAAATCTTCCAGAGGAAAGCAGAGAAGGAATAGGGAGAGGAGGACAGAGGGCCGGAGCCCAGGAAAGGTGTCGTCCTACAGGGGGTGGCCTCAGCCTGATCCCACAGTGGACTCTGGAATGAAAGTTAAGCTCAGTTTTCTGATGCCGAACAAGGAGCTGGGGTCCTGCACCTGCTAGTCATTGGCTAAGGGCCACTTGGGTGGGGCCGGCGTCAATTCTCACTTTCAGTTCCCGTTGCCCCACGGCTACCCGCCTAGAAAGAGCCACAGGTGCTGCCTTGGGATGCCAGCACAGCGGGAGGGCTGTGGGTGCACAAACCCCACAGAAAGGGAGCACAAGGGGTCGGGGGGCTGGGTGGAGCTCCCACACTATGCGCCAGTGCCCAGCCCTTCGCCTCCCTGTGAACACCCCCACAAGTCTCCTGGCCTCCACTCAGCCTATTCTCCATGGCCCATGAGCACCCAGCCCAGCCTCTGGGCTTGCCTGCCGCCTCCCACCTCCAGCCCTCAGACCCCCTTGGCTTCAGATTCCTCCAGGAAGCCCCTCCTGCTTCCAAGCCATCAGCTCATCCTGCTCCACCCGAGTTGGCCCAAGCCAGAAAGGGGGTGGAAGCCAGCACCCAGGGCAGGACAAGCTCAGGCTGGGACCGTGTCCTGCAGAGGGCCCCCCTCCCTGCCACTGCCCAGACACCCCTGCTCCTCGTGGCTCCCTTCCAGACTCCACAGCTTTGGGCAAGCTGTGCCCCTACCTCGAATGCCTTCCTCCCGGCCCCGCTCCGGGCTAGCTCCCCGCTCAGCTCTCCTGTGCAGCCCCCGACTCCCGCCAGACCTCATCGCAGATTCCTTTTGCGCTTTGGAAAAGTCTCACACCCACAGGGCTCAGATCCTGACTGCCGGTTCCTGGCTGTGTGCCTTGGGCTGGTGACTTCCCCGTCTGTGCCTCAGTTTCCTCATCTATAAAGCTGAGCCAGAGATCCCTTCCTCTCTAGGTCACTGTGAGGAGTTGGGGCCATCACACCAGGAAAGGGGGTGTCGAAAGAAGAGCGCTCCTTGCTCGTCGGCGCTGCTGTGTGGGGGGAGGAAAGAATGAATGAATGAATGAATGATCATCCCTAGATCTCCACACAACTGGGCTTTTCGTGATACTCGGGCCTCAGCTCTGAGAAGCCCTCTCCAGTCCCCCGCAAGCCCGCTCTCGCCCTTTTTTCCTTGTAGCTGTTATGGTCATCGAACGGATCTTACGCATTTGCGAGTCTCTGGTTCAGAGTGTCTCCCCCACTAGAATGTCAGCTCCATGAGGGAGAGACCATCGTGTCTTGTTCGCCGCTGTGTCCCCAGAGCCGTGCCTGACTCACAGCAGGTGCTCAGCTCAGACTTTTGAATGCATTAACGAGGAAATAAATGCATTAATCAAATGAATGAGAAGGGCGTCCCCAGTTATCCGTGGGGATGGAGGAGTCCTCTTCAGTTCAGCCCAGGACTTCAGGCCAGTGGTGCCAGTTGCTCAGTTCAATTCATCCGTTCCCTCAGCAGCTCCTGCGAACCCACTGTGTGTGGGGCACTGAGGGTGCGTCAGGGACAGCCGATCCCTGCCCCCCGCACATAAATAGTTTTACCAGAGAGACACACTGTGTTAAATGCTGTGATAAAGGTATATCCTTCCACGAGTGTCCACAGAGCACCTACCAAGTGCCAGGCAGTGTTCTAGACTCTGGAGACAGAGCACCGAGCAGGGCTGCCGTGTCTCTGTTCTCACAGTGCTTCCGTGGATCGTGGGGAGGAGGAATGGACATTTAAATAAACAAAAATATCAGAGTCATGACTGTGATGGGGAGTGACTGGTGGCCGGCATGGGGACAGGAAAGGCCATATTGAACCAGGTGGCCAGGGAAGGCCTTTCTGAAGACGTGACCTTGAGCTGAGAACTGAATGATGAGGTTCAGGAAGGTCCGGGGAAAGAGTATTCCAGGCAGAGGGGACAGCAAGGACAAAGAGCGAGCTTGGCCATTTGAGGAGCAGCAAGGATGCCAGAGTGGGGGCGACAGTGAGGGGGGCTGGGGGTGGAGGACTCAGGCGGGGTGGGCCAGCTGGCGTGTAGGGCCCTGAAGGCTGTGGCGAGGGGCTGGCTCCTCTCCTGAAGTGCGATGGAAGGAAGCCAGCGGCAGGTTTTAAGCAAAGATGCAGCGTGACCTGGAATGTAATGTCCCTGTGCCGCGGGGCCGGGAGTGACCACAGGGCCAGGAGGGAAGCGGGAGGCTCCTGCCATCCTAGTGACAGAGGGTGGTGGCTCCCATCAGGGGCCCAGCAGTGGGGATAGAAAGGGATAAATCTGGAATGGAGGTTGGAGAGAGGTCCAATAGGACTTATTGGTTGACTAGATGGGTTTGGGGGACACTGGGGGGAAGGCAGGACTCCAAGGCAACTCCTGAATTTTTAAGTTGGTACAGCTGGGTGAACAGCTGCATCATTTTCTAAAATTGAGGAAATGGAGGAAGACGGACCCGGGTTTGCGAGTTCCATGTTCCCCAGGTTTGCTTGAGCTGCCTGTTGGGCATCCACACAGGGAGCTGGAAATGCAGTCAGAGCTCCAGCAGAGGCAGGGCCGGAGGTGTAAATGTGGGTGTCAGCCGCATATGCATACCGTAAGGATGAGATCTCCCAGGAGAGAGAGAAGGGAGGTGAGAAGGGGCCCAGGATGGAGGGGGGGCGGCCCACACTTAGGGCTTGGGCAGGGAAGGAGGACAGAGAAGAGCAGCCAGTGAGGAGGGAGGGGAGCCAGGAGGATGTTGGGGGGATGGGGGATGAAGTCCCTGCACCACTGAGAGGCCAGTGAAGGTGAGGCTAGGGAAGTCACAGCTGGGCTCACAGAGGTTTCTAGCCTCTTGCCAGGGCTGTCTCGTGAAAGGCTGCCTGGAGGAAAGGGGAGACGAGGAAGCAGAGGTTGACCCAACTCTAAGTCTGGCCATGAAGGGGGCAGAGGAATGGGGAAGGAGCTGGAGGGAAGCAGGGAGAAGGATGGCAGGTTCTTGGGCTTCTTGGAGGCTAGGCGCTGACCTAGTGGAGAGGGCACTCAGTGAGGCAGGAGAGAGAGGGAATGCTGGCAAGAGGCCCTGAGTGGACGAGGCGTGGCAGCCGGCCACACTGATGGGACCACTGGGTGGGAAGGGAAACAGGGACGACACCGGAGAGCTCAGAGCCCTGGGAGGAGGGGCTGGTCCTGGACGGAGCAGGAATGGTTCTTCCCTTGTCACAGGAGGGAAAGCAGATGAAGTGGACAAAAATGCAGACAGGGCGATGATCCGAGGTGGAAAGAATGGGACGATGCCTTCCGAAGGCTTCTGGATCTCAGTGAGGGGTGAGGAGAAGCCAGCAGCAGGGCCCAGGGAGGCAGGGTGCCAGTGCCGCAGGTCTGGGAAGGAAAGACAGGTGAGGTCGTCAACCTAGCGGGAAGAAAACTTAGCAGGAATTGGAGGAACAAAAGGGTCCCTGGGCAGTGTGAGGCTGTGAGGCTGGCGGGCAGGATTGAACATGAGGCTCTCCAGCAACATGCAGCTCCTGGGGTCCAGGCACAGAGCAGACAGAGGGCTAAGAGGGTTAAGGACCTCTGCAAAGGAGAGCTCCTTGGACATGCCAGGCAGTCTTAGCTGGGCCAGGAGGGAAGTGAGGACAAGAGGAGCTAGTAGGAAGTAGCAGGATAAATGGATTGGAGGTCTCCATGCCATGAGGTCAAAAGAATGCTGGAGTGTGGGTCCTAGAATGAGCGAAAATGGAGTACAAGTAGATGCGCAGGGAATTCCCACCGAGGGCACCAGGCAAGAGGAGGTCTGGCCGGACTTCTCACCTGCTGTGGGCTTGAGTCTGTTTCCTACAGGTTGACAATGGGTGACGATAAGGCAATGCCTGCCTCAGAGGGCTGGCTTGATCAAGCTTCATAAGCAGGAGAGCTGGGCTTTTCTGAGTCCCTCCTATCTTTCTCACTTGCAGATCTGTTCACAAGTGCCCACAAGGACTGCCCCATGCCCCAGGGCACGGACGCCCTGAACCCAGACTTGCCTTCCAGCCACCCACCCACCACTGCTCCAGACCACGTCACTGGCAAGGTAGCTGGTCACGCCTCACCCCCACCTTTGGCCCCAACTGTGCCCTGCTTCCTGGGCTGGCCCTGCAGCCCTTGGCTCCTTCCTGCGGGATCAGGGCCCTTAAGGTTTGGTATTCACCTGGATGAAGGTCTGAATTGGGCTGGGCATCCAGGGAGTGGACCAGACTTGTTTAGAAAAGAGTCCCACCCTAAAGATCTTCCTGCCCAAATTAACTCAGCCTTGTAGATAATAAGTTATCTTATCAGCCCAGGACTTCTTAGCAGCCTGCATCCTGCTGGAGGGTAAAAGGAATGGAATTCTCGGTCCAGATAGATTAGGAAGATCTTGCTAGGGGCCTCAAATCCTGGTGCATAATTTCCACCCTTGCCCCAGGGGTTGTGGCTTGAACAGTTAACAGAATTATCTTTTTATTTTCTGAGCATACCCACACACTAAGCCTTGTGCTGGGCACTTTACCTACGTTATGTCATTTATGCTTCAGCACAACCTATGAGGTGAATGGCATTGTCACCATTTTACAGAGGGAGAAACTGATGTTCTGAGATGTTGTCATTGTTCTAAGGGTACCCAGGAAAAAATGGTAAAGTCAAAAGTTGAACCCAGGTCTGATGTGTCTCCTGCACCTACTGCCTCTCCTGGCAGAGCCACCTTTGCCCCCCTGCCCCACTTCTTTCTCTACGTGCCAGGGGGCACCAGGGCACCACCCAAGCAGGCAGACCCCAACCTCAGGGAGCATCAGAGCTGACCCACACCACCACCCAGGGCTCCAGGACTGGTGCCATCTGCTAGGACAGTGTGCCAGGCCCTGCCTGATCCTCTTTCTCCTCTTGTTTTAGGACAAACAGATGGATTTCTGTTGGGATCCTTGGCAGGTCAGTGCAGTTGCCCATCCCCCACTCCAGCCAGCCACGGCTGACACTACTGCCCCTCCCTCTGCTGAGCCCAGCCTGGGCATGCAGTCCTGCCAGCCCTGGAGAAGGGGGGCCTGATAAAAACTGTGGAGTGGGGATGATCCTGTGGGAGGCTGGCAGGATCGCCCTGGCCCTCCCCACTGCCCAGAGGACCTGGGGAGGGTGGAGAATGGCGAGGGGGGGGATGTCACCCGATAGGTCTGCCCCGCCCTGCTCACCCCTCCTCTCCTTCCTGCAGAGGTGCTTCCAGACCACCAACGGCTACCTGTCCGACTCCAGATCTTGCTCCAGCAATTACAACGTGGCAGCCCTGGCCACCTCGTCCCTTGTGGGTAGGCTCCCGCTGCCCTCTCCTGCCCCTGGAGTGTGCACAGTCCACCCCAGACACTGGCTGTGGGAAGGGCTAAACTGAATTGCTTCTAGAAGGATTGCAGCCCTGTTCGGATTCAGCATTTCCTGAATGCCAAGCTCTGTGCTGGATTCTCCAGGGAGCAGCGACTTAGGGTTCCTGCCCCCGTGGGTTAAACTGTTGGGTTCTCCAGAAGCTTGGAGGGGATGGCCCCGATTGTTCAGAAGTCTGCCTCGTGGGGTCTCCCGCCTCTCTGCAGCAGATAAAATCTGCTGGGCACACCCCTTGGCTCGGGTTCCCTAAAGCAGAGCCCCCGAGATGGGAATTGTGTGAGTGATTTATTGAGAGATTATTCTCAAGGGCAACCTGTCGGAGTGAGGGCAGCAGGCCAGAGCAGGAAGGAGCTCAGCGAAGACAGGGCTGCAGGAGAAGCCTCGTCTTTCTCAGCCTCATCCCACGGGGAGCTCTGCAGCATGAACACACCACAGAATTTATGGCCCTTTGAGGACAGGTGGCCGACTTTATATTATTCCCCCATGGTCAGTTGTTGGCTGTCCCTGGGGAGGTCCCTCCCACCTCCCGGGCTAGCTGCCTCATCGCTAGGTGAAGCGGCTCCCATCAGCTAAGGACAGGTCTCTGGAGAGGGAGCATGGTGGGGGCGGGGGGGGGGCACACAGGCCAATAAAGGGGTCTCGGCAGGCCACCATAGCATCTGCCCCAGGTGCCGACCACCAGCCTCTGCTCCAGCTTTGTCCAGCCCCTCGGGCTGGAATTTCGTTAAGTCCCTCCCAACTCCCCCAGAGGGCCCTTGCTGGCTTCCCCACATCCACCGGTGCTGTTTCTTCCACCCCAAACCCCTTCCCTCCACGAGCCACTTGACCCCCTCCTCGAAAAACCTCTGCCAACACTCCCCACCCTGGGGGGCGCTTCTCCCCCCCCTCCACCTTCCTCATTTTCCTAGAGCATTACGTCTCTGGTTTCTTTTGTGGATGCCCCGTCTTTCTTAAGTATTGCTGTATCTCACATCACGGCTTCGGGGACGCCAGTGACTCCCAGATCTGTGTTCTCAGCCTTGGTTAAAGGAGGTGCTGAACCATTCTTGACACCTTCTCTTTGTCAACTTCCATATCCAGTGGGTCTACTCCTAAGAGTCCCTCCAGGCCCTCCCCCCACCTGCCCAGCCCTTGTCCTGTCTCTTGCTGGGTCCCTTCAGTGGCTCCTAATGCCACCCTGTCTCCACCCTTGGCCCCTAATCCCCTAATTAGGATGCTCTTCCTAGACAACAGATCTAACCCATCACTCCTCTGCTCGTTACCCTGCTGTGGCTCCCCGTTGCTATAAAGAGGACATCGGCGCCCTCAGCCTGGCTCTCAGCCCCCAGTCTGGCCCCTGATGGCCCCCCAGCCTCTTCTGCCACCCCAGTCCTCGTCTTGCCCCATGTCTCACCCTCAGTAGTCCTGGAATCGTGCCAGACCCTTCCATGCGCTCATCCTCTTCTCATCTCTGAAATAGCCTCCAGTCTTGCCTCCAACTGTTCAGCCCAACCTGTCTTCAAAGCCCAACTCCAGGCCACCTCTTCCAGGAAGCCTTCCCTGCCTGTGGCACTGCACTCAGGTCTCAGACTCAGCAGAGCTGGCACTGGCTGAGGCACAGGGAGTGCTCTCTCACAGGTTGTTAATTAATGCATAAAAGGAGAGGTTGGGCATGTTTGGAGTAGATCCTTGAGCAGGTCTCCTTGAGCAGAACAGTCTAAACTTGGTCAGAAAGGGAATGAGGGGTGTGGCAGGTCTGGGGAAGAAGCGCCAAGTGGGCGCTTTGGAACATTGACTGGGAGCAGGACACTGGGAGGTGGGCCTGCAAGTGAGTGGGGAGCTTCTAAGCGAGGTGGGATCCTAGGGCTTGAGGAGGGCATGGGGCGGGGGTGGGCACAAGGCATTGACTGGGCACGAGGAAGTGGGTAGGTACAGGGCATTGTGGGTATGGGGTTGAGGACACTGGGCACTGGCTGTGTACAGACTGTTGAATGGATGTGGGGTACAGGCCGCTGGATGGGCCTGAGGTACTGGGGTGCCTGCGGTATTGGGGGTGAGCCCTGAGCTGGGCTTTGTGTCAGGGCAGTCACCCAACTGCCCTCAATGCCCCCAGGGGTGGTGCAGAGCATCAAGGACCACATCACAAAGCCCACGGCCATGGCGCGTGGCCGCGTGGCCCACCTCATCGAGTGGAAGGGCTGGAGCGCCCAGCGGTCTGGCTGGGAGCTGTCCCCAGCCGAGGACGAGCAGTACTGCTGCCTCCCGGACGAGCTGCGCGAGGCCCGCTTTGCTGCAGGTCAGCGGGAGACGGGGAGCTCGGGGCTGGGGACCAGCTGGGGCTCTGGTCCTAGGGGACCAAGGGTCCCCACATGGGCAGTGTCTGGGCAGGGAGAAACATGGCATGTGGGCATTCAGGGGTGCTCTGATCACTGGGGCTGGAGGAACAGCTCCAAGGGGCAGCTAACCCTCAGGTGTCCCGGTACCAGCCTGTCCTGGCACTGAGTCCGCCCCCACCCTCTGCTGTGCCCCCACCGAGCCGGGTCCCACTGTCCCCACAGGGGTCGCAGAGCAGTTTGCCATCACGGAGGCCACACTGAGCGCCTGGTCCTCGCTGGATGACGAGGAGCTGCACCCTGAGAACAGCCCCCAGGACGTCATCCAGCTACAGGGTACAGCCTGGGGGGGGTGCCAGGATGGGGTGGGTGGAGCAGAGCTGGGCTGGACACCAGCCCTGCCACCAAAAGCTCTGTGACCTCAGACAAGCCCCTCCATCCCTCAGCCTTAGTTCTCTCATCTGTGAAATGGAGCGGCTGGTCCTTGGTTGCCCATCACCCATGGAGTGCCATGAGCATAAAGGAGAGAATAATAATAATAGTAATAACGACATCGTGAATTAAGTGCTTCCTCTGCAAAGTGCTTTACGTGTGTTAGCTCACTTAATCCTCATGACAGCTCCAGGAGGCAGGCCCTGTCATTATCTTCTATTTTACAAATAAAGGAAACTGAGGCACCAAGAAACTTGCCCCAGATTATGCAGCTAGAGGCATCAGACCCAGGATCTGAACTTCAACACCAAACACAACCAACCACCTTTCTAGAACCCCGGGGTACTGCTGAGGGCCTCAGTGAGCCTGGGTCCTGGGTGCAACCTGCACACCCGTTATCTCAGGTAATCGTCCTTCTGACCTGAGCGGAAGGAAGGGAACAAGGCCCCGGAGAGCGCTGGCTGTCCGTGTCTGAGAGAGCAGAAGGATTCCACACAGAGCCTGCTTGCAACTGCTCCGCTCATTGCTGCCACCACTCCTGTAACCCCCAAGGAGAAACTGGGGCTCAGAGAGGTTCAGTGACTTGCCCAAGGTCACAGGGCTCGGCAGTGACAGAGCAGGGTTTGGAGGCCGGTCTGCCCCTTGCCCTCCCTCGCACAGCAGGACAGGGCGGGAGTGGGCTCTGGGACTGCATTCCTCACCCCACCCCACGTTGGTTTTCCAGACCTGGAGAGCATCTATCTTCAGGACAGTCTTTTGAGTGGCGCCTCGCAGGATGACAGTCTTCTGGCCTTCTCCTCCCCTGGCCTCTCCCCCGACGACGGGCCCTCACCCGAGGAGCCCCCCATCACCGCTGCTGCCCCCCAGCCCCCCAGCCCGGAACAGCAGCATCGACGGCGGCTGCCGGGGGGTCCAGGGCCTGAGGGCAGCGCCCACCTGCAGGGCTCCCTCCCCTCGGTGGACAGTGGCTCGCTCTCGGAGGAGGAGGATGAAGTGTTCTATAACTGAGCTGGGGGCCATGCTGCCTGGAGCCCGCTCCCACCGTGACCCTGCCTGGTGGGCGGCCCAGGCCTATCAGGACGCCAGGGTCTGGGCAGGGCAGCTCGACCCCTCAGGGCAGGCACGGGGCGGGTGCAGCAGGGGTTGGGGGCCAGCACTCCCTGTGGACCACTCTGTGCCTCCATGGACCGGCCCCCAGCCGTGGGAGCCATAACCCCCCTCCTCCCTTCTTTACGTGGCTCAGGGGGCACCTTCCCTGCGGGGTTTCTGCCATCAGGGAGTGCAAGGACTCTCAGCAGACGCCGGGGCAAGCTGCCCAGGGGAGCTGACAGCCAGGCCCCGGACAGACAACCATGGGAGGACTGGGGAGACCCACTTGGAGCGGGGCCTGGGGACCCAGCCTTGACCCGGGGCTCAGTCCCTCCTCCTCTCCGTCTGTGCTTCTGCCCCCATCAGCAGTGGGGTAGCCTCCTCAGCTGTCGTCACGAGGACACCGGTCTCCTTGGCGTGTCTGTCCGTCCCTCACTGCACCCTGGCGCCCCTGCCTCCTTGCACCCTCCTCCCACCTCCTTCAAGGTTCTCTGAAGACATTAAAGTGGTGGATTCACCCTGGATGAACTTGGCCTGGTCTCTGCTGGGGAAGGCATATCCTCAGGGCCCCTGGGGGGCAGGGTCTAGAGGGACCTAGGGGAGGGCTCCTACCCCCCAACACACATACAGCTGGTAAACCTGCTGCCACCCAGCAGGGGAGTCCCCAGGGAGGATGCCCAAGGCTCTCTGGACTCCCCAAGAGCCACACCTGGAGACCCTGCTTTGTCAGTCCTGGAGCAGCCAAGGAGGAGGCTGCAGCTGGGGCAGAAATAACGGGTCCTGCTTACACAGGAGGGCAAATATCACAAGCCCCGGTGGGGACCCGGCTCTCCTCGTGTCTCCCCGCCAGGAAGGGGCCATGAGGAGGAGTGGGAGACCAGGGACCTAGGCCTGCAGTGCCCACGTGACCAGCAGGGGCCCCCGAGAGCTCACTCAGGGCCAGTGCAGGCCAGGAGCTGAGGTGCCAAGTCAACGCCCTTGAAGGAGAGATGAGGCATGAACTGCGGCTCTGGGGATCGGCTTTATTTATCTCAGGAAAAATTTCCTCCCTCTGGTTGGGAGTCAGACAACCCCAGAGGGCATCTGTGCCTGCCCTTGGTGACAGCATACACCAATCTCTTCACTGGTGAATGTGACAAACTTTCATTGAGTTTATCTGCTGTCTCGCATTCGGAGCTCTGTCCAGGGCGGGATCTGTCCTTCAAGGCATGTGGCACTTGTCCCACCCCAGATGGGACATGGGGATATGGGCTCCTCTTCATTGCTGGGTTCGAGCTGCCTGCCGCCGAGGGGTTGAGCTGGGCTGGAGGGGAGCAGTGTGTTGTGATGGGGGAAGCGAGGGAGGTCTCTGCCCAGCCTCCTTCCCCAGGACAGCCGAGGTGCCCTGCTGCATCTCGCCAGGCTGGCTCACTTTGGGGCCGGCGGGTTTGTCAGACTGGAAATCACTTTCTCCAACTAGAACAGAGAAAGAGGGTTTTTTTGGAGGGAGGCTGTGGAGGAGGTTGCCGTGGGGGGGAGGGGGGGCTCCAATCTTGTCGGATTCCCCCAGGGTAAACTCGGAGGTGAATGTTAGGGCTGGTGCCTCCCCCTTGCACAGCTGGGGCCCTTGAGGCCCAGAGAGTGGCAGGGCTGGCCGCTCGCCACAGAAGAAGGTAGGGGTAGCCAGGCCCGGTGGCCACTCTGGGCCAGGAAGCGGGGCTCGTCAGAACCCCATGAGGCCCCTCCAAATTTGGGTGGGAGGATATGGGTGCCTCCTCCCCCCTCTACTGGAGCGTGGCTCCTCTACTGTGCTCCACCCTGGGGACCCTGGTACCTCGACCCAAGACACGGAGCCCACAGCTCTGCCCTGCGACGTCACAAAGAGGGAATGAAGGTCCAGCAGCTCGAAGAGGTGGTGTGCCTGGAGGGTTGTTAGCAAAAGCTGGAGGACAGGTGGTGCCCACCCGCCCATCGCTTCGATTTCTCCCTACCCTGGGGGCTTTGAACAGAGGTGGAGGTCCTGGCCAGGGCTCTGTCCCAGGGGAGCCAGTGCCCCCACGTCTGGAAACGGGGAAGGTGGGGCGGGACCCGATGGTGCGTCCAAGACCGGGACCTGGGCCTGCAATGTCCAATGTGACCACTAGGGGTCCTCAGAGTCCATGCAAGGGGCTGGTTCCTTTGGAACCGCGAAAGGTTCATCCAGCATCGTCCGGTGGTACAGGAGGTTGGGACCACCCCCGGGTCCCCAGCCTGCTTCTGCCCCTCTCCGACCCCATGCTCCAGCTCTGTGCTTGCAGGGGTGGGGGAGGTATCAGCACGCAGAGTGATTAAATAATTTGCCAAGATCCCATGGGGAGAATGTGGTGGACCTAAAATTGAAACCCACGCATGCCTTGAAGCAAAGACATACTTGAACCATTGTCTCTCTCCACCCAGAGGCTCCTGTCTCCCTCCCACTTCCGTAGTCCCGGCATCATCCCAACAACCCTGGGAGTGAGGTTCGGAGAGGGCAGGAATGGCTATGCCCATTCTGCACAGAGGAAGCAGGCCCAGGAGGAAGGACCGCACAGCGTGTCGGGAAGATGGAGCCTAAGTTTCCTCTCGCGCTCCTGCCCCGCGTCCCAGCGTCCTTGTCTGCCCGCATGCCCAAGTTCTCCCCATTACCTGGTGCAGGGACGTCTCCGGGGACAGCTTCAGGGTCACTGGCTCTACGGGGCAGCCCGCAGCTAAGATGCTCTGGAGACACGGCTGGGGATGTGGGAAGGGTTATGGGGCCTGGTCCAGCCTCCCCCTTCCCCAGGCCACCCCTCCCCTCACAACCCTGCTGACTCCCGACCTCCTTCTGCCACGAGGACGCACCTGTTGTCCTGGAGCCCAGGAAGGTGGCTCAGCCTGGAGGGCCTGCACCAGGTGGGCCTTTTGCACGATGCCCACCAGGATCTGAGACTCTGGGCAAGTGGAGAGGGAGAGGCTCATTATGAAGAAAGAAATGGCATTTCTGGGCACCGACTATGTGCCAAGAACTATGCTAGGTGTCCTTACATCTCTCAGGAACCTAGAGCAGCCTATGGGTCAGGAACTATTATCACTCATATTACAGAAGAGGAAACTGAGGCTCAGAGACACAGAGAGGTTGATTGTCTTGCCCAATGTCACTCAGCTTCTGACATGGAGGTGTGGTAGCTGAGGGCAGCTGGGTAAGGCTGCCAGGGGGCCGGGAGAGAAGCTGCCCAGCCTGAGGTTCCCCAGGTGGCAGGGCCTCAAGGCAGGAGCAGGTGTGTGACACCTGTATGAAGACATCTGTGTGTCAGAACTGGGCTTGTCCTCATTTCCCACAGGAAGTTTCAGCCCAGTGGAGGCGTGAACCTGGGAGGCACCATGTTCTGGGGTCCTACTGTGAGCTGGGGGCTTGGCAAGCCTCGCTCCAGGGTGTCACTGGAGTTTACAGGCGTTTGGTTTTGAGGGGAAAGCCTAGGATTTCTACTTCTCATTCAGTAAAATTAAAACTTTACAACTAGACCTATAAATGCTCCCCTTTAAAAAAATTAAAGCTATTTCTTGGGGAAGAAACAGGGTCGTGCAGCTGGGCACTCTTTCCTTCCTGTGCCAGAAGGGGTAAAAGCGGCCTTTGTCTCTGAGGCCAATTCTGTCTTTGTTCCAGGAGGTGAAGCCTCTCAGAGGGGTCCTCCATATGCAAATATTTTCAAATGGGATATGTGGCATGTTCTGTGGGATAAAGTTAAAGGTGTCCCAATTTGGGTGGGGAGAAGTGCCTGGCGTTTGGGATAAGAACCTCTGACAACTCCACACTGTATTAATCCCTATTTTCCAGATGAGGAAACTGCAGTTCGTAGAGCTTAAGGGGTTTACCCATGTCTCTGCTGCTCATCAGTGGCTTTATGCCTCTTGGAGTGGGTATGGGGGTAACCCATACAGTTGTGCAGGTTGCTCACTGCACAAGGTACCTGCCCAAAGGACAAGTGAGGACCAAAATCCAGCTGTGCTATGCTTACCAAGTGTGCACCTTGTCTCATTTGCACAAAGGGGACATATGGCTGACAGTGGCCATGAGTGGACATGGCTGTCCCCCCCTCAACTTATCTTTCCCACTCATACTGTATTTGTCCCAGTGGGAAAGGTGCTTAACTAAATCTTCCCCCAAGCTTATGTGTCTTTTAATAAGGGCGCCCATTCGTTTTTCTTTAAACACATGTTTTTCTTATGGCAACGGGGACTAGGACAGGGAACTCAGCAGGGGAACTCCTGAAGGGGAGGCTGAGGGAAGGAGCCTGGTGGGAGACTCCAGGAGTATTCCCACCATCCTACCCCCACTGCCCAAGCACACAGGCCTGGTTTCTAGAATTCCAAGAGCTGTTCACAGAGAGCCTTACAAGCATCCTCTCATGTCTCACCTGAACATGTCAGCCACCCCAAGGCAGGCTGGCTATTATCTCCATTCTACCAATGAGGAAACTGGGGCTCAGAGAGGCGAAGCGACTTGCCCAAGGTCACACAGTTGCGGAGTCTGGACTCAGATTCAGTTACCTGACAGGTCCAATGTCCTGCTTACCCTTTCCTGGCCTGACCCTCCAGGGTCCAAGGGGAAGGCAGAAGGAATGGCCCCCCATTCATGCCCCCACTTCCCACCGGGCACCTGTGCTCTCCACCAGGGGGTACTCGGCCGTGTCTGTGGAGGTCACGACCTTGACCACCTCCTCCAGTGGTGTGTCCTTGGCCAGCGTGGTGATGGTGCAGTTCATGAAGTGCTCCGCAGTCACACCGTGAGAGCTGGAGGCAGACAGACGCCCCCGTCAGGTCCTGGAGGAGGGGGACAGCCAGACCCCAGGACGAGGCGGGGGCATGTGGGGGAGCTCTGCTGGCTCTCCAGTGTGGCCAGAGAGACTCCTGGAACGAGCAACTCCTAGACCCCCCAAGACGGTTTGGATCCCGGATGGGATGACACTGAGGCCCAGGAGGCCAAGGACTCGCCCAAGGTCATGCAGGAAAATAGGGAGAGTGAAGACAAGAGGGCAACTGTGTCCCCTCCCAACCACTCACGTCCAAAGTCAGCACAGTGGGGTTTCTGGGGGGAGGCCTCCCCGCCCAGCCCACTCAGACACCATCACCCCCCTCAGCCAGCCTGAGGCGGGTGCTGCTCACTTGATGTTTCGGCTCCGGATCCATGGAAGGTACGGCAGCTTCTTGACAATGATGGTTCCGTCGTAGAAGGACGGCTGGCAGCTCTGGGCAATGGCGTTGGCCGCCAGCACCGCCATCAGCACGGGCAGTGCATGCACGATCTGGCCAGTCATCTCAAAGGCCAGCAGCGCCGTGGAGATGCTGTAGGTCACAGCTCCTGAGAAGGCCGCGGCCCCTGCAGAGGCAGAGCCGGGATGGGGTGACTCAGGCCAGAGGCTAGCCCCCGCAGAGGGCAAGGCTAGTGTGGCCATGGCCAGAGGCTAGGACAGGAATTGTCCAGAGGCCACATGCTGGCCACTGTTGGAAGTGCCCCAGGGCCTGGGCTTGGTGAGGGGGAAGCAGTGAGGAGGGGATGGGGTTGCAGAGACAGGACAGGAGCTGGAGAGAGTAATGGGGGCTCAGGGAGGAGGGCTCGTGGGGGGCTCAGTGAGCACTCCAAGCCCTGAAGAACCACTGGCTGATTCTCCAGGTCCAGCCCAGCCCCGTAGTGTCTGCCCACCCAATGGGGACCCGGTCTACTCACCTGCCAGGGCATACGCCCCAGGCACAATGGGGTTGGTGTCCCCTCCGGCCACAATACCCTCAGGGAAAGCAACAGAGAGGGCCTCCCCTATGAGGCGCCCGATGGCAGCTCCTAGCCACAGACATAGTAGCAGGAGGGGGAGCCAGGCTGAACCCCCAGAGCCCTCCATTCCTGGGGACCAACCTCAGTACCATCCCGGGGAGGGAGGGGGCGGACCAGCAGCCATGGTCCTCCCCCAATAACCCAGAGCCTCTGAGACCCCCAGGATCAGACTCACCGTAGATGAATATGGGCAGGAAGTACCCAGCAGGGATGGGGATCGTGGTGGCCAGAATCAGCATCCAGAACTGTGGGCGATGGGAAGCCAGAGGGGCAGAGGTCAGAGGCAACCGGACAAGAGTGGGCAAGGGAGGGACTGGACAGGGAACAGGGGAGTTCCCCAGGGAGAAGGAGGATGCCCAGGCACATGCCCATGGCCAGTGTCTCGTGTCAGGGAAGGAACCTGACAAAGTGTCTACTGTGTGCTGGCACCATGCCAGGGGCTTTCCTTTCTTCCCTCTCGACCTTCCCTTTGAGGTAGGAACAATAACTACCCCATTTTAAAGATGAGAAAACTGAGGCTCAGAGAGCTGACTTGCCCAGGACCACACAGCAGGCAGGGGTCAGATCAGGGAGTCTGGGTGAAGGCCCTGGCCCTGTGCTATGTGCCGTGGGGAGGCACCCCATCCCACTCAAGGCTGGTCTCGGCTCTGTGCACACCCCTGGGGGGCCCGGGGCACCCACCTTCATAATCAGGAAGAAGGCAAGTGTCCCAAAGACGGTGAACCGAGGGTGGTACCATTCGAACCACAGGTTCTGGGGGTCGGGCTCCGCAGGCCAGGGTGGGGATGAGTTCTGGGTCATCAGTGCCCACGAGTTGTTGTCTAACAGTGAGTTCAGAAGCTCACTCATGGACAGCTGGAGCGGGGAGGAGGCCGGAACTCTGCATGAGGGGGCGGGCAGCAGCCTCGCCACCCCCTCACCCCCTGACCCAGCTTCAAATCCTCCTCTGCCACCTCCCATCAGGGTGGGGGGACCTTGGGAAGGGCTCTGAACCTCTGGGAGCTACAGCGTCCTCAACCATAAAATGATGCCCAGGCATCCCCCTTGCAGGTGCCGTGGGGACTAAGAGAGATGATGGGCTCAGAGAGGGCCACGAATGGGGGAATGCGGTTCCTCACTCCCACGGCCCCAGCTCAGCACCCCTTACCCGAGAAGCCATGAAGCGGCCCGAGCCAGGGGGGTAGGTGATGGAGGCGAGAACCAAGGCGGCCAGGGCGGAACACAGAGGCTTGCTGTGGGGAGGAGGGGGCAGAGAGAAAGGTTTGGGGAGGAAACGGGGCTCTGTAAGGGGCTTGTGGCTCGTGGGGAGCAGGGGTTCAGTGAGGGGGAGGGAGCTAGTGAGGGGGTGAGGCCTCAGGAGGGGAGGGTTAAATGGAGGGGGTGGTAGCCCGGTAAAGGGGGAGCAGTGGCTGTGGGGACCTGGAAAAGGGCTTAGTGAGGGGACGGGGGCTCCATAAGTGGGGTGTGGGCTAGGGGGTTTAGGGGGCTCAGTAGGAGGATGGGGGTTCAGTCAGGGAGTGGGGCTTTCTATATGAAGGAATTGTGGGCTCAGGAAGCTGAGAGTCCCAGTGAGGGGCTCCCCAGGCCCCACCCAGAGCCGACCTGGTGGCCATGAGTTTGGAGATGACCCGATTGGTCCTGACAAAGCCGAGGAACACGCGCTGACAAAGGAGGTAAGCACAGCTCACGATGCCACAGATGGCCCTGAGGGAAGGGAGGTGAGTGCAGGGCCCTCCCCAGTACCGAGGGCAGCAGTTCAGGCCTTGGGGAGGCCCCCTGTTGGGCTCTTGAGGGGCCCGAGGCACCCACTCACCCGAGCGCCACAAAAAAGAAGATCTCTGGCAGGTCGAAGGGGACATCCACCCGGAAGCTGGTCTTGAAGATGGAGGTGATGGTCTCTGCGGAGGGAGGGGGTGGGGAGGAGGGACCACATTCCCACCCCAGCCAAACCCAGAATTAACCAGTGGGGGTGGGGGTGGTGCCAGGTCCTGCCCTTGAATACCCCTTTCCTGGCGTTCAAGGCCCCTACAACCTGGCCCCTGCCATCCTGCCCAGCTTTGCCCCCCTCGACCTTCAGGCCCCCCCATCCATTATGCCCAACACAGGCTAACGCAGGTCAGCTCCCTTCCATCCTCCAAGACAGTGGTAGGGAAAGGAAGAGGAGGAAGAGGGGAGAAGAAGGGGAGAAAAGTAGGGAGGAGGGAAGAGGCAGGGGAGGCAGGGCCGTGTTGGTGGTCCAGTGGGGCTCACCCTCCTGGCTGCTGAAGACCGCCAAGAGGCGGAACATGAAGGCCCCGCAGGTGGCAGCAAAGAAGCCCCTCCAGTAATCCCAGACCGAGAAGTGGGAAGACATGACCTCAATGCTGAACAGGACGCCTGGGGGCGACACTGAGCTTAGATGGACCTCTACCTCCACCCACCCCAGCGCCTGGAGCCCTCCCGTCCTGTTCCACAGCCCGCAGACAGGGCCGCCCCTTCCCTTTGGTCCCCAGCTGAGGTGAGGGGAGGGCAGGACTGGCTCCGCCGCCCAGTGAGCATGGCACAGCCATCTCAATCCTTACAGCAGCCCTGTGGGGCGGGGACTGTTGTGATCCCCATTTACACAGGAGGAAATGAGGCTCCGAGAGGGGAACTCACAGGCTAGGGTCACACAGCAGACCTGGATTTCACACCCAAGTCTGTCTAATGTAACCCACCCCCACCCCCAGCCTGGGGTGGCTGTGCCCGCGCCAAAACTGCAGTAAACACCAAGACCAGGATTCGCCCCATCCCTCCTCCAGGCCCTTCAGCAGGGCAGAGGAGCGAGGGGGGCAGTCTGACCGTGCCAGGGGACAGGAGAGGTGAGTGGGGACCCCAGGGTGCAGAGGGGGGGCGCGAGGGAGGGTCTCACCGCTGAAGGGGGCCGAGAACACTGTGGCCACGCCCACCGCAGCCCCCGCCACCAGCATTTCATTTCGCTTGCTCTTGTTCTGGGGGGATGCAGAGTCGGGGCTCAGAGCCAGCCACGCCCTCCCCTCCCTCTCATTCTTCCGAGGGGGCCCTCCTTAAGCCCCTCACCTCAGACTCCCCGGTGGCCTGGACGCGCACGCGGCCCAGGTAGGCAGCCATCATGGCAGACAGGTGCACGAAGGGGCCCTGCGGGGGGCGGTGTGGGCACAGGGGCAGGACTTGTCCTCTGAGGGGAGACGGCCATGCTCCTCCCCCTCGGGGCCCAGGGGTGGGGGGTAGAGGGACCTCATGCAGAGACACATTGGCTGTCCCACCCACACCCTCCTCCTCCATCCCCCACCTTCCCCCCACCTTTGTCACCTCTCACCCCAGCTGCCTCCTCCCCAGACTGGACCCCTGAATGCAGGCGTTGGCCTGAGTCCCGCTGACCCAGCTTCAGTGGGGCGATGGGGAAAAAGAAGAGGGCCAGGAGGGCAGGGCAGGGGCTGGTGGGGGGCTCTCGCCTGCCCATACCACTTTGCCCAGGAAGATGGTGCTGCTGGCGGCCAGGGTGCAGGTGAGGCCCACCACCTTGGCCCCGAAGTTCCTGATATCCAGGTAGTCCTCCAAGACCACCCCCGACAAGATGGTCTTCAGCTCCGGGACTCCAGAACCTTGCGGGGGGGCAAGAGGAGGGACAATCTCTAGATTAAACTCTTAACACCTCACCCTGCACAAATGTTTCACATCAAGACGATCTTGTCAGGTCCTCCTAAACCCTGGAGTTAGGATTCTTAAACTCATCTTGCAGAGGAGGAAGCTGAGGGTCAGAGAGGGGCCATGAGCTGTCCATGTTCTTCCAGTTGGGCCTGGCAGACAGCTAAGGCAGGATGAGAGGAACCCAGGATAGCATCTCAGGCACCCCGGATGTGCCCCCAGAACTCTCCTCTGCTGGCCTGGAGCTGGAGGCAGAGCTGAGACGCCTGGGGGAGCTGTGCCTTTCCATTAGCCCCTCCCTGGGGATACCATGGCACCAACCCCCCAAAGCAACCTGCCCCCAGTGCTCCCTGTCACCGCCCGAGGGGCCCTCAGAAAGGGAGCAGAGTCAGCAGCGACCCAGGAGTCAAGATCTGGCCTTCTCGCTGTGTGACTTTTGGCAAGCAACACGATTTCTCTGAGCCTGGCTTCTCTGGCTGTGAAATGGGGTTACTGCTCCCTGCCTCCCCCTATCAGAAGCCCCAGGGGTATGAAAAGGCTTTGGTCAGGGGAATTCAGTGCAAGGCACACAGGCAAATGGCACAGTGACCAGGCTCACCTCCGGAGAAGGGTGTGATACTCTGGGAGAAGCCGGAGGAGAAGGAGACCAGGGCCATGGGGTATACGGTCCAGGAGAGATACCGGAGCAGGTGGTTGTCCCCAATCTCCCGGTACAGCCAATTGTGTGCTGGGGACAGCCCAGGGTCAGGGAACCACCTGCAGGCTCTGCAGCCCCAGGTGCCCACTCACTGACCAGGAAGTGGAGGCTCGGAGAGGGGAAGCCCAGGGCGCGCAGCGAGTGGCAGATCCCCAGGAGGAGGCAGGACTAGGGCCCTGGATCCAGATCCCAGTTTTGCCACTCCCCTAGCTGAGTGACCTTGAACGAGCGACTCAACCTCTCTGAGCCTCTGTTTCCCTGTCTGTCAAATGGACTCGTGGTGGTACCTCCCTCCCAGGGTCATTGCGAGAAACGAGACAGAGTGTGAAGCGCCTCAAACGAAGTCTGGTGCATCACAGGTCCTCATGATGGCACCTGAGCACGTCTCCCAGAGAAGGTCTGTTAGACTCTTCCTGCCCCATGCCCCCTCTTCCAGGGAGACCTCAGGGTGGAGAGCCTGCTGAAGCAGAGGGAAGGCAGGCACGAGAGGGAGCAGGGCCGGTAAAAAGAGGTGAGCACTGAGCTGAGATGAAGAAGGGCTTTTGGGAATATTCAGGTCTCTCTCATTCATTGTGCAGATGAGGAGACTAAGGCTCCGAGACACAGGAGCCTGCCCAGGGTCACACAGCAAGTCAAGAGCAAAGCCAGCACCACACCCAGGCCTCTTCCCCACTCAGGGCCCTCCCCCACCTCTGCTGCACCTGGCAGCCCGTCTGGCATCCCGAGAGCATGCTCGGAAGCCCTAGGTCCAGAGCAGACGTGCGTGCAGGGCAGGGCTACCTCCGATCACACGGTCCACGGCAAAGTTCATGGTGTAGCTGATCAGGGCCATGAGCACCCCGAGGATCATGAGGAAGTACCAGTCCTCACCCACCCGGAACAGCTTCTGCTTCAGCCACTCCAGGCCACCTGGGGCAGGGGCAGGGGGTCATAGCCCGGGGCCAGGCGGGGGCATGGACAGCCCCTTCGCTGGAGGCCTGCTCAGGCTCAGGGCAGGGAGGGCAGGGGTGGTGGGGGGCTAGGACCAGGTGGCCCCCTCCAGGGTAGCCCGGAGGGCACTCTGCCTCACTGAGGGGCAGAGCAGGAGTGGTGGCAAGTGAAGGTGGCAGCGCAGTGTGTGCCAGGCCTATTGGCCCCGCCAGGGGGCCCTGGACCCTTGGCCCTCCCCACCCCGCCCCATGCTGGGGTACTTATGGAAGAACGGTCAAGGTGGCAGCGGTGTGGAGGGAGTGCTGGGAGCCACGGCTTTCTCTAGTATCTCCACAGGGTCCACTGCTTAGAGAACGCGAGGGCCTTGCAAGGCTGCTGTGTTGTCCCAGGACCTGTGTCCCTGCCCTACATGGCCCCCTGGTGTGAGGCCAAAGGGGACCACCCGACCCTAGCAAGGCCCCAGGCCCAGTGACAAGGCCTCGGGCTGCATTCCCAAAAGGCAGATGGACAGGCAGACAGATCCCTTCCCTCCCTGCCACCCAGAGACTCTGGGCAGCGACGTCCAGGGGTAAATGAAAGGAGGAGAGCAGCTCTTGGCTTCAAGGTGGGTGGGGGAGGTGGGGCCTGGGGAGGGGGGACGTCCTGAGGGGTCTTCCGCCGAGAGGGGAAGGGGACCTAGCTCTCACCTCGGATGCCTCGGCGGATTTGGGGACACGGGCCCCATAGCTCCCGAAGAGTCACAGGGTTCCCCGAGGAGCCCTCGCGCAGCCCTACCAGCTCCTCCATCGGGTCCCTGATGGAACAGACAGACGGACAGACCCTTGATGAGCTGCTCCACCACCCTCACCCTGCCACTTGGCCCTTCCAAAATGCTACATCTCAGATAAAAAGGAAAGGTGATGTTTTCCTCTGTGTGTGTGTGTGTGAAGTTATCAGGAGGGCGCATCGGTCTGGTGTGCCCTTATCACTGGGTGGGTGTCACCAAGGGCACACGCGTGTGTGTTAACGTGCAGCGTGGAGCTGGAGGCTCCTGGCTGGGCCCTCTGGGTCCACCAGGAGATTGGTCAAGACAGGACCCCAAGCCTCAGAGCCCCCTTTTCCGGTGACCACCGCTCCTACCCTCCCTGGATGTGTGGCTGCTTCCACTACTCAGAGCAGTCTCCTTGCCCAGCAGAGTCGCTCTCTCGCTCGGGGTCCCCAGGGACCGCTCTGACCTCCCCCCGCCCCCCATGTCCATCTCGGAGCCTTCTCCCTCAGCTCAGGCCACAGAGGCAAGAAAAGCCCAGGCCCAGAAGGAGAGCCCGTGAGAGTCCCGGCGAGGTGCTGGCTCCCGGCCCTCCAGCTTCCCGTGCTGCCCGCCCTGGCCCTGGCAGGTTCCATCAAGTCTGTGCCCAGCCCCGCACCTGGCGGCCCCTCACCTCTGTGCGTCCGTCCCGCTGTGGCCCCAGCTGGCCCTCCTCTAACAGAGACTCCTTTGCCTGCAGCGCAGGTGCACCTGGACAGGTGTGCATTCCACCAATCAACATCCTGGCTCCCTCTTCTCCCCCTCCCACCCTCACCCCACCCCCCGACGCTGGGGTGTACAGTGGCCATTAAGAATGTCCTTGACAAACCAACCAGAACTGCCCGGGCCAGCTGAGCTCTACAGGCCAGAGAAGCCAACAGGGACCAGGAGCTGGGGCTCCCCCAACCTGCCAGAGCCACGCAGAGGCTGCAGCTCCAGGCTGCAGACCGGGGCACGAGGGGCCTGGGAGGGGGAAATTCATGCACACAGCAGGACAGTGAGGGGTCATCTGTCGGGGCTGAGGGTCAGGGCCCTGGATTCTCAGAGCTGGGCATGGAAGGAGCTTGAAAAAGCAGAGAAGGGCGAGGGAAGGGAGCTGGCGGAGCAGGCGGAAGGACCCGGCTGTCCTTACTGCATCCTTGCCGTGCTCACCCCTCCCCCAAATTGATGAGTGTGCAGGGAGGACCAGCGAGGGGGGTGTTATGTCACTTTGGAGAGCCTTGGAGAGGCGAGGCTGCTTGTCCAAGGTCACAGAGGCCAAGGGGCAGAGCCAGGATTCCCACCCAGGTTTGCCCGACTCCAAAACCTGCAAACTGTGGCTCCATGGTCCTGTCTTGAGAGCCCACCTTGCTCAGAGGTGGGGAGGTGGCCGGAAAGCTGGAGCGAGGGCAGCGAATTGGGGTGGCTGGGGGCCTCCGAGGCCTGGCAAAGAACTTGAACTTGATCCTCATGTCCAGTGCCTGCAGTTTCAGAAAACTGCCTCTCAAACCCCAGCGCTTCTGGGTAAATGCCACAGACTTTGTCCCACCCTAACAGAGGGAAGGAGTGAGGGCATCGAGGGGCATGGTGAGGGAAGAAGCACACGTTATGTGGCAGCTGCATGTCAGGCCCATTACAACTGCAACTCAGTTCATCCTCCCAGCACCCTGCGAGTCAGGGGCAGCATCACCATTTGCAGATGACAAATGGAGGATCAGAGAGGTGCAGTCACTCATCTAAAGTCACACAGCAGAGGCTGAACTCAGACCCAGACTGTCTGGATTTTCCCCTGCCCTGAGCTCCTCCAGTTCCTGTGGCTTAAACAATCAGGGCAAGGGTTTGGGCATAAAGCAGAGGATTTGTGTCTGATGACACTTTTGGAAGATTTGGATAAGGGATCTGGGACAACTGCCCTCCCCCACTCCCCCAGACGAAGCTCCCCTCTGAAAATCACAATGGCCCTTCAATGACTTGTTAAAATCCTGGGATCCTGAGCCACTCTCTGCCCCTGGACGCCAGGCCCAGTCGTTCAACATAGGAACATGTATGTTTGTTGTGGGAAGTGTGGTGGGGGTTTGCTGCTCTGCATGGACCCTGGCCCACCATCGCCTTGGCCACCCCAACCTGTCCACTGTGTACACAGGATAACCGGCCGCCCTGTTGACATCCCAAACCCGACTCTCTGGCCTCAAGCAGCTGCCGGCTACAACCTCTCAGCCGGCACCGGCCAGCCAGCACTGCACGTCCACGCGCCCACCCCCCCCCACCCCCGGCCCCGGGAACACCAGGAAACTGGGAAGAAGGCGGCACGGGGATGCAGTGCCTGTGGCAAGTCCCTCCAAAAGCCGTTTCCCCCCCATGCCAGCCCCCAGCTTCCCCCTCTTCTGCATTGAGCGCCGGCAGCAGTGGAGAGTGAGAGCCTGAAGCCAGAACAGCCCTGCCAGCCCCACTGGTCCTTCACCACTCGGAGCCTTGGTTTCCTCTTCTGTCCAACGAGGAGAGCCTGGGAGCCATGGGGCAGGGGCTCATCTCTGCCTCATTCATCACCGGTCCCCCAGAGACCAGGACAGTGTCTGGCACAGAGTAGGTGTTCAGTAAGTATCTACTGAGCAACGTGTGGCTTCTGAACACCGGCCTCCAGGCTGGCCGTGTGGGGAAGTGATGGGAACAGATTCCTAGTCCCTTCCCAAGACCCCAAATCAGAATCTTGGGGTGCAGGGGCAAGAGTCTGTGTTTGTTAAAAGTTCCTCCAGGTGACTGGGATGCTCCAGCAGGTTTGGGATCCAAGACACTGGATCATCTCTGAAGCCCCTTCTGTCCCTGTGATCTGGAGGGAGAGGTAGGCTCGGAGACAGGGGAATGGCCTTGATGACCTTTCAGGGTCCCTCCTGGCCACTGAAGCCAGTGGATCCAGTATTCGTGTGGGTGACGCCTCTGGGACCGGGGAAAGGGGTGGAGGGACGGTGGGCGGGGGTGGGTAACGAGATCTGACGTCCAGGAGCGGTGACTCAGGCCCTCAGCACCATGACAGTGTGTCTGCATTTAGCCACTGGCTCCTGTTTCCCTGGCGGGCGGGTGGCAGGCTTCTGGGCCCCCCACCCCCACCCCCACCCTCTTTCCGTCTCGCCTCAGTGCTGGTAACTTCCTGGCAGCCCTACTAGAACCCCCTCAGCCATGAGGGGTGACAGACACGGGCCAGACAGGAATCTCCACTGGAGTTGCAGATCCCTCTTGTTCTAGCCCCCTCCCTGGCCCCCAGCTGCTCCCTGTGCCCTACCCTGCCCCCACTCCCTGGACCAGCAGCACCAGTAATTACCCTGTGGATGGAGCCCCCAAGGATGAAGTTCTGTGGGAGCCCAAGAAAGAAGAAACAGTCCCCACCTTCAGGAGCCCCCAAACTAATGGGGCCACAGGTGAACCCCTGCCTTGGAGGAACTGCCAGCTTGATATGGGAGAGAGGATGGCAGAGAAACCACAGACACAGGAAGACCACATCACCCTGCCCGGTGCTGGGGTGGGCAGCTGGGCAGGGCTCCCTGTGACACTGCAGCAATCAGAGAGGCCTCCCTGGAGGAGGAGGGCAAGATTTGGAGAGGAGAGCAGAGGCCCCACACTGCAACCTGGGCAGCAGCAGAGGGCCTGCCCACCTCCCCAAGTGGCCTTCCCCCAACCTGGCCCCCAGGCCAGTCCTGGTTTTGCTGAGCCACAGGTGGACAGAGAGGGGCTTCTCAGCGTCTTCAGGGCAGCCTGTCTCCATACACATACATTTGGTCACTCTGGCCTCCTGGAGGACCGAGGTTCAGACGCGTCTGGGTTCAAATCCCAGCTCTGCCCCTTACCCACAGGCAAGCTGGCCCCCTCTGCAAGAAATGGGAATAATGCTTCAGTCCTGAGCCATGTGGGGTCAAACGGCCGAGCTGAAAAGCTCAGAGCCAGGGGCCCGGGCCCAGCAGGCCCTCCAATAGTCAGAGGTGGAGCAGTTTCTTCTGGAATTCTCCTTCATCTCTAGCTGAGTTCTGGCCCACCGCAGTCTCAGGCATCTCCTCTGAGCTGGAGGTCAAGCCGAGTTCCCAGGAGCACAACCTTCTGGATCTTTAAGGACAATTACCACATTATCTGCCCTCCTCCTCTGAGTCTGGCCCCGACCTCCAGCCCTGCCTCAGGCTGCCAGCTTTCTCCTCTGGGGCCCCAGTAAGTTCCCAGAGTTGGGGGAGGGCAAGCACAGAATCTGGGTCCCCGTGGGAGCTGGCAGGGGGACAGCTGCACATTCTATACCCCACACACACACCACCAGGGCTGTCTCAGTCCCTCCTAAGAGATGGCTGTGAGCATCATCTGCAGGAGGGAGCCCTCACCTCGCATAGGGGTCCAGAGGTGGGGGTCCGCCACCCACCCGGGACCTCCTGACCTTGCATTGCCTGCCCTCCCCAGAGCCAGGGGCTTGGGCCCCTCTGCCCTGATTGCCCACTACCCAGAGCCCCTCTAACCAAGGGCTGGAACTTCAGGGGAGGGGGACAGGAACTAGAGACAGCCCTATCCTCAAAGAGCTTACAATCTGATGGGGGAGGCACAGTCCGCAGGGAGCCCCAGGCTGATGCGAGAGACAGAGACACAGAAACACCACACACACAAGGTCCCAGGATGGGCACGGGGGTCTGAGTGGCAAAGGGACAGCACTGGCCCCTGCCGCGCTGCGTGTGGAGGCCCTGGGCTGGAGTTATCGGCCTGGAATGCTGGGCTGGGAACTCGGGCTCGGCCCGCGTGTGTTGGACTGTCAGCAGCGCCGTCTCACTGGAGAAGATTTCCAGCCCCCTCCGGGCCACGGAGAGGCCTAAATTTAGCTGGTAGACAAGAGGCTGGCCCCGAGCCCAGGGATGGTCAGGCCTTATAAAGCACCGGCAGTTGGGGTCCGGCACGCTCCCCGGAGCCTGCCGCCCGCACCCTCTCCCGTCCACCCTGCCCGCCTGGCCAGGGCCCGGCCGCCCACCCGTGGATGAGCCACAGGACCTCCTCCACCTTCAGAGCGGAGAGAAGCTTCCATTCCTCCTCGGCCTCCTCAGCCTCCCACGCCCTCCCGGCCCAGGACCCCCCGATGGAGAAGGCCCTGAGCATGTTCTCCGAGGATTTCGGCAGCTTCATGCGGCCCCGCTCGGAGCCCCTGGCCTTCCCAGGCAAGTGCTCTGGGAGGGGGAGATGCACAGGTAGGGGACACCTGCTGAGGGCACCTCTGAAAGTGGATGTGGTGCCGAGCTGCCGGGAGCAGGTGCTGCACAGCTGCAGCCACGTGTGGCCACCAGGACAGATGTGGCCATGAGAACAAGCAGGCCTCCTAGGAACACCTGTGGCCCAGGGGACAGCTGTGATGCCAATGGCCACACAGGGACTGTGGCCAGGTCCTTGGTGGAGCCCTGGAGGGCTGGATGGGGTTGGGGGGTATGCATCCCCCAGCCTCCAGGCCTGGAGTGGGTTGCTCCAGAGGGTGTCACATCCATCTGTGCTGGGTGAGGCCCCCTCCCTCCATGGAAAAGGTGGGCTGCAAGAGGTGAGGGGTAGGCAGGGGTTAGGAGCAACAGCTGGGTGGAGGTCAGGCCTGGGGGTGCTGCACCCTTTGCCCAGGAGCAGGAGCCAGAAATCCGGGTTCTGATGCAAGCCTGCGCTGGCTCAGCTCACGGCAGCCCTCTCCACAGCCCGTTCCGGGGGACCGGGCAACATCAAGACCCTCGGAGACGCCTATGAGTTTGCAGTGGACGTGAGCGACTTCTCACCTGAAGACATCATCGTCACCACCTCCAACAACCACATCGAGGTGCGGGCTGAGAAGGTGAGGCTTGCCCACCCCACCCGGACCCCGGGCTCCACCCCTGGACCCTTGGCCCAGTGTCCCCACGCCTGTGTCCCATCCTTGGACCCCAGACCCTGACCAGTGCCTTCCCCAACTCCACCAGGGCAAATGGCAGACCTGGCTCCTGTAGCCTGTGGGTCGTGGGTCCCCGTTCCTGCCTCTGTCTGCCCCAAGGCTCTCAGATCCTTTCTTCAGGAGCCAAGGGCAGCTGAGGGAGCCACGGGGGACTGGCGAGGGGTGGAAGGACGCAGGCGGGGGGCACCTGAGGAGTGAGGTGAGACGGGAGAGGAGAGGAGGGAGACAGTGGTTAAGTGAGGACATCTCTTCTGGTGGGCATGCGCTCAGTTGGGGGGCTCCCCTAGGCAGCTGCGGGGGGAGCTCCCTCACATGACACCTCTCAAGCCCTCTTCCCTCCTGGTCCCAGAGGCCCCGCCCCCTCCTCAGGCCCCTGAGTGAGGCCCTGTAGTTCAGGGTCACACACACTCTGAACCCCACACTTCCTTTACCCACAGGTCTCGGGGTCACTGTGTCACTAGGGTCTCTGAGTCCCAGCTCCCAGGAGGCCTGCACTCAGGAGGAGGGTGTGGCCCGGCCTGAATGGGGATGCTGCCCCCAGCGGGCCACAGCCACAGCTGCCCTAGGAGAGGGTCTGCCCAAGGCTTCCTCTGGAGACCCCATAGCCCGGCTTCTTCCCCTGGCACCCCGCCAGGGAAGCCAAGGACTGTGGGCACTGGGACCAGTGGGCAGCACGTGCCAGCCCTGCCAGCCCTGCCAGTGACTCAGCCACCCCGGCCTCTTCTGGACACTATGTGCTGGCCGAGTCATGAGGGAGGGGCAGCTGGCCCGGCCCTGGCGGTGGACACTCCATGTGTCTGGGTGTCCAGGAGGGCTCTGCTCTGTTCTGTGCCATCTTCTCTTTGTTGCTCAGGAGGCCTAGCTTCTGCCTCCCTCTCTGAGCTCCCTCCACCAAGCCCTTGCCTACCCCTCAGAACTGCCGCAGCTCCTCTCAGCCCCTCTGTGCCTGTCCTGCACTCAACCACCACCCTGGCCAGCCCCTCCCCCGGGCCTCTGCACCCGAGAGCAGAACCCCTTGGCATGTGGGGGCCCAGCTGGGCTTAGACTGGGGAGAAGGGGCTGTGGCTGACATAAGTAGGACGGAGGTTGGGGGCAGCCTGACTTGACCCATCACCCCTTCCCCAGCTGGCAGCGGATGGCACCGTCATGAACACCTTCGCTCACAAGTGCCAGCTGCCAGAGGACGTGGACCCCACATCCGTGACCTCGGCTCTGAGGGAGGACGGCAGCCTCACCATCCGGGCGCGACGCCACCCACACACAGAGCACGTCCAGCAGATCTTCCGGACGGAGATAAAAATCTGAGGGCCTCCCTTCCCTTGCCTTTCCCCACCTTGTCCCCACTGGCCTGCCAGAGGTTTTCCTAACCCCCTCATGACAGCCTCCAGGACATCTCAGCCCAGACTCCAGGCTCTGACACCCTGCAGACCCCAGGTGGGTCGTCCCCCCCAGTTAAGGTCTTCTGCTTTGCCCAAGGCAGCCCAGGGACCCCCCTTGCCTGACCCGTGGCCCCCAGATTCCAGATGTGCCCTCTTTCACTTAATCCAGAATAAAGGGATTGGGATGGGGAAAGGGCGATCCCAGAGAAGCCACTTTGGGGAACGGAGATTGGGATAGCAGGATCTCTGGGCAAATAATCTGCAGGACAGACAGACAGGCAATTCCTTTGATCTATGGAGTCTCTGCAAGGTAGGGCCAGGGGGACCGGGGACCTGGGGCTCCTTGGCGAGGGGCGTGGGAAAGGCAGAGGGAAATCGCAAGCAGAGGTGCCTGTCTCAGCTGAACTGCCCGGGGGCACAGGGAGGCCAGGAGACAGCTGGGATGGAAAGTCTCCCCTCTGCCATCTCCAACCCCCAGACCAGCTGCCAGGCCGCCGGCCCACCTGGTGCCCCCAGCCAGCCAGCTATGCCAGGGCAGGGCCACCTTGCGTCTGTATATATGGCGTTTTTCCAATACAGCTGGCTCGTGATAAACCGTGTGACGCTCCTGCTGTCTGCGACCTGCTCGTGCCCCCAGGCAAGGCTGACTGGGGTGGGGGGCTGGTCCTTCTCACCCCACCCAGAGGCCTGGGCTCCAGGGGGCTGCCTCCCGGGCAGACAGGTCACCCAACAGGTGGGAGAAAGCGTGGGGGGGGGGGGCTTTGGGACTTCAAACATGGACCCCAGCTTCTTGTCAACCTTCCCCTGTGGCCAGTGGCCTTTCCCATCCTTTCCCCTTTATGAATCTATAGGCTTGATGTGTGCATAGCCCCCCTACACACATGCATGCACACACACACGCACGACACCTATCACTGTCCTTCAGATACTAAGTATTACCATTGGTTGAGGCCGAATTCAGAACATTCTAAAATCAGACCTACAGTCTCCATTTTTATCAATGGGGAAACTGAGTCTCTGAGCACCCAGCTTACTCACTGAAGGTCGAATTTGAACCCAGGGCATCGGAAGCTGCTCTCGCGCCGCCCCCCACCCCTCTGTGCACTGGGGAGTGGTGACCCCCTTCTGCCCCTCGTGGCCTGTACACCCTGCCCCCACATCTTTCTGCTGGAGAATGCCTGCATCATAGGAAGAGCCCCCAACCCAGTTCCCTCCTGGTCCCTAGGCCAGGGTGGGGACCCCCTGTCGCCTTCACTCTGGGGAGCCCCAGCTGCCCCCAGTGACTGGGGCTCAGTCTCCCATATACAGAAGCAGGGGTGAGGGCAAAGGGCCAGCCTCTGCTCTCTGCCCCTCTTCGGCCAGTGGTCTTAGGGTGACCTCTTAGCCCCGCCGTTCAGGGGCCCTTGGGGGATGGGAGGGGAGGGGGCATGGGAGGGTCCTAGAATTGTACACTGCACACACAATAAACAACAGAATCACAGACTTCTGGAGAGCACCTGCGTCAAGTTCTCAAACAGTGGGTGGGGCTGGAGGCCGGGTGGGGAATAAACAGAGGCCTTCCTTGAGATTGGGGCCTGGGTTGGGGGGGGGGGGGGGGGGGGGTTGGATAGCTCCAGTAGAGCTCAAAGCCTCACAGAAATGTGGGTGTCCTTGGGCCTCCTCCCTTGACTTTCATATCCACCTGGGCAGGAATCCGGGAATTACTTCTGTAAAAAATCTTGCAGCACCTTTTCTTCCAACTGCCACCCCTGCTACCACATGCCAGGCATTGTCCCAGGCACAGGGACACCAGAGGTGGGCCTGCTGCACTGGGTAGCCTGCCCTCCTGAGGCCCATCTTGTACCAGATGGACTCTGGGGACCAGAGAGGCTGAGTGACTGGCCCAGGGTCACACAGCCCCAGGGACAGAGTTGGGGTGGAACCTGGCTGGGGGGCTGGCTGGTTCAGGGAGTCTGGGTGCTCTCTGGCTGGATGCCCCACACCGCCAAGCAGTAGGAAATCAGAGTGCCTTCTGGGCGCTCCCCAGTGCAGCTCCGGCTGCAGGCAGAAGGAGGGGAGGGGAGAGGGGGCGCGGTATTTCCAGCTTCCGTGACTCATTGATTCCACTGGGCTATTTGCAGCCCTGACACTCATCGTCGGGGAGTTGGCGGAGGAGCCAGACCAGCTTCCCCACTTCCTCGACCCCCACCGGGTCAGGCTCACCTTGGCTTCCCGACCCCAGCGGTGCCCCTCCTTGGGGTGGGGGGGAGGGGGCAGGGCTAGGCCGCGGGGAGCCGAGCCTGGAAAAGGGGGCCGCTCCCCAAGTGGCCGAAGGGGCCAAGTACTCCCCACCCCCCACGCCCCAGCAGCCCCCTCTCCAGATCGCGGGGTGGGGGGATGAGGGCTGCGCAGGGGCTAGAGCGGCCGCTGGGCACTGGGCACGTCCAGTCTGAGGCAGTCCCGCCAAGGTGACCCTGCGGAAGAGGAGGACTGGGAGGTGGGGACGGCAGGCAGTCTTTCATCGGCTCCGCCCCCGAGATGCCTGGGCTGGCGGTGGCGCTGTCTCCTGCGCCCCCGACCCTTTCCAAGCTAAATATAGGCCTGGCTGCGGGCCCCGCGCCCCGCCCCCACCCACTGAAGAATAATTATAGCGGCCTGGTTCATTGAAGGCCTAGTATGTGCCAAGCCACTGCTCATCCCCGCAACAATCCTGCAAGGTAGGTACCAAAGAGGACAAGGAGGTTCAGAGAGGTCTAGCAACTGGCCCAAGGTCACCCAGCTTGGAAGTGGCCCAAGGTCACCCGGCTTAGAAGTGCCATGGCTGGGCTTTGAATCCTTGACTGTGGCTCTAGAAAGCCCTCTGCTGGGTCAGCCCAGATCAGTGCCCCCACCACCAGGGGGCCAGGCAGCGCCCCTGCCCTGACCCTGGTGTCCTGTGCCAGGAAGGAGAATCCCTTCATCTGATAGTTTTTGGGGTGGGCCTGCGCGGGAGGCAGGGGAAGCTGAAAAGACACAGCCCTCTGGGACTAGAGACCTGTGGAAGGTCCAGGTCAGGTGGTGCCAGAGATGGTGAGGGGTGCAGAGGACCTCACAGGTTCCCTCACTTTTAAAGGCCTAGCCCAGGTCAAAGCCTCCTCCTCCAGAAAGCCCTCCAGAACTACCAGCTCGGAGACGCAGACAGAGTACCCTCAGCCCAAAACTTGTCTTCAAACGAAACTCAAACTCAGATGAAAGGAACACATGCCCGAGGGTGGGGGCAGGCCCTGAGCCCCACTGCCCCCCATGTGGTTGGCCAGTTTGGCCAGTCCTGTGCCCTCAGGGAGTTACTCCAAACTCCTCAAGATATGACTGGGAGTGCTAGGCCCAGGGAGGGATAGGGCCTTGCCCAGCGTCACACAGCAACTCAGTGGTGAAGATGAGAGGAAGACCCAGGGGGACCCTCAGGCCAGGGCTTCTCTACCAGACCAAGCCCCCACCCCCATGGCCCCCCTTCTCTGGCCCAGGAATCCCTGCCTCCCACATTGTACCCCCCAACTCCCCCTCCCCTCATCCGCTCCCCAGTCTGCCCTTCATCCCAGTTCTGCAATGGCAGAAGATGCCTCATCTGCCCTCTCGCTCCCAAGCCCGGCCTGGGAAAGGCGCTAAGTAAATATTTGTAGGACATTGAAAAAGGCTAGCAAGCCTCAGTGAAGAGCGGAGGGTCAGTTGTAGACTCTGGAGCCCCACCACCTGGTTTCAAATCCTGGGTCCGCTGCTTCTGAGCTGTGTGATCTTGAATAAGTAACTGAACATCTCTGTGCCTCAGTTGCCCTGTCTGTAAAATGGTGCTAATAGGATCTCCCTGCTAGGGTTGTTTTGTAATGCACGGAAAGGGCATGGCACATGGTAGCTAACCGTAGCTCACGGATGCCGTGCACTGAAGATGCCCCGTGGGCCTCAGCTGCTGTCATTTCATTTAGATTTGGATCTTGACGTCCCCAGCTTCAGCCCCCGAGACTGGAGGGCAGAGGAGCTGCCTGGCGCCTGGAGGCCTGTCTCGGGGAAAAGCAGCAGCGACTTGAGTCTGCCCGACTGGGGCCGAGGCAGAGCCTGTGGGCAGGGCAGGGAGCTGTTTACAGTCAGCACAGCTGGGCCACCCACAGCTGGCTGTGGCTCGTGTGCCAGCCGGCCAGGCCAGGCCCGGGCTCTGAGGCCCTCCACGGCCTGGACCAGGACAACCTTTCGTGGGAGTCTGGGGGCTACTAGACAGGGTGGGGGGCCCTCTGGGGTGCCTCCCTGAAGGGCACAAAGCAGGGCTGTGGGCCCCAGGGAGCCGGAGAGGAGAGAGCAGGACCAAAAACCTGCCCCTCCCTCCCTCCGCACACAATTCTCGACCACCTATTATGTGCCAGGCCCTTTAGGGCACTGGGGACACAGTCCTGATCAAGCATGGCTGCCAACCTGGATACACATTCGCTTATTTGCACTTTCCCTCGCTGGTTCAATAACGTCCATGGAATAAGTAAAGTCTATTATTTATCGATTCATGCCCTCAGCAGATTTTCGGTAAGTCCCTACGGTGTGGTCGGTAGGTAAAGCTCTGGGGTCAGACTACCTCCATTTCAACCCTGGCTCTGCAACTTACCAGCTGTGTGACCTTGAGCCAGTCGCTCACCCTGCCCGAGCCTCAGTTTCTTCATCTGTAAAATGAGATCGCGCCTCCCAGGACTGGGGTGACGAGACTGACTGAGCTATTCTCCTCCACCTGTGTGCTCGGCCTCAGCGAGCGCCCCGCTTCCCTCTTCAGCCCCCAGGCTCTCCCTACACACCGCCAGGCCCTAGGCTGGGTCTTGGAAAACGTTCCTTCCTCCCCCCTTCCCTCCCTCAACAGACAGAGAACCGGGTCACGATGCTGCGACTACAGGTGTGTGGTCACTCTGCCTGGGCAGCTCCGGATGTGGGCTCTGCCTCTTGCTAGTTGGTGACCTTGGGCATATCATTTCCTCTCTCTGTGCCTCAGTTTCCTCATCTGTAAAGTGCCGATAAAAACCATACTCACCTCTCATGTGGGTGTGGTGTGAGAGGAACAGAGGTGGCATGGAATGCGTATGAAAATAGCAATAGTCATTATTCTAGATGAAGGGGTGTTGGGTAGGGGCTGGCCCGGTGGCGCAGCGGTTAAGTGCACATGTTCTGCTTCAGCGGCCTGGGGTTCGCCAGTTCGGATCCTGGGTGTGGACATGGCACCTCTTGGCAAGCCATGCTGTGATAGGCGTCCCACATATAAAGTAGAGGAAGATGGGCACGGATGTTAGCTCAGGGCCAGTCTCCCTCAGCAAAAAGAGGAGGATTGGCAGCAGTTAGCTCAGGGCTAATCTTCCTCAAAAAAAAAAAAAAAAAGGAAACAAAGAAAAAAAGCAAGTTTGGTTTCTGAAAACACGGCCCTGGCTGGGTCACTGGCCGGCTGGCTCTGGCGTTCCCGCTCTGGCCACAACAGGTGCCTCCAGTCTGGTGGTAGGGTGACACCTGCTGGTGCAAAGCTAGATGTGCAGCCACAGGCCTCACCCTTTTCCCTGAGGGTCTCAGACTCCCTTTGCGGGATGATGTCCTTGGGCTCTTCCAGTCCAGTGACTCTCCACCGGGGAGGAAAGTGGAGGGGGCACACGTGGTCTGGATTATGCTGTCACCGTCCCTCTAGTCCAAACCATAACCCCCTCACCTGGCTTCAGGTGTGACCTCCTGAGCTTCCTCTCTGCCTTCTGATTCCAGCAAGGGCTCCAGGCAGTTTTTTTTAAGGCAGGTCTGGTCTTGTCACTCTCTGCTTACAAGTCCCAACAGTCCCCAGCCTAGAATAAGATCTAAAGACCTCCGCGTGGCCTGCAAGGCCGAACGAGATGTGGTCCCTGCCACTTCTCTGGCCTCTCTGTTTTGTGTGTGTGCACACGGGAAGGTGAGCTCCTTTGTGGTGGGGCCTCGTCTGTCTTACCACTGCTCCATCCCAGGGTCTAGCCAAGAACCCAGCACACAGTAGGTGCCAATAAATAATTGTTAAATGAATGAATGACTATTGCAGTCAGACTGAACGACTCTGGTCCTTCTTCCTGGAACCCTTGCCATCCCTGCCCCCTTGCCTTTGTATGGCTCACACACTGGTCAGATCTTAGTTTAGACGTCACTTCCTGCAGGAAGCCCTCCCTGATCTCCTCTCCCCAGAGAGGTCTGGGCCCTCTCCTCCAGCCCCAGCATCATTCTGTGTGCTTTTACTGTTGCACTTATCAGATGCTCTGGCAATAAGCACCTCCTTTCTTGCCTCCCCCACCAGGTTGTGAGCTCCTTGAGGACAGGATTATATCTGTTCTCTCTGGATCTGATACCAAACCTCTTAATTTCAAATTCGTGTGCCCAAGTCACAATAAGCCAGTCACTGAGACGTCAGTGCCTGGAGATGGTGACAGGTTTATTCATTCGAATTGTCCAAAACGAGAAGGGAGGATGGGTTCTCTCAAATCCACCTTAACAGGAGAAGAAAGCAGGGGGTCTTTATAGAGCCAAGGGGCTTGGGGGGAGGGGTTTCAGAGAAACAAAGGGGAATTCCTGCTCCTTTCACTCCAGATACGCCCTTGGGCAACCAGACTTCTGGGCTCAGGCAGCTGGGGGCTGCTTATCTGGTGGTCCTAACTTCCTTGAAGGCATTCTTTTTCTTCCCCAAGACCAGCTCATAAACCCTGTGACCCTTGAGTCACCCATCAGGTTAAACAAGAAAACAGCAAATTAAACAAGATCAACTTCTTTTCATCTGTGTCTTTGTTGGGAACAAGGTCGAAGGGTAATCATTTTTTTTTTTTTTTGAGGAAGATTATCCCTGAGCTAACATCTGCCACCAAGCCTCCTCTTTTTTTTTTTTTTTTTGCTGAGGAAGACTGGCCCTGAGCTAACATCTGTACCCATCTTCCTCTACTTTATATGTGGGATGCCTACCACAGCATGGCTTGCCAAGTGGTGCCATGTCCACACCCAAGATCCGAACCGGTGAACCCCAGGCCACTGAAGTGGAACGTGTGCACTTAACCGCTGTGCCACCAGGCCAGCCCCTAATCATATTCTTATTGAATATTTACAGTAACCCTCAGGTACCTGGCTTCCAATCCCCTCTGCCTAGAAGAGACCTTGCCAAGATGAGTGGCCATCTGCCCCATGGTTAGGAGCAAGAACTGGAGCACCAGCCTTGGCTGGGTTCTAATCCCAACTGTTCCAGTCTGTCAGAACTCGAGTGCGTTCCTCAACCTCTCTGTGCCTCAGTTCCCTAATCTGTGAAATGCGTACAAAAATAGTGCTTCCTCGTACTGTCACTGTGAGGATGTCTTTTCCCTGGCACAGGGCAAATGGCCAATACGTGTTAGCCACCAGTGTTTGTAGGAAACTAGGAAAATAGTCATTGAATAAATAAATGAATATTCAGCAATTTTAATCCAAGAGCCTTGAGACACACTTCCTCAGGTGTGTTGATTTAGGATTTCACAGAGTGCTGTGCATCTCTTAGACTTACATACACACCAGTGACCCCAGTTCCTGCAGGGGAACATGACTGCCCCGTGGGGTAGAGACCAGGCCCCCTCTTTTGTCTATATCCCTAGGGGCAGCATGAGCCTGGTATACAGTAGATGCTCAATAAATAATATCTCTATTTCCACTTGTTCAAACGTGATATTCCCTCCCTCCCTGAGCACTCCCACCCCCTCTTGAGAAGCCAGTTCCCTTCTTTCTCTTCTCAGATTGTCAGGTCCCACCCGGGCCCTTTAATTCCCCATCTGGTGTCCACACCCTCCCAGTGACCTACACACTTGCATTTGAGCCAAGACAACAGCAGCCAATGTACTGCCCCTGCCTGTCCTGCTGGGGCGTCCTGCCCCTGCTCTGGTCTGCACCGGGACAAGATGCCAGCCAGGTGGCCCTGGGAAGGTGGCTCTTCAGTGCTGGCTTTCTCCTCTTTTAGATCACACTTTGTTACCCAAGCAGAGAGGCCTTTCCCACCCATCATATCAGAGAAGCTCTTTGCTCCCATCGCTGGCCATCACAGCACACTGTTCCAGTTCCTACACAGCACTCGTTTCCCTGCTCAAAATTATCTTTATTAGGTTAACCTTTCTCCTCGCCCCGCCCCCGCCCCAAGAATATAAGCACCAAGCAAGCTGTGGTATCTTCCTTAGCACTTTGCAGGGCCTGGTATGTAGAAGATGCTCCGTTAGGATTTGCTGTATGAATGCATTAGTCTCTTTCCATGTGGAGGCGGCTTATCTTGCTTCTGCTGAAAGGCTGACAAAGATAGGGAGGAAGGAGGAAGGATACCCTTGAGTGTGTACTTGGTGGCTGTTTCAGATGTCCTTCAGTTGATCTACTGCTCTTTCTTTGGCTCAGGCACAAAAGGCTTCTGCTTGGCTGGGAAAAGGGAGTGGGCTCTGGGAATTGCAGCCCCTGGGCACCGAGCCTGGCTTGCCAGCCCCTTCCTCCCGTGGCCAGGCCTTTCCAGTTAATCTGCCTGTCCACAGACGCAGGAGGAGAGGGCTTTGAGCGAGCCTATGACTGTTCCCCAAGCTGAAGACCTCGAGGGCACAGTCTTCAAGGGGCTCCCCTTGGCTTCAGGAGCCTCCTGGCACCCGAGTGGGCTGCCCGGGGAGGAAGCTGGGGCCACAGTCCCTCCAGAGGGTGGCAAGGTACCCTCCGCCTGGGCAAGGCACCCCCCACCCAGGGGGACCTCATGAGTTTGCTGGGGCTGGTTTCCCCCGCAGAACAAGATGTAGGTCTTCATTGGAGGGGTGACAGGTCCTGGGTTGGGCCTAGGGGCTCGGGGTGGTGCTGAGGGTGCAGCCAGGCAGAGCTGTTTCCCACGTGCACAATCAAAGACGAAAGTTAGGTGAGCAGTGGGGATGGCCTTCTGATGGCGGGCTGGCTTCCCCTCTAGAGAGAAGGAAAAGACCAAAGGTGTGCGTTAGCACAGCGAGCGGTATGGTCTCTTTAATTCATTTGTTCATTCGCTCAACGAGGCTTTAACTGTGGCTTGGTTGACACACAAAGATGGGAAGACAGTGGGGTCTAAGAGCATGGATTTCAGCATCAGGGTCTTCCGATGTGTGTTTTTTCCCCACACCACCAAGCAATTAACTCACTTCTACCTGGAGTCAGCATCACATCCCACAGGTTCATTAAGGGCTCGGTCCTACAAGACTGCCCCCCCCCCCCCCGCCATGCCAATCACCAATCGCAAGTCCAGGTTGTCACCTGTGATTCTCACACTTAGATCAGAGGTTCCCACCACCCCCTCCTTGCTAGAGAGGCTCTCAGGACTCAGAGAAACACTTGACTTACTGGATTACCAGTTGATTATAAGAGGATACAACTTAGGAACAGCCAGAGGCACAGGGCAAGGTCCGTGGGCAGGGGAGTAGAGCTTCCAGGCTCTCTGAGCACACCGGTCTCCCCAAATCTCCACATGGTCGCCAGCCCCGAAGCTCTCTAAACCCTGTTCTTTTGGGGGTTTATGGAGGCTTCATCACCTAGGCATGATTGATTAAATTACTGGCTGCTGGTGATCGATCTCCAGCTCCAGCCTCTTTCCCCCCTGTGTCAGCCGTCTGCCTTCCAGGAGCACAGAGCCCACTGCCTCAGAGCTTCTCGACTTCGCTGTTTGCATGGACCGCCTGGGCATCTGGAGAACATGCAGATTCTGGTCCAGCGAGTCTGGAGGGGGGCCTGAGGTTCTGCATTTCTAATAAGCTCCCTGGGGATGCTGGTGCTGCTGGTCCATGGGCCACCCTGTGAGTAGTGAGGTCTTTGAACCAAGGAAACCCTGCCCACCTTTTGCAGGTGAAGAAACTGAGGCCCAGCTTGGACAGATGGAGGGTGGTCCTCACGGAGCACCATGAGGCGCTCTTCCTCCCCAGAGTCTTGTCCACAGCCTCAGAGAACGCCATCAGTGCCCGGTCCCATCTGCCTTGGGGATCCCTGTTCTGTCCTCCCAACCCAGCTGAAGGCCCCGCAACAGGGAGACGTCATGAACCTATCAATTGACTTGTCAATGAAGTACCTGCCAGAGCAGGTCGCTCTGAACCCAAAGCCTGTGCTCTTAAAAAAAGTAACTTTTCCAGTTACCCAAATAATCAACAATCCACTCTCTTAACTACATGCTCTTCACCACAACACAGGCTCAGAAGGAAGCCTGTGTTCTGGTAGGTTCGTTAACACAGGAAATAAATGAAGCCCATCCACGACTTGAGAATCCTGGCATCCCTAAGGGAGGGTGTCTGCCTTCCGACCCTTGCCTCCCCAGCACCCCGTCCCCCACCCCTCCTGTCCCCAACTGGTCTTTCTCAGGGCTGAGGCACCCTCCACCTGCTCTTACCTGAGCTGGTCTCCAGGTCTGTCTCAAGGCCCATGACGTTAGGGCTGGCTCTCTGGTCCTTGGGGTCTTCTGAGGCGGCCATTGCTGCAGCCACAGCGCCTGTCCCAGCTCTGGCAAGAACAGTTCCCAGCAGGCTCTTCCAGGATGTAGCTCCCCATCCAAAGACAGACCTTTTATATTTACCGGATCCGGATTAGGGTGGGATCCGCCGAGTGAATTCCACTGGGAGCTGGGGGACTGGCTTGGGGCGGTTAGGGGATTGCTTTGATCAACAGGGTTATGTCAACAAGATTGTTGTCGGGTAGCTGGGAGGCAAGCCTTCTAACAAACAGACACTATTTCTTCTTTCTTCCAACTCCAGCTGCTTCCTGACTTGGGTCAGGCCTTGGAAACCTCTCCTCCGGGCCTCAGTGTCCCTAACCGCAGTCATTACCTGGCTATGTCACCTGTGGGGGAAGGGGCGAGGGAGCTCGGTGGGGTGTCTTGTATAAGGGCAATAGTCCCATCGTGAGGCCTCCACCCTCAGGACCTAATCACTTCCCACGGGCCCCACCTCCTCAGACCACCACAATGGGGATTAGGTTTCAAAATATGAATTCTGGGGGGACACATCCAGTCTAGAGCATCCTTGAAGTCAACCAGCTGTTTTTACTGAAAAGGAAATATGCTTAAAAAGGAAAATTGATAATGCTACATTAAATGGAAACAGTATCACTTCTATAACTAAGAAGTAACTCTGTGTGGTTGCAGAATAATGGTCCTCCAAAGACGTCCATGCCCTGATCCCCAGCTTGTGAGTGTTACCTACACAGCAAGAGAGATTTTGTGGTGTGATTAAGGGTATTCTGATGAGCATTTTTTTCCCCACACCACCAAGCAATTAACTCAATTCTGACGCTATCTACCTGGAGGCAGCATCAGGTCCCACAGGTTCATTAAGGGCTGGGTCCTACAAGACTGCCCTGCCCCCCTCCCCTCAGATGCCAATCACCAATCACAAGTCCAGGTTGTCACCTGTGACTGTCACATATAGATCAGATGTTCCCACCACTCCCTCCTTGCTAGAGAGGCTCACAGGACTCAGAGAAACCTTTGATTTACTGGATTATCAGTTGATTATAAGAGGATACAATTTAGGAATAGCCAGAGGCAGGGGGCAAGGTCCGTGGGCAGGGGAGCAGAGCTTCCGGGCTCTCCGAGCACACCGGTCTCTCCGAATCTCCACATGGTCACCAGCCCCGAAGCTCTCTAAACCCTGTTCTTTTGGGGGTTTATGGAGGCTTCATCACCTAGGCGTGATTGATTAAATTACTGGCTGCTGGTGATTGATCTCCAGCTGCAGCCTCTTTCCTCTCCGCAGAGGTTGGTGGGTGGGAGACTGAAGGTTCCAACTCTCTAATCTCTCAGTTGGTTCCCCTGGCAACCAGCCCCCATCCCTAGGTGATGGAGGGGCATTTCTCAAATCGCTTTATTAACATAACACAAGAAGTCTTTATCTCTCTCATCACTTGGGAAATTCCAAGGGTGTTAGGAGCTCTGTGCCAGGACCCAGAACGAAGACCAAATATATATTTATTATAAATCACAATATCACAGGTATGGACTTTGAGATGGGGAGATTATCCTGGATTATCTGAAGAAACACAATTTAATCACACTAGTCCTTAAAATTGGAGAACATTTCCTGGCTGAGTTAGAAGAGATGTGACAATGGAAAAAGGCCAGAGACGCATGAAGTGAGAAGGCCTCAACCTGCCATTGCTGGCTTTGAAGATGGTGGAAGGGGGCCGAGAGCCAAGAAATTCAGAAGGCCTCTATAAATTGGAAAAGGCAAGGAAAGGATTTTTCCCTAGAACCTCCAGAAAGGAAACTTCCCACCAACATCTTGATTTTAGCCCAATAAGACCCATGTTGCATTTCTGACCGACTAACAATAAATTTGTGTTTCTTTAAGCCACTAGATTGTGGTAACTTGTTCCAGCAACAACAGAAAACTGATATGCTATGCAAATATCAAAGAAAATACAACAAAATTAAATTCTAGCTGGATACTGTGGCTTGTGTTGGATGGCTTAAGTGACTGGGGGTGTATGTTTTACCACAATTTTTTTTTCACTGATGGGGCACATGTGGAGAGCATGTGCTCCTGAGGTCAGGGGGCGTGAAGGGGACTTCCCATCTGCGGTGTCCTTCCCCAAACCCATAATCCTGATCTAGTCACGGGAAAAATCCAAACTGAGAAACATTCTGCAAAATATTTGTCCAGTGCTCCTCAAACTGTCAAGATCATGAAAAACAAGGGAAGTCTGAGAAACTGTCACAGAGCAGAGGAGCCTAAGGAGATGTGACAACTACATGCAATGTGGGATCCTGGATTTGATCCGGGAATAGAAAAAGGACATTAGGGGCGGCCCGGTGGTGGAGTGTTAAGTTTGCACATTCCACTTCGGTGGCCGGGGGTTGGCTGGTTCGGATCCCGGGTGCGGACATGGCACCACTTGTCAGGCCATGCTGTGGCAGGCGTCCCACATATAAAGTAAAGGAAGATGGGCATGGATGTGAGCTCAGGGCCAGTCTTCCTCAGCAAAAAGGGGAGGATTGGCAGCAGATGTTAGCTCAAGGCTAATCTTCCACAAAAAAAGAAAAGAAAAGAGACATAAACGGAAAAACTGGTGAAATCCAAATAAAGTCTGGAGTTTAGTGAACAGTCACGTAGCGAAGTTGCTTTCTTATTTTGACAAATGTTCTACACTTATGTAAGATGTTCACAAATGGGAAACTGGGTGTGGAGGGTACAGGAACTCTCTGTGCTATCTTTGCAACTTTTTAACGAATCTAAAATTATTCTGAAATAAAAAAAATGTACTTTAAAAAAATGAGTGGGGAGGACTCTCATTGGACACCAAAGGAAGTAACCAGGACGCCTTCTCCTTACTCTGAAAATTGAAAAGGAAAAGGAAATAAACATCCAAAAGACAGATAATAACAAGTGTTAGTGAGGATGTGGAGAAATTGGAACCCTCCCAGATTGCTGGTAGGATTGTTAAATGGTGCAGTTGCTTTGGAAAACAGTGTGGCAGGTCCTCCAAATGTTAAAGATAGGGTTACCCTAAGACCCAGCAATTTCAGGCTTATACCCAAGCATGAAAACATGCGTCCGCACAAAAACTTGTACACAAATGTTCATAGCAGTGTTATTCATAATAGCAAAAGTGAAAACAACTCCAATGTCCATTAACTGATGAATGGATAAACCAGCTGTGGAAATCCGTACAAGGGAATATTATTTGACTATAAAAAAGAGTCAAGTACTGACATGCTATGGCATGGATGAAACTTGAACGCTAAGTGGAAGAAGCCAGTCATCAGATGCCGTATGATTCCATTTATATAAAACGTCCAGGACAGGCAAAGCCATAAAGACCGAAAGTAGATTAGTGCTTGTCAGGGGCTGGGAGGACGGAAGAATGGGGAGTGACTGTGAATGAGGATGAAGTTTCTTTTTGGGGTGATGAAAATGTTCTGAAATTAGGTAGCAGCGATGGTTGCACAACTCTGTGAATATACTAAAAACCACTGAAGTGTACCCTTTAAAAAGGTGAATTGTATGGTATGTGAATTATATCTCATCAAGCTGTTATTTTTCAAAAAGGAAACGAGGAGCCAGCCCTGTGGCCGAGTGGTTAAGTTCACGTGCTCTGCTTCAGAGGCCCAGGGTTTCGCTGGTTTGGATCCTGGGCGTGGACACGGCACGGCTTGTCAAGCCATGCTAAGGCGGTGTCCCACATGCCACAACTAGAAAGACCCACAACTAAAAATACACAACTATGTACCATGGGACTTTGGGAGAAAAAGGAAAAATGAAATCTTTAAAAAAATAATTAAAAAAAAATTTTAAAAATAAAAAAATAAAAACAATCTAAAAAAGGAAATGAGCTCTATCCTGTTTTTCCTGAATGCTGTTTCCAGGTAACCATATGGCCCTAGTTGATGAGGAAAAGTTCTTATTTACAGAAGAATTCCAGCTAATAAATGTGGAAAGAATGATAGAATCAGAAATGCATCATTTTCTAATCTCTAATTAAATCATTTACTCAAGGCTCTTCAAAGGAAGAAACGATGACATGGAAGGTTGATGGGGATCTTTCTACAGAAGGAATCAGGCTGCTGCCACCCAAACCCACCATGAGCTTAGCATCACTAAAGGGGTCCCTGACGTGACTCAGCAGAAGTGCTCAGCAGCACCTATGACATGTTCTTAGGAAAAAACATTGAATCTGAACCTGCTCAGACCTCTACAGCTAATTTACAGGAAATAAGAGGACAGAGGAGCTGGGCAAAGACAGCACAAAGAAATCCAGAATGTGGGACGTTCCACAGGATGACTGACCCACTGCCGCAGTAAGGCAACGAAGCGGAACAAACAACAAAACAAGGAGAAAGGATTGCTTTCAAATAAAAGGGACTCAAAGGCAAACCAAATAAACAACAAACAAAAAACCTACCCTTTGTGACTGAGAGGACCTTGTATGAATCCTGATTTGAACAAAGCAATCATAAAAAGACATTTTGAGACAATTAGAGAAATTCGATTGTGGTTAGATAGTAAATGATTCCAAAGAATATTCGTAATTTTGTTAGCCATGACCAGGGCACTGTGGAAATGTAAGATCATTTTTTAAGAGTTGCACACACATATGTAAAGATGGAATGACACGATATCTGGGATTTGCTTTAAAATACTTCAGCAGTTAGGGGTCGGCCCCGTGGCCGAGTGGTTAAGTTCGCGCACTCCGCTGCAGACGCCCCAGAGTTTCGTCGGTTTGAATCCTGGGCGCAGACATGGCACTGCTCATTGAGCCACGCTGAGGCGGCGTCCCACATGCCACAACTAGAAGGACCCACAACTAAGAATATGCAACTATGTCCTGGGGGGCTTAGGGGAGAAAAAGGAAAAAAATAAAATCTTTAAAATAAATAAATAAATAAATAAAATACTTCAGCAATTAAAAAAGGAAGAAAGAAAGAAAAAAGAAAGGAAGGATATATTGAGTCTGTGTAGCAAAACAATTATCGAATCTGGATGATGGACATACAGAAAATATTTTATTATTTTATCTGACTTTCCTGTACTTTACAATATTTTAAAAATGGAGAGGAATTAAAAAGTGCATGTCAAAGGTCCCCATGAAGAATTAAGAAAATCATTTCATGACACGTGAGCAGAGAAAAAAGGGCAGCGTTTATAAATTAATATACTATATTAAATAATTCATGACTTTCAAGATGTGTGTAATCAAAATGATAAGCTAAATTGTATAAAGACATTTGTCTGTTTATCTGCTGCTCTTTAAGCTTATGTCTACAAGTTGGCCAACCACTTAAAAAATTCTCCTTATTGGGAAAATGCGGGTAACTCACGCATGAATAATAAGTGAGCTTGCGAGGACATTGGGGTAGGAGGTGGAGGAGGTTCAGGCTGGAGACTCCAGAGATGGTGAGGGGCCCTGTGCGTCACTGACAATGAAGAGGAAGGGGACACCGGAGCGAGAAGGTGGGGGCTGAGGGAGCTGGTTGGTAATATACTGGAGCAATAGCCCCACTGAGAAACCAGGCAAGTCATAATCCTTCACTCATTCAGTCCACACATGTTTACCTGGCTCCTGCCCGTCCCAGGCAACGAGCCCAAATGTCTGGGTTCCTTCCTACATATTATTCTAAGTGGTTTCTGGCATCTCAGCTTCATTTAATGAAGACCACTGTTGGGTCCAGGTTTCAATCAACCAACTGTGCTGTTAGAACCATTCTCCATTGTTTGAGCTAGAACATTAAAACCCCAAAATCTCTGTAAAGTGCACTTATAAGGATAAATTCAGCCAAATCTAATCTTATCTTCCTTCCTCCCTGACTTAGCACCATCAGAATCCAGTTACACCTATATTTCCTAGATTTCAGTTAATCTACTAGGTAAGGCTTACTTTCTTCCCTCCCTCCCTCCTTTTCTTTTTTCCTCTCTTTTGTGTATAAGTCACATCTATGGTCAGACTATGTGCTCGTTTCCTGGGGCATTTTGGAATCGGACTCTCCTCATGGATCTGGAGACAAATGAAAGGTTGCAGAGTGGTCTCTCGGAGGAATCAGCATCTCCTTGCAATGTAACTTCTTAAGACGAGGTCATTTCACGCTCTCCAGGGAAAGCAGGATCAGCCTCATTCGAGGGGGAGGAGGGCTTTGGGGAGAAAAAAAAAAGGAAAACAATAAAAGCAAAAAGTTAAAAAAAAAAATATACAACTATGTACTTGGGGGATTTGGGGAGAAAAAGCAGGAAAAAAAATAGAAGATTGGCAACAGTTGTTAGCTCAGGTGCTAATCTTTAAAAAAAAAAAAGAAAGAAAGCCAAGGAAGGGTTACAATGAGGACAATTCTCAGCGCCCAACTCCTGTAATACAGAACTTCTGGATAGGTAGGCGCATGCGCCTGTCCGCGATCCTCTGCAAGCCCCGGCGCTGCGCATGCGCCGGAAGTTGCAGCCGGGAAGCCAGCGAGGTCGGTTCCGCCCGACTCTAACATGGCGGCGCCCTTTGTCTGCTCTGAAGTGCCGTCCCCGGCCTGCTCGCGGCCGTGATGTACCTGCCTCGGCGGTGTGGTCCGGGACATGGCAGGTGAGGGTCAGCAAGCGCCCGGGGCCGGGGGAGTCCCGGGAGCCGGGCGGACGCGGCAGAGGATGGGGCGCGGCGGGACGCCGGGGACGGTTGTGTGGGGGAGGGGAGGGAAGTGAACTGGGAAGGGAACCTGGACCGAGGGAACCCCGCGGGGCAGGAGGGTGCGGGGCAGCTGGGCGGGGGGCGCCTCCGGGCCAGCAGGCGGGAGGGGGTGGGCCGACTGCCGTCCTGGCTAGGGAACACGAGTCGCCTCCCGGGCTGGGTGACACCCTAGCTGGTAACATCTCCGCCCCCGCCGCCCGGCTGTCACCGCCCCCTGACCCCGCGCACCGCAGCGGGTGGGCGTTCTGCGGCCGCGAGGTGGAGGGGTGCCGGGGCAGCGCCCAGCGGCCGGCCGGGCACAGGCCTGCAGGGCCTAGGAGGTGCCGGCAGAGTAGGAGGCCGACGCTGCCCTGCCAAGATTATTTCATTCATTCATTCATTCATTCCTTCCTTCCACAGACGGTGCTTCAGCACCTGATAGGTTCTGAGGATAGAGCAAGTGATCCAGGCAGACTTGATCCTGGCGGTGTGACTAAAAGTGTTAATTGTGGAGTCGGGTGGCCCGAATTTGAATCCCAACTCTTTGCTTGCCAAGTGTGTCCTTGGCAGGTTAATTCCTCGCTCTGTGCCTCGGTTTCCTCATCCTTAAAGCAGAGAGGATAATAAAATCTCCCTCCTGAGATTGTTATAAAGACTAAGTGAGTAATAGGTGGACAGTGTTGAGAACACTTCCTGGCCAAAGTAAATGGTCTATATGTTTGTTGTGCCTATTATGTATTCATATCATCGTCACCCAGAACTCAGAGACTCACGTGGGAGACGAATAGGCAATTCTGACACTGCTGTGATGGAAGAAAAACCCTCCTTGCTCTGGAAACGCAGAGTAGAGGCACCTCACTCTTCTAGGCGAACCCAAGGAGGCTCCTGCCCCCCAGGAAGCTGAGGCCTAAAGGATGCTTAGGGAAGGGGAGGCGGGGAGAAGGGGAGAGTATTCTCCGTCAAAGATGGAGTTTGTGAGAATGCTCGGGGGCCTGTGTAATGACTGAATTAAGTTCTCTGTCTGGAGATAGAGATGACAGGTAAGACTGAAGAAGCAGGCTGTGGTCTGGTCGTAGGGGGCCCTGTAAACCTAGTTAAGGACTTCCAATTTTAGGTTAATGGGAAGCCGTTCACATGTCAGATATGTGGATTAGAATGATCACCCTGGCCAGGTGAAGAATGCATTAAAGAGTGTGGGCCTGGAGGCCAATTAAGAGGCTCCTAGAATAATCCAGGTGAGAAATGAGGATGGCATTGAGGTAGGTTAGAGGCAGAGGGTGGGGAGAGATGTTCTGGAGGTAGAATTGACCAAAGCTGGTAATTACTTAGATGAGGGAGTCAGGGGCAGGGAGGAGTCAAGATTGACCCCAAGTTTGTGACTGATGAGTAGTGATGCTGCTCAGTGTGATAGGGAACAGGATGGGGAGCAGGTTTGAGGAGGGAAGAGAAATTTAGTTTTGAACATGTTGACAGTAGGTGCCTGTAAAGCATTCAAGTGGAGCTGTCCAGTGGTGATCTAGCAGTTGTCATATATCAAAAGTCCCTAAAGTTATGGGAGGGGATGTGCTCACCTAGAGTGAGAGTATGAAACGAGAAGCAGAGTGTCTGGGACATGCCCGAGGGATGCTAATGCTGCAGTAATACGTGGGCACAGCCTCGTTGTTTCTGCTTATCAACACTGTATAAAGTCTTTGAGTAAATACGAGTTCCTGAGTGTAGAGACGGGGACTGGATTTATTCATCTTTGTGCCCCGAGTGTCCAGCAGAGCGTCTGGCATGCAGCAGGCCAGTAATGAGCCAATTTAACATTTGTTGAGCACTTACTCTGTGCTAGGCTCTGTGCTCAGTGCTCTGCATCTGCCTGTGTTTGATGGATGAATGAAAGGCCAGCTCTTAGGGAGCAGGGACCCTTCGAGTTCTCATCACGTTTTTCACTTGGGTGTCCTTGGTGCAGGTCATGAGCTGGAGGAGGAGAGCCAAGCTGGAGTATCCACAGACAAAGGGCCAGAAAAGAGTAGCCTGCGCTTCTTGGAAATCTGAGGTATGTCTTTAATACTCAAGGATGAAACAAACCAGGAGGTCAGTTTGGCCTTCTTCTTTAGGCTCAACGTGATTCAAATCACCCTTTCAAGGTAGCTTTTTCTTTAAAATTATATAGTGGTGACAAAACCCTAGCTAGTTCGGTTGGGAAATTGTTGATATCATTATTGTTGTTTTACCAACAAAGACCAGACTAGCTTAGTCACTGGGCAGTGCCTACACCTTGTTTTAATTAAGTACAATCTAAAATGTTCCAATAAAGCAATCTCAAAATACAGTGGCCAAAACAAAATAGGAGTTTATCTCTTGCCCCTTAGCAGTCTGGAAGTGGGCAGTGCAGAGCTGGCCGGGCAGCTCACTGTTCCGTGAAGCCATCCAGGAGGAGGATTCCACTGATAATGTGGCTCATCGTGCTCAAACCCAGGCTTCCATCTCATGGTCTGAGGTGGCTGCTCCAGCTCCTGCCATCGTGTATGCATTCCATCTGGCAGAAAGGGAAAGATAGAGCGGGGAGCACACGCTCATTCCTTTTAGGTTTCTGATGGTTAAAGATAGACGTTTTTGTACGTGTCCCCAAACATAAGCATCTGGTGAACAACCAAAGAACAAATCATGACTGTTCCAATGCTGGAGGGAAAGCTGGCTGAGAGAACCTGTCCTGTCTCCAGTGTGACTGGATTGCTGACTTTGGGGCGTGGGCCCAGCCCGAGGGGAGGTCACTGTGATGAAAGAAGCTGGGTGTGCTGCTCTGGCTTTGGGGAGGTTTGTGTTGCTTGGGCCCATGGAGTCCAGGCTTGTTGATGCATTCAGCGTTTTCTGCGCCCAGCGTGTCAGACACTGACTGGGCTAGGTGCTAGGGACGTGGAGATGCGTAGGACTGGACTCGGGAGCGAGGAGCTCTTAGCTGTATGGATAATCACAATGCAACGCAAAGAACACCGCGGAGGTCTCTTCACAAGTGTGTAGCACACAGGAGGGTGGTGGGCGGTGGCCAGCCCTCCCGAGCTGGGGAGTGGTGGAGCGAACGCTGTGTTTTGGATTGCTGGCTGGGAGGGTCCCCTCAGAAGGAGGCAGCGAGGACCCTCGAGTTGTGCGTGAATCCCCGCTTCCCTGCTGAGTGGCTCTGTGTCCTGAGGGCTGGTTACTGAATTGCTGTGCCTCAGTTTCCTCGTCTGTAAAACAGGGATAACAGTGTCCACCTCACAGAATTGTTCTGAGAACACACGCGATCAAGCCTGTAATCCACAGGGCCTGCTGTGCGAGTGGTGCAGCATGGCTGGAAGCCAGAGAGGCTGGTTAGGATTGCGGTGGAAAAACACCTGAACCTATGGGGAAGCCAGGCTGCCACCCTCCCTTGAGGCGGGGATTATCCGTGTTGTACACCGAGCATCGAGGTTTTTCTCAGGAGTTCCACCATGCTTTCTAATTAAAGTTGTCGGTCTGTGGCTTCTCAGAGACCGTACTCTGAAAGGTCCGGTGAGGGGTCCTTTGGGAAGGGAAGGATTCCCTCTGCTTGTTTAATTCCCTTAAGCTAAATGCTTCTGGAAAGCCTTCTCTGAGCCCTGCCCAGCGCCCAGCCCCAGTTGGAGCCGCTCCTCCCTGATTCCTGGCTGTCCACACTGATCTCTGAATGCCTTCTCACCTCCTGTTGCAGTCGTAGGTGTTCTTGTCTGTCTCCCCGGTAGACCACAGCATTTTGCATGCAGGGACAGGGTCTCGTTTCTCCAGGTCTTCCCCCGTGTGTGCTCGTATCCTGGCACATAGCTGTGCTCAGTAAATGTTGTTGGATGGACGGATGATCTGCCTTGATTGGCTGAAGAGGAACTGGCAGTTGGGGCCGGAGAGAACTCCAGGGTGATGTGGGGTGGGTATGCTTTTGGTTGAAGAGAGAGGAGAACCTGATGGTTTATTTGGTATCTGGCTGTCATATGGGCTGGAGACATGGTGAACTATGACCTAAACTATGAGAAGATAGTTTCTTTGTCTTTCTGTCTTTTTCCAGTAGAGCAGGGTTTCTCAACCTTGACATTATTGACATTTGGGACTGGGTAAGTGTTGTGGGGCACTGTCCTGTGTCCTTTGGGATGTTTAGCTGCATTCCTGGCCTCTACCTATAGATGCCAGTAGTACCCACTTCCCTCCAGCTGTGACATCAGAAAATGTCCCCAGACGTTGTCAACTGATTTTGAGGCAAAATCGCCCCCACCTAAGAAGTCCTGCGGTGTAGGGTGCTGGCTAGAAGGAGGAGCTTCTACGTCAGACCTACCTGGACTCACGCTAGTTCTTAGACTTATTGGCTGTGTGCCTTTGGGCAAAGTACTTGACCTCTCTAAGCCTCAGTTTCCTCAGGTATAAAATGGGGATGGTGATGCCCTCACATGTCACTTTACTGGGTGGAATTATTAATGAAGTAATGCGTGTAAAATGCTTAGTCGAGTCCCTGACTCCATAATTGGTAACTAGCATTGTTAGGTGTTGGTTAGGAGAGGATGACCCTTGAGAGGGATGAGAAAGAAAGTGTGCAGAGTTAAGGGAGAAAAATATGTTTGCTATGGGAATACATACACGAGGTGCAAAAATCAGAAGGTTCTAAAGAAGGTACTGTGGGAAGTAAGTCATCCCCCACGCCTGACCTGGTTCCCCTCCCAGATTACTGTGAATAGTGCCTGTGTGACCTTCCAGAGCTGTTCTGTGCATACATATGTCTGTAGGTATATATAGGAGGAGCGTTTTTTAAGAGTCAATCGGCTTGATTTGCAGCTCATAACTGAACCCTGCCAGTTCGAATGCTGAGAGGGCGGCCTCTGTGGGCCTTCAGAGTGTTAACAGTTTGCCGTGAGAAAGACCGGGTGGCCCACTCTCCTGGCCTGGAATTTCCCCGAGGATGGTGCCTGTGTGGGTGGCAGGGAGGTGCTCAGAGGTGGTGTCTGGCAGGGTGGTGGACACCGCATAAGGGAAGTGTCCTTAGGGAAAACGAAAGACTCCAAATACGCTTTGTGCATAAAGCATATTGTCCTGGAGACCATAACCTCCTTCTTTTCCTGGCCACAATTTTTAAATGATTGAAGTAATAGTGGTCATAGAGTAAGCATTTTAGCACTGAGTGATTTCAGCATTTGCTCCAGATGTGTGTGTTGAGTGTCACCATAGGTGCCTGGCACTCTCTGAGGTCCCCATGGGTATCAATAACTTAACAGTCCGAGGGCCAGTTAACGCTGACCTCAGTAGTGTAATCACAGATGCATGGAGAAGACCAGGGCCTGGGCTCTTAGTTCAAACCTGCTGGTTAGGAATTGGCGGAGATAAGCCTCGAGCCTCAAAGGAAGGAAGCAAAGGGCATGGTTAGAATTGACGGTTGTTCACTCACGTCTACGCAGCAGCAGAGGCTCAGAGGTGGCATTTCCAGCTGAGAATAGGGACCGGGCCAGAAAGCAGGCTTGGGGGGTTCATTGTATGCTTGGGGGTTTCATTGAATATGAAAAACATATTCAGCTTCTGTTCTTAAAAGGTCTGGCAGTAGAACCTGTGCCCCGCCCGCACCACTTCCTCCATGGGAACTGTGATCTGAGCCGTCACTGTCCTGTCCTGAATGGAAGGCTCCTGTGCCCAGTGGGGAGCTGGACTCCCGGGCTCAGAAGCCAGCTTGGTGAAGTGCTGCTCATTTCAGGAGTCTTGGGGCTGTTCGGGCCTGTCAGGGACTTTCCTGGTTTACTGTAACTCAAGTCAGCTGCCCAAGTTAATTCTTCGAAACATTGTTTAAAATCAGAAAGAACATTGTTTAATTTTGTAAATTGTTTTTGTTAGATATTGAGTAGATACAAAAAAATATGTACCGTATAAAGAATAAGGATACAAGGAACACCCGTGTACCCATCACTCAGAGTGCCTCTCCCTGTCCCATCCCCACCCCACATAGTCACTGAGTTTTGCTTTCATCATTCTCTTGCCTTTCTTTATAGTTTTGCCACGTGTTTGTCCTGCTAAACAATGTCTTGTTTAATTTTGCATGTTTTTGAACTTAATATAATCCTGTCATTTTTTTAATGACTTAAATTTTTGCTTTACATATGTTCTTGAGATTAAAACATGTTGCTTATAGTTGTATTTCATTTTCGCTGATGCATAATGTTCCATTGTATGAGAATTTCTCTCTCGTTTCTCTTGCTGACGGACATTTGGGTCATTTCCATTGTTTTGCTGAGACAGACAGTGCTGCTGTGAGCGTTGCTGGGCCACACGTGTGCAGCCTGTCCAGAGTACCTCCCGGGACTGGCACTCACGCAGGGTGTGTGCGTCTTCGGTGTGACCGAGTAATACCAGATTGTTTCTAGAGTCGCTTCCCCAGTGTACTCTTCAACTGACAGTGTTGTTTGCTCCACATCCTCCCAACAACGGTGTTAACAGACTTGAAAATTTTTACGAATCTGATGGGAGTTCAGTGATGTCTCGTGGTTTTGATTTGCATTGTCCTGATTATCAGTGGGTTGAGCGTCTTTTCCTGTACTTACTGATCATTCAGGTTTCAGCTTCTCTGAAACAGCCACTTGAATCTTTTGCTCATTTTCCTATTGGATTGTTTGCCTTTTTATTATATATAGACTTCTTGTTTGTTTTTTTGGTTGCTAATCTTTGTCAGTTATGTGTTGTAACTACCCACTTCCAGTTTGTGGCTTGTCTTTTCACTGTAGGTTTTTTTTTTAATGAACAGACATTCTTAATTTTAATGTCATTTATCAATTTTTTTCTTTTATGGTCAGCACTTTTTGTTCCTTTTTAAGAACTTCCTCCTGGGGCCGGCCCCATGGCTGAGTGGTTACGTTCCCGCGCTCTGCTTCGGTGGCCCAGGGTTTCACTGGTTCGGATCCTGGGTGTGGATCACTTGTCAGGCCACATTGAGGTGGCGTCCCACATGCCACTACTAGAAGGACCCACAACTAAAATATACAACTATGTACTGGGGGATTTGGGGAGAAAAAGCAGAAAAAAAGAAGACTGGCAAGTTGTTAGCTCAGGTGCCAATCTTTAAAAAAAAACAAAGAACTTCCTCCTTACTTCAAGTTTATGATATACTTCCCTATATATTGTCTTCCAAATATTTTATGATTTTGCCTATTTTTATTTATTTATTTTTTTGAGGAAGATCAGCCCTTAGCTAACTGCTGCCAATCCTCCTCTTTTTTGCTGTGAAAGACTGGCCCTGAGCTAACATCCGTGCCCATCTTCCTCTGTTTTATATGTGGGACGCCTGCCACAACATGGCTTGCCAAGCGGTGCCATGTCCACACCCGGGATCTGAACCAGTGAACCCTGGGCCACTGAAGCAGAACGTGCACACACAACTGCTGCGCCACCAGGCCCCTGATTTTGACTTTTACATTAAGGTCTTTAGTCCACTTAAAATTATTTTTATGTATGGTGTGAGATAAAGAGCTGATTTCTTTTTTTCTTTTGTAAGTGTACCAAATTGTCCCAGCACTATTTATTGAAAAAATGCATTCCTTTCATGTGGATCTGTAAGTGTCACCAGTAACCATTATCATATAGCAAGTGTCCACAAATGTGTGGGTCTGTTTCTGGGCTCTTTACTGTTTGTTCTCTCTCTCTGTGCCAATACCACAGTGACTTAATGGCTAAATTTTTATATAACAATTCTTGGTATCTAAGGCCTTGACTCTTTGCTCTTCCATCTTCATTTTAAATATTTTATTTTTCCTTTTTCTTCCAAAGCCCCTGGTACATAGTTGTGTATTTTTAGTTGTGGGTCCTTCTAGTTGTGGCATGTGGGATGCCGCCTCACATGGCTTGATGAGTGGTGCCATGTCCGCACCCAGGATTCGAACTGGCAAAACCCTGGGCCACTGCAGTGGAGCGTGGAACTTAACCACTTGGCCACGGGGCCAGCCCCTCCATCTTCATTTTAGATTGTGCTTGTCAAATTCCATAAAAATTGTTGGGATCTTTTATTAGAATTGCTTTGAATTTATTACATATCAGTTTGATTAAAGTTGACATTTTTATGATAGTCTTCCAATCCATGAACATAGTATATCTCTCAATTTGCATAACTTACCAAAGTCTAACTTTAGTCAGTGGCTTTACACCCTATTTTCAAACACTTAAGGACATTAGTACACTTTCATTCCTTTCACTCCCTCGTCGACTTTTATTCTATGGCAGTATATTTTAGGGTTTTTTTTTTTAAAGATTTTATTTTTCCTTTTTCTCCCCAAAGTCCCCTGGTACATAGTTGTGTATTTTTCGTTGTGGGTCCTTCTAGTTGTGACATGTGGGACCACAGCATGGCTGGATGAGTGGTGCCATGTCCGCGCCAAGGATCCAAACTGGCAAAACCCTGGGCTGCCAAAGCAGGGAGCATGAACTTAACCACTCTCAAGGGAGATTTGACCTCCTCCATTTGGCACCGAGATTTGTTACAGGCAGTTTTCTGTGCAGTCTTCTTTCCACTGAGGTGTAACCCTTTGGGGTCCTGGCTGTATTCTGGAGGTCCCTTTTTGAGACCTCCATCCCTGGGGGGAGGGGAGCTCAGGCTTGCTCAGTTCTGCAAATGCCCTGAATACCCACCCTCCAAACTCCACTTGCTCTCTGGATTCCGGCCTTTGCTGAACTTTTTTTGACCTCTCAGTATTCCTTACTGACTTGCCAGTTCTTTGGTGAGTTTTAAAAGATGTCTTACAGTTTTTCTTCGGCATTTGTAGCTGTTTGCAGTGAGAGTTGGCTAGGGTACCTGGTGTGCCATGCTTCCAGAGATTAAGATGTTTCCGAGTTTTAATTTTATGTTTCATCTGGCAGCAGCAAACGATGAAGATGAGAACTAAGACTTACTAATGTTCACTTGTGGCTTTTATAAGATGTTTTGTAGCACTCCTTAGTATAAGGAAAGGGAGTTAGTGCCAATTAATGACAGAGAATTTGCCCTTTGGGGACAGACTAAGGATCTCTTGAGCCTAGTATTCCGAGTCTGTCCCTGGAAGTTTAGTCCTTGTCTAAATGGAAAGGGCACACCTTTCCGAGTATGATGGACTTGGCCTTGAATCTGGCATGTGAGTGAGACCTAGGGCAGGGGACAACCTCTCTCAGCCTCGATTTGCTCATCTGCACAGTGGGGTGATCATTTGAATATCCTCCTCCCAGGATTATTGTGGGTATTGATGAGGTAGCGTTTATATGTGAAACACAGGGCGTAGGTTGCCATAGCAGCTACTCTGCTTATTCCCTTCGGGGCCTCTATTGCTGGGGTTCTCTCCGCGTGCTGCTGCCCTTGGAAACGACGGGCCTGTGATTTCTCTGTCAGGACCCTCCCCTTGAGTGCACAGCATGGTGGACCTTACTGTTAGCAAGGCTGTGATTTCTCTGTCAGGACCCTCCCCTTGAGTGCACAGCGTGGTGGGCCTTACTGTTAGCAAGGCCGTGTTCTCTGGGCACAGTCCCACCGTCCTTTACCAAGACCCACAATTTCCTTAGAACCGGGTGAAATACTCCATCACGTTGGGAAATGTAGCCTTTGCACCGAGGACTCTCTCATCAGTCACTCACATCCAATCACTAATTTTTACCCAACCAATGAATGCATTAAAAATTTGCACCAAGGGACCGGCCCAGTGGCGCAGCGGTTAAGTGCACACGTTCCGCTTCGGTGGCCCGGGGTTCGCTGGTTGGGATGCTGGGTGCAGACAAGTCACCGCTTGGCACGCCATGCTGTGGCAGGCATCCCACATATAAAGTAGAGGAAGATGGGCACGGATGTTAGCTCAGGGCCAGTCTTCCTCAGCAAAAAGAGGAGGATTAGCGGCAGGTAGCTCAGGGCTAATCTTCCTTAAAAAAAAAAAATTTTGCACCAATATTGGCAGGCTGCCATCCAGACACAGTGTACCATTTTATGCCCCTGGTTGCTGGGAACATGTCCTGGCCCACAGTGGAAACTGTCAGTCTTGTAAATCTTTGCCAGTCTGAGACTAGAAGTGGTATCTTGTGCTTATTTATATTTCTTTGATTATTAGTAAGGTCAAACATCTTTTTTCTTTTCTTTTTTTTTTTTGAGGAAGATTAGCCCTGAGCCGACATCTGCTGCCAATCCTCCTCTTTTTGCTGAGGAAGACTGGCCCTGAGCTAAGATCCATGCCCATCTTCCTCTACTTTATATGTGGGACGCCTGCCACAGCATGGCTTGCCGAGAGGTGCCATGTCCGCACCGGGAATCCGAACTGGCAAACCCTGGGCCGCCGAAACGGAATGTGCGCACTGAACTGCTGCACCACCGGGCCGGCCTGAACATCTTTTTTCTGTATGGAGTATATTGACCACTTGTATTTCTTCTTTTATGAATTTCCTGTTCATTTCTTTGACTCGTTCTTCTGTTGGGAGATTTTTTTCTTGTTGATTAATTTTTTATAACAGCTTTATTGAGATGTTCACATACCATACAATTCACCCATTTAAAGTGTACAATTTGAAATGTGGATGTAAATGGAATCAGGCAACTTACGGCCTCTTATGACTGGCTTCTTTCAGTTAGCATAATATTTTCAAGGTTTGTTCATGCTGTAGCATGTATCAGTACTTTTTTAATGTCAGATAGGATTCCATTGTATGAACATACTGCGTTTTATTTCCCATTCGTCACTCGATGGCCATCTGTAGTAGTTTCCACCTTTCAACTGTTATGCACAATGCCGCTGTGAACATTTGTGTTGACGCAGTTGTGTGGAGCTTTTGTGTGGACATATGCTTTCATAGTTGATTAGTTTTAAGAGCCTTTTGTATATCAGGACTATTAACCCTTGTTTACCATATAGGCTGTAAATATTTTCCCTTAGTTTATATTTGCGTTTGGGAAGTTGGGAAGATAAGGGTAATGTGAATGAAACAGAACATTTATATTTCTGAGTGGTCTTTCATACCCTCGGAATTGAGTTTGTGTACCCCCACTTCCCCACCGCCACCCCACTAAGCAGCCCCTTGGGGCTGGCCTGCACACCTTACAGTGTGTCCGGGTGTCGCACATGCTCCGTCTGTGTCTCTGTCTGTTTCTGTCTGTCTTTCTCTCTCTTTCTTTGTCTCTGTCTCTCTCAGGCTGCCTGCCTTAGGACCAGGAACCAGGGAGCACTTGCGCGTGGTTTCCAAGTTTTTCTCAGAAGCTTGCACTTCAGAGTGGCTGGCTGAGAACCCGCCAGGGTTGCAAGTCATCATTAAAAGGCTTCCAGCAGCTTTGCTGGGTCACGCTGCTGCCGCAGGTGGAGGGGATTTGCCGGGCCGAGGCGGCAGCACTCTGACAAGGGCGAGCGCTGGGGCCCTGGGCTGCCCGGAAACACTGTTCTAGAACAGCACCTGGGCATCTGGGTTTGAGGGGCCCCGCAGTCTTAGAAAGGTGGAAATTGAGACATTGAGTTCTTGCCCACTTTTTATCCAGGCCTAATGTAAATTTTTGAGATCCCCCAAAATACTCCTCTAAAATATCCTTGTAGTCATTTAGTTTTTCTCAGTCAAGTTTTACAGAATATTAACTTGAGTTTAATCCTGTTTGGAGCAGTCCCTGTACGATCCGATGCTGGCTTTTGCTACGTGTAGTTCATAGTTGATGTTCGTGTCCTATCCAGTTCACGTTCATAGTTGGAAATCTGGAGATTTCCAGAGTAGGGACAGTTTTAAATGAAAAATATCTGCTAAATGGTAGGTAAATATCTCATTTTTTTTTTTTGTGAGGAAGATTCACCCCGAGCTAACATCCGTTGCCTATCCTCCTTTTTTGCTTGAGGAAGATTAGCCCTGAGCTAACGTCTATGCCAGTCTTCCTCTACTTTGTGTGTGGGATGCCGCCGCAGCATGGCTGATGAGCGGAGTAGGTCCGCACCTGGGATCCGAACCTGCGAACCCAGGCCACCGAAGCAGAGTGGTGGAACTTAACCACTTGGCCCTGGGGCCAGCCCTGGGAAATACCTCATTTTGATTGTCACTCACACGCTATCTGTTATACTTCAGATGCATCCATTTGTAATCTAGCAATCTTATTAATGAAATCATTTACTCAACATTTATTAAATCTTAACACTAGAAGTGTCCTTAGCAGTCCTCATTCCTAATGAGGAAGCAAATCCAGAAAAAAAATCTGTCACGTGAAAAGCACATGCTACATTAAGTCCAAATACATCCACTTCCAAACAATTGGTATTCAACCTACTGTTTTCTTTCGGCATGGATTCTTTTTTTTTTTTAAGATTTTATTTTTTTCCTTTTTCTCCCCAAAGCCCCCCGGTACATAGTTGTATATTTTTACTTGTGAGTCCTTCTAGTTGTGCTATGTGGGATGCTGCCTCAGCATGGCTTGATGAGTGCTACCATGTCTGTGCCCAGGATCCAAACCAGTGAAACCCTGGGCTGCCAAAGTGGAGCGTGTGAACGTAACCACTTGGCCATGGGGCCAACACAACCCCTTGTGTTGGATTCTTTTTTTTTTTTTTATGAAGATTAGCCCTGAGCTCACTACTGCCAATCCTTCTCTTTTTTGCTCAGGAAGACTGGCCCTGAGCTAACATCTGTGCCCATCTTCCTCTACTTTGTATATGGAACCCCTATCACAGCATGGTTTTTGCCAAGCAGTGCCATGTCCACACCCAGGATCCGAACTGGCAGACCCCACGCTGCCGAGAAGTGGAATGTGCACACTTAACCACTGTGCCACCAGGCCAGCCCTGGCTTGTATTCTTGATCTTCACTAGTATCATGGGACAACTAATCTTTCCTTTGGAAGTGTCATGTTCTGTGTTGTTTCTCAATGAAAGCCTTGTTGCTCTCCCAAAATCATGGTGTTTTTTGTGGAAAGGAAGCGGCTTTCTCCGGCCGGCCCGGTGGCATAGTGGTTAAGTTTGCATGCTCCACTTCGGAGGCCTGAGGTTCGCCGGTTTGCATCCTGGGTGTGGACCTACACACCGCTCATCAAGCCGTGCTGGGGCAGCACCCCACATACAAGCAGCAGAAGGACTTACAAGTAGGATGTACAACTATGTGCTGGGGCTTTGGGGAGAAAACAAAAAAAAGAGGAAGATTCACAACAGATGTTCCTCACCAAAAAAAAAGGAAAAAAGAAAGTGGCTTTCTTTTTCAAAAGTATCAAGTCTGAAGCCCCTCTGCCTCGTGTTGCCATTGCTGTTGGTGGAGTGAGCAGTGCGGTGTGCAGGAGCTCTTCCTGGTCTGTTTTCAGGCTGAAACTTCGTCTGTGCTGCGTGCCTGGATTACTGATGAGATTTTACGTCCATTTTTCGAAGATAGGGTTAGAGCATTAGGTTCCCCTTTTTTCTTTAATTTAGCAATATTGCTGGCATGGGTTTATATGTAATAATAGGAATGATGATGGCGAACAGTAACTTTTTGAAGTGGAAGCTTTGATTATCATCCCATTTTACGGAAAGGAAATTGAGGCGCAGAGATGAAGTACTCTTGCTCAAGGTACTTAACTAGCCTTGGGTCAGTTCCAAGCCCAGAGCTTTAACTGGTCCAGGGAAGTCAGTAAACTCCCTGAAGTCGCATGCAGAACTCTGTGTGTGTGCGCACGTCTCCCTCCCTGGAGAGGTCGTCTTCAGCTTCATCACAGTGTCAGAGGGCTTCACCGGTGTCTGAAAAAGGCGACCAGCTGCTCTTCTAGGGGATTTTCAATTTTGTCCCCTTAAGGAATTTTTGCTCATAAAGTTTTCCCGAGTGACACATTCTTTGTGCAAATTACAATAATTTTCCATTTCCCTTATGAGAATTTTTTTCCTGTTGAGATGTTGTCTGTCACCAGGTCTTCTAGAAAATATCTTAAAGGTTTTATGGTAAATAGAAACGAAGGAGCTCTGACTTTGTAGGCATTTTCTTCTTTCTTTCCCCTTTTCTTCCTTTTTTTACTTTCTCAGTTTTAATTTTTTTTTTTTTTGATGAGGAAGATTAGCCCTGAGCTAACATCTGTTGCCAGTCTTCCTCTTTTTGCTTGACGAAGAATGTCCCTGAGCTAACATCGGTGCCAGTCCTCCTCTATTTTGTATGTGGGACACTGGCACAGCATGGCTGCTGACAAGTGGTGTATGTCCGTGCCCAGGATCCAAACCCACGAACCCCAGGCTGCTGAAGTGGAGTGTGCGAACTTAACCACTATGTCACCCAGCTGGCCCCTCAGTTTTAATTTTTTAATAGATGATATTTACAAATGGTAAAACAAAAAATAGAGATGGAGTACACAGTGAAGAGTATAACTGCTTTCCACCGCTCCCTGCTATGCAAGGATCCCCTTACCAGTTCCTTATATGTCCGGCCAGAGACCTGGATGCTTTCTTTTAGATGTGAAGAAGAGATATGAATTCTCAGCCTGGGTTTGTGGTTTTGGACAAACAGCATGGCCTAGTTTCCTTTAGGAAGAGCCAGATACTGGGGCTGGCCCCGTGGCCGAGTGGTTAAGTTCACGCGCTCTGCTGCAGGCGGCCCAGTGTTTCATTGGTTCGAATCCTGGGCGCGGACATGGCACTGCTCATCAAACCATGCTGAGGCAGCATCCCACATGCCACAACTAGAAGGACCCACAACGAAGAATATACAACTATGTACCGGGGGGCTTTGGGGAGAAGAAGGAAAAAAAATTAAATCTTTAAAAAAAAAAAAAAGGAAGAGTCAGGTACTAAATGTTAAAGGACTTTGAGCCACTCCAAGAAGAGGCGCTTAAAACTTTCAAAGGCTGTTATAATATTTAGTGGGAGGGCCACGTACACAGCCTACTCAGAAAGATCCGTGTAAGCATGTGGTGGATTCTGGGCACCAGCTAAACCCTCCCAGTGCCAGTTGGGGGTGACATTGTCCCATTTTTTGTATCCTAAGGGTCCAGAGCTGTGGGACTTCCTAACTTGTTTTTCTGCTTCTGGTCTCTCCCTTTCAGTCTGTTCTCTATACTCCTACAGCCAGAGTAACTTTCAGAAATGTCAGCCAAACCGTGGCCTTCTCTTGCTTAACTGCCTGGCCAGGCTCTTGACTGCCGAGGATGAGTGCTGAGGCCTGGTGTGGTGGGCATGGCCTCATGTGCCTGGCTCCAGCCTGTCCCCCCAGCTGCATTTCTCACCACTTTCGCCCCACTTATGAGGAGGTGTGCTGTCCCCTCTCCGCGGGTCCCTCAAGCATGCATGCCATTCTTTGTCATGCATGCACACCATTGCCTGTATGTCCTTGCCTTTGGTCATGTGTCTTTTTAGATGTGGCTAGGTACCATATCCTCCCAGGGGTGGCGCCTTTTCAGCACTCATCAGAGGTTAGTGACAAAGTCGAGTCTTTCTCCCCTGGTGGAAGGTCCTTGAGGGTGGGTGCTCAGAGAGCCTCGGCCTTATCCCCGTGGAGCCACAGCTCCCCACAGGACGCCTGCACTGGGTAGTGCTCTGCAGTTGACTTTGAACTGCATGTCTGCTTCACTGTCCTCTCAGCCCACCAAGAACGAAAATTGGACCCCTGAATCCGTCTGTACTTAACTTGAGTGGGTGATTCTTCCCAGGCTTTCTGCTCTGAGTCTCATGATAACAGAGGCCTGACAGCAGAGGTTGGAAGCCAGATGGGAACAAAGTGTGTGTGCTTTCTTGTCGTGTTCTACCAGGCTTGGCCACCACCGACTGCCTTCCCCAGGCTTTGACCAGCTGCCTGGCCAGAGGGGAGCCACGTGCTTAACTGGTCAAGAGAGTTCACTTGGGATCACCTTGTTTGTTTTGTTTTAATTCATTTTTCCCCTTTTTGTTTCACTGTGTATTATTATTTTTTTCAGTTATTTTATTGAGGTCATACTGGTTTATAACATTGTGTCACTTCAGGTGTACATTATTAATATCAGTTTCTGTATAGACTGCATCGTCCTTACCACCAACAGTCTAGTTTTTATCCGTCACCATTCTTACGTGCCCCTTTACCCCTTTCACCTACAACCCTACCCCCTTGCCCTCTGGTAACCACTAATCTGTTCTCTTTGTCCATGTGTTTCTCTGTCTTCTACATATGAGTGAAATCATGCAGTGTTTGTCTTTCTCTGTCTGGCTTATTTTGCTTAACATAATACCCTCAAAGTCTATCCATCTTGTTGCAAATGGGACAATTTTGTCTTTTTTTTATGGTTGAGTAGTATTCCATTGTATATATATATACCACATCTTCTTTATCCACTGATCAGTCGATGGACACTTGGGTTGCTTCCACGTCTTGGCTGTCGTGAATTATGCTGCAGTGAACATAGGGGTGTATAAACCTCTTCAAATTGTTTATTTCATGTTCTTTGGATAAATACCTGGTAGGGGTAGCTGGATCACACGGTATTTATATTTTTAGTCTTTTGAAGAATCTCCACACTGTTTTCCGTAGTGGCCGCACCAGTTTGCATTCCCACCAGCAGTGTATGAGGGTGCCCTTTTTTCCACACCCTCTCCAACATTTGTGTTTAACTGTATGTTAGTCACAGACTTGTGTTAGAGAATGTCTAATTCCACTTTTGCCGATATTTGCACAATCCTTCCTATTTTTCATTTATCTTCTTTAATGCTCACAATCATCATGTATATGGTGTTTTTCCTATTTATTGGGTGAGCAGTCCGAAACTCAGAGAAGCTTGCCTGAGGCCACCTTAGTAAGATTGGAGCCGGGGTTCAAATGCATGTCCTTTGATTCTGAGTCCGTTGGTCTTTATCTTCTTTATCCAGTATTCACGTCCATGGAGATCCCATTCTGTCGGTGGCTTTAATTATCTCTCCTTTAGACATCTCAACTGTAGTTGGCCAAAACAGAACTCTGGCTTTTCCCTACCAAATCTCTGCCCCACCATCATTCCTCATCTCAGTGAATGACACTGCCACTCAGCCGGTTTCTCAGGCTGAAGCTTTTAGTGTCCTCCTTGACTCCTTTCTTTTCTCACAACCCACATCTACTTGCTCAGCTAATTTTGTTGGCTCTACTGAAACATATCCCTAATCTGACTGCTTCTCGCCTTTCCTGCTGCCACGTTTGTGGAGGCCACTTTCATCTCTTGCTTCTCTACTAGGGTGCCACGTTTGTGGAGGCCACTTCCATCTCTTGCTTCTCTACTGGGGTTCCTGTATCCACTCTTGCCACCTTGCAGTCACTCGTCTGCTTTCAACTCTTCTAGAGCATCCCAGGATACCTAGAAGAAACCCCGAAGTCTCCCTTGCCTCTAAGGCCCTGAGTGGTCTCAGTCAGTGCTGCTGCCGGCCCTGGCTCTTCTCACTCCCCCACCCTCCCCTGCTCTCCAGGCACGCTGATCCACGCCTGTCACAGGGCCTCTGCATTTGCTCTTTGTGTCTGTCACGGTCCCTGGGCTAATGGTGGCATGGCTCGCTCTTGCACTTCATTCAGGTCTTTGCTTAAAAGTCACCTCCTCAGAGAGGTCCTCCGTGACCCTTTTAAAAAGTATTAAATAGCCTCTGCCTCTCCGACCCCTCAGCTTGCTTTAGTTTTCTTCATAGCACTCAGTATGTGACATACATATTATATCGACTTATTACCTGTCTTCCCCCCTGGGCTCGAGGTTCCAATACAGCACCTAAGACAAGCAGAGAGTCAGCACTCGTTAAGCGTGTGTGAAATTCTTTAGTCTTTTCTCTATGTCTGTTTCCTAATTTATGGGCTGAGAACCCCTCGAGGGGAACGTATGAGTAGTTGTGCGGGTGTATCACACTGTGAATTTTCTGTATATTGGGGGAGATTTCTCATTCATGTATATAGAATTGTTTCTCAAATACATATAGATGCCGTTGTGATTAATAAGACTGAAACTCATTTTTCATAGTGGTTTTTGTCTACTATTCTCTCAGTTAACAAGCACCAAAAGTACAATTATCATTTTGTAAGGGTCCACAGACTATTTTGATCTTGAATTAGTCATACTCAAAAAGGTCAGGAATCGTCACTCTATACAATGCCCGTTCCCCAACTTGATTTGTAACCATTTGAGAGCAAGGTCCTGGGGTAGGTGCTGTAAACAGTTGTAAGGAAGAATTAAGAAGTCATCCCACCCAGCAGTGAGTTTATTAAACTCGGTACAGGGGAGACGAGGCACCTTAGCGGTGTAATTTCAGGCTGTGTCGGTGTGTCACCACTGCTCAGGGAGAATGGGGGGTGGGGGGGGGCGCAGGGTGTTGGGAGAATGATCAGACACCCTGCAAATCCCAGATGTTCTAACTTTGTCTTTTTGGTAGCAAGGCCTTTAATTTGCTCTGTGTCAAGCTTCAGGAGCCCCCGGAGCAAGTGCCAGCATAGTGGATTCTAAACTGGGATGGACGCACTGGGATGCAGGATGGCACTTTCTTCCGGGCCAGCCAGCCCTCCCGCTCAGCCCTATTCCTAGAGCCTTGGGGGTCCCTCAGGGGTCAGGCGCCGGGATGCCCACTCCCTCTTCAGAAGTGTGGTTAAATCTCAGAAACAGTGAAAGTTGTATAGTTTGTAAAGCAAAGTCAATATCACAATTTAATTTTATATTTAGATATTATGTTTAGATTTTAAAAAACAATGTATTTTATAACACAAACTTCAGCAAAGAAATTACTACCGAATCCTGGCTGGTGGGATTATGTAGAGTGATTTTCAGGGCGGGGGCCACTATCCAGTAGAAGAGGAAGTATCAAAATGTGGGGCTCTTGGGAAGGGCTGAGTCAGGTTTGTATGCTTATCTAAAGGGTAAATTGATGTTACAAGTTCGAGAAACACAAACTTAATCTAAGAGCTGTGTTTGCTGGGCAGGGAGGAAAGTGCCAGAAGGGCTGGTTTTGTTGACATTTGCGTCTCTGCCAGGCTGCGCTGAGAAGGGGTGAGTTTTCACACCGGGCGGGTGGTGGGATTGGGCAGGTAAGTTTCATGTTTT